>NC_079153.1:82936294-83261294 GCF_947563725.1 Argiope bruennichi | reverse complement strand
ACATCGTTAATAATAATAACAAGAAAAACTATTAATTCAACATTCCTGCATTGTATTTATCACATTTAATGAAATCATTATTTTTTTATCATTTTAAAAACCCAATAAATGTTTGCTTCTTCTTAAATATTTTGTGATAATCATTATTTAAAGTGATGAGGCTAAATAACTGTTTGACTTTTGTTAATACAATCATCCAAAATTACCCATTTCATTCATTATATATTTTCAGATTTAAGTACTGTACCAAATAAATCGAGGTAATATGCTGAAAAGTAATATTTAAATTAAAAGATAATTTTTCCTGAGGTAAAACATAACATGCAATATTCTATGGTATCAGATTTTAAATGTTATTAAGGGAAATCCGTTAGAGGGAAAGCAATGAGATAGTACCAAACAAGTTCGATTACAGATTTATTTTTACAGTTTTATTTTACAACGAATCTCGAAACATAGATGACAAATCAGAGTAAAAGCATTCACGAAGACAAAACCAGCAAAGATTAAAAATACATCAGTAAACAGCAAACCGCTGATTAAATAGCAGCAGGAATAGCATCATCCAGCGTAAAACAACTGGAGAATTTACTCTGCATGGGATAGTCTACACAAGGTGTTAAATTTTCTAAGAGCATCTTGTTTCTTATCTACTAAAAGAGATAACACTAAAATTCTTGTAAATTCGAAATCTTCACTAATTTTGCCTAATGATTGTCATGTTTGACGTCAATGCAGAGGGTCATTCAGCTTCCATTAAAATACCCGCTAAACTTTCTTTATTATTATGAGACTATATATATATATGTGTGTGTGTGTGTGTGTGTGTGCGTGCGTACGTGCGTGTGTGTGTGTGTGTGTCTTTCGGTTTTATGGAGAAAAAAATAAAATTACAAATTTGTGGTTCGTCATGATTATACAAATACCTGCTTTCGAACTGTTTCTTTATTGTTAAATTCATTACGAAGAATTCAATCAACACATCATCACGACCGGGTTAAAAAATGTGGCAATGTTAAAATATATAGAGCTTATATGATTTGTATCATCTCGCTGATTAAGCATTTATTTAGCTACGAGACTCAACCATGATATTTCAGCTTAATATTGGTCTGTTATAATTTCAGAAATTAAACTTTTAGAAAGAAAGGAAAGTCGCAGATCAGCGCTGCTCAGAAGTTAAAGTAAATTTTGATAATATGTGATTAGAAAGTATTAATTTAAAAAAATTGAATAAATTGAATTTTTATTTATTTATTGTTGAGGAATTTCTCAAAATGTTGTTAAAATTTTTTTAGAAAGAGGGAAATTATTTTTAGTAGCAATAAAGTGTATTTCAATTTCGTAAAATAGAAGAAAATTCACCCATACACATTTTTTATTCAGTAATAAATCTGAATTTAAAAAAAGCATACGTGCCAACAAAAAGAATGACAGTGAAAAGAATTTGGTCAATGTAATCTGTATAATTAATAACGAAGAGTTGTAATCAAATAAAAAGTTTAAATTTTATAATCTACTTTGGATTTTTTCTGTCTAAAGCAGAAAGAATAAAATATTTAAAGATGATCATGCGACCACAACAGGCTTCAAAATAGGATGAACAAGGATTTTAATTTGTAAAATAATAAAAATAGAACTGAAATAAAGCATTTATAAGTTCCATATCGCTAGAATTCTAGAAGTAGGTTTAGTTTGATGGAATAAATTTTAAACCCCTCTGAGGAAACAGTAAATGTATGAAACAGAAATGTCAGTCTTCGTTAACCATCAAAGGGGCCGCGGTGGCCTGGTGGTAAGGTCTCGGCTTCGGAACCGGAGGGTTGCAGGTTTGAGACCCGATTCCACCGAAGAACCGTCGTGTAAGGGGGCCTGTTGCACGTTAAATCCGTCATGACCAAACGTCCTCTCGCTGGTATGGTGTGGTGTGGAGAGGGTGTGCCAGCTCAGGTGTCGTCCTCGTCATCAGACCGTGGCTCAAAATTACGAGGTCCTTCCCAAAATAGACCTAGTGTTGCTTCAAACGGGACGTTAATATAGCCAAACCCAACCAAATCGTTAACCATCAAGTTTTACGTATAATCAAACTGTAGTATGAATTCTGAATATAAAAGGGCAAGAATACTAATAGGAATTTCTACTGTTCTATATCCGATGCTTTGAGAAACTATATTTCCATATAGGAACATACCAGACCTCAATTGCCTATAATTATACAATGCATTGTGCAAAAGCAGTTACATTTATATAATTATCCTCTTGAAATACCTGGGGGCATTTCTATACCCTATATATATATATAATGTTAACAAATACCTCGGTGAAAGACAGAATATTTTATTATATTCTTATATATTCGGACTATCACAGGTGTATGTCGACAATTACCGTCATGTTCTGGTGGGGGTCAAAACGAGACTCTGATATCCACAGAGAGGTGACACAACTCTGCAAATACAAGCTCCTAATATCGACCGTGGTTGTAGAGATGCTCGAAATGTGTTGGCGGTTGTTGTTGGAATAGAAGACACCGACTTTTATAAAGTAGCAAACAAAAATGGTACCTTCAAGCAGCTTTATACCTGTAATCAGTTTGTAATTTGTAAAGAAAAGTTACTTTCCATAGATGGGATTTCTTTTCAAGAAATGTCGTTGAGAGAAACCGCTGTAGATAATTGGAGAAGTGGAGGGAAATACACGCTGTCATTACAAAAAAAAATGTTTCTCTACTAAATGCAATTGTAAAAGCAAGGGACTCTTGTGCAATTCAAAGTGCCATAACAGTTTAAATTGTTGTAAGAAATAAGATAGTATAACGTCAATCACATAATTAAGTTTAATACTATAGTTTTAAGTATAATAGTTTAATGATAAAAGGTTATTTTCTGTTTCATTCATTAACGAGAGCAAGTTATTTCTTTTTTCTTTATTATTCTCATTTAATTAATAGGTGTTTTAACTAACATGCTTATATCTAAAATTGCATCATTTTTTTAAAAATCGACCTCATAAATAATTTTTTTTCATGGCTCCCAGAGGATTGTAATTTAATCTCACATGCAGAAATATCGCTTCAGGCAGCTTAAAATGTTTTTGCTGAGTTATGATTTCAGAGTTTTTCCTCACAATCGATAACTTAGCTTTTATTCTTAGGTAAAGATTCCCGCTGACACTGAACAATTTTTTTTATTTTATGTTAATGGGGGAAACTGATCTTTCTTTCTTTCTTTATTCAATAGTACTTCGTCAAAAAATTTTTATCTTTGGGATGTGAGCAAATCTACATAAAATTACTTTTAAAACTGATAAAAAAATTTGAAATTCAAAAAATGTTTTGAAAGTTTTTTTCAACTTTTTAGTAACATTTTGACTCAGGTTAGAATTTTTTGACGCTTGAAATTAAATGCGATGCTAGTAAAAAAAAGTATATATTAGGTTTATTTCTTTCAATATTTGAAAAATTTCAATTGCAATGGAAACAATCTAGATTGTCGTATAATTGAAAAGAAGTTTAAATAATAATGACAAAACTACTCCATTTCATTTTAGGCTTAGCAAAAATTGTATTATTTCACTACCCCTTTTCTAAAACCTTTTCTTTCAAAATTAAAAATGTATAAAAAAACTAATAAAAAATATTCTGACTGATACAGCATATAGAGTATTTCAGATATAGCATTATATAGATAACATAGACATAGATTAGTATTGATAGATATAAATAAAGAATAAAAATCTTCAAATTTTTTGCCACAAAATATTGCAAAAAATAAATTATTTATATGCAATGTTTGCAAATCTGAACAATTCTGATTCTAATTGATGAAAAGCGATTTTCAATATAATGATAATCTGTAATAGACTTTCAAAATTCACATGATATTTTAAATTTAACTTTTGTATTATCGAAAGCAAAATGATTATTATAATTATGGCATGTGATATATTTATTTTTCTATGATAGCTTATTTGTCACTTTCGAAGATAGATTTCTGCGGAATTCATTATAGAATTACGAAATATGTTATTCGCTATAGAAATATGTCATTTATTTGGATTTGATATAAAATTCACATAGACATTATAATTTTCATGACTCGCTAGAGTAGTGATATAAGACTTTAAAGAGTAGTGATATAACACTCCAATATTCCAACAAATGCATTATTTTAGTAAAGTATAGGAGCTTGAAGAATTGTTTTGACTTCTATATAGTAGATTAAAGTGTTATATCCTTCTTTTAGAGCCACGGTGATCCCAGTGGTAAGTCCCCGGTTTTGAACCAGAAAATTCCAAGATCAAGATCCGAATCCACAGAGGAAACGCGTGCAATAGATCTGGTGTATGTAAGGCCAAATATCATTCAGCTAGTGAGATGAGAAAGCTATTTAGAGGGATGGTGTCATATCAAGCGTCGTCCTCGTCATTTGAGCACCGTACAAAATTACGAAATCCCTCCCATATAGTCCTAGTGCTGTTTCTAAACGATACATTAATATAACTACATTTTCTTAGCGTTTACATGAATCGTTAATGTCTATCAATATTCCAGCCGATTGCTAGAATAGCAGACATTAATTCTTTCAGCCACATTTACAATTATCGAAAGTTTTACATATTTCCTTCTTTATTTTTTTGAAATCTAAGATTTTTATCATAAGAGGAATCTGAAATGAAAAGAGTCAAACAAATGTGAAGAGAATTTTGCAAAAGGGTAATACTTACAGCATCTCTGTCTTCATCTTCACCGATCCAGTAGGAAGATGCTTTATTTTATTACTGTCTAAATCCCTATAAAAAACAGAAAAAAATTATTGCAAGTACTTATGCAGGCTATATAGCATAAAAATATTTCTAAAAAAAAATAGCCACTTTTTTTTTTGTTTATCTTATATTCCTCATGAGTATAAAGTAGCTCTGATTGTACAGCATATGATAGAAAATAACTTTTAATAGCTTGCAAGAAATCATAAAATGTATTGGAAAAATAAATCGTATTACAATATAAATTGTGAAGAGGAACAAAATTTTTATAAAAAGCTGAAATTGTAAATTTTTTTTCATATACAGTTTTCTATACACTTCATGACTCTTTCTTTGTTTCTTTAAAATTAGAGAAAACAAAAATACTGCAATGCAAAAAATTTCAGTCTCGGGTATTGACGAATTTTGAGGATAAAACTTCTGAAAATTTAACCTGAAGGTCTAAAACCTAAACCTAAACCTAACTTGAATCTAAACCTTTAACATAAATTCAAGAAAAATGGAAATATTTTGGGAACATTTGTTTCCTTGTATATGGTGGCACGTTATTCAGTAAAGCAACAAGCTAAATAAGAAAAAAGTTAATATGGGTCTGTGCACTGATAATTGGAAATTTGTATATCTTTCAAAACAAAGTTTTATTTTATTTCAATCTATATTGAATTTTTTCCTTACCTGTAATATGACAATTATACATAAATAATAAAAAAATACTACGTATAATGAAATCGGTATCATTGAAAAATTATATAAAGGATAATTTTATTCATGTAATGGTTAGGAAAGAGATCGCAGGTGAAGACAAGAATTGCGAAATCTGAAAACATTAAATTATCGAGTGAAAGGTTATTATTATTTTTTTTTTTTGGGGATTCTTAATACAAGGTCTTTAGAAACATGAATCGAATAGCATTTAAAAGTATTGCTCCTGCTCTTTTACCATCTTATTAGAAATATTAGTTTGTTCTTCTACTCTAATAATCTGAAATGATTAAAATTAAGTTTCGGGAAATTTAACAGAATACTGATTACTGGAAAATCTGACATCACTGGAAACTAACAAAAGTTAAAAATTAATAAATTTGTTATTTAAAAAAATTATAATGAAGATTAAATTCTGATGTTAGGTAGAAAATTTTGGTATCTGAACAAATTTAAAAGAAAAGAAAGCACACCGTTAGTGTATATAAAGAATTTTAATTATTGAATTATTTTTGATAATTTGAATAATATGAGATATGACATATGAAAACTTATATTTTTTTATTATTTTTAAAGAATTTAAAATAATTTTCTGAAAATAGTATAAAGAAAAATAATATGATGAACCAAATATATTTTTGCATCTGTTTTCATTCTTATTATAAAAGTAACTTGGTTGTTATTCAATAGATTATTCATTAAAATTAAATTGTTTTATTAAATTATTAAATTAAAATTACAAATTCCTACAATAAACTCTTTCAAACATATATTTAAAAAAAATATTTTTTTAGTTAACCACTAGAAGCGTAATCAATAATATTCATTATTTATAGTAAAAATGAATTAAATTTCAAATGGAGTTCTCATTTTCCATTTTCCCGACAAAAATAATTCAGAATTTGTAATATGGAAAAATAATATATAAAATCAAATAGAAAAAGAAAAAAAGAAAAAGAACCATTTGAATGTAAAAGCTGTTTTAGTCTTCTTTGAAATACTTAAAAACGAATTCGTAGCATCCATACAGTAAAAATGCCTAATAGTACAGAAAAGCAGCTGATTTCCTGCTAAATCGTTTTTATATTATATATAAAGAATGAAGCATTTTAATTTCCTTTTCCTAATTCGCAGTGTGATAAAGCCAGAGAATAAAGAATTTCTTTAGAAACTTGATTTCATAATGCATTATTTATATTCTGGTATTCATTTTGGTATAAAGAGCAGAAAATGTTTTGCATTAAAAATTAATTAATTACTTAAAAATTCATAAGATTAGGAGCGAAAAATTCTAAATGAAATAAAAAGAATCTTGGAAAATGATTATATGAATACAATTCGGGTTATTTTCATTTAGAAATTTTAGGAATACTTAAGGAATTTATTTAATAAAAATAGCGATTGTGTAGAAAAATAGCTGGAGTAGATATAATAAAACATTCCATTCTGTAAAAAAAATCCATATTCGCTGAATTTTTTTCTAAAACTCTTTCTCCAATTTAAAGTTCAATTCATTGTCTTATGTTGTAAAGATGGAATCTTATATTAGATGGAAAAAAATGCAAGAATCTCTTTTATTATCCTTTTGATATAAAGTCCCATAATTAAATTTCTCTTTCGCTTAAAATTATTCTGTAATTTTTTTTTGTTTGGAGACATTAGCGTCCTTTTATTTTATACTATTCATAGTTCAAATGAGATCTATTGCATTCAAAGTTTTTTGAAAAACTATTTCATACATCTAAAAAACTCATTTTTTTAATTAATGCATTAAGCGAAAAATCGCATAATAGAACAAAATTTCATCACTTGTATGATGTCTTTTCTTGGTTTATGGAAATGATATATCCAGAAAAAAATTTATCCTGCAATGCTACTCCTACGCATAAAATTATTGTCTATTTCGTAAGGCAGATTGATTATAAGGATAGGTGAAACTACAGCACTGTGAATAATTTATCACTTCACTAATTACATTTCAGCTTGAGCTGTAAAATTTTTTGAATTTAGAAGAAATCTTTAGAAGGTATCACAAATTCTAATTTCTAACACTCATAAAAGATTTTTTTTTTTCATTTGAATATAAATTTCAAAATTGAAGCAAATAAAATTTTTAAAACTTTCTTTTTGTTCTCTGATGGGAATTCTGAAATAATGTTGATTATTAAATGTAAATATTGTTCTGAAAAAAGACTGAGAAAAAATGTTTGTCAAATTTTTAATTAAAAAAATTTATAATAATGAATCTTTTTATGTATGCGAAACTTTTCGAAGTTCTTTTTTCTGAAATTTCTATAAATGAGCGCTATAAAATATAATTAAGTAATTTTCATAAAAGTTTTTTTTTCAAAACATACTTTTCAATGTCCATCTAGAAATATTTAAAATATTTTCTTCAAAGAAATATATTTAAAATTTAAATTCAAGAAATGCATTCCAGATTGAAAACAATTGTACAGTACTTTTTCTCCATAATCTATTCTACCATTCGAATTCCTTTTAAAAATATTTATTTAACTAACTTAAAAATTGGAAGACTTTGTCAGGAAGGCATTCCATTATAACTATACTGTTTACTCTTTTGAAAATTAAATAAAAAAATCTTAAATTAAATTATTAAAAAAAAAGAAAGTTTTCATCATGATATCGTAAGCTAAAATAAATATTTTTGAAAGAAAAAATGTAAACATTCTGTAAAATTTTTTTCAATAGCATGTTATGTCACAAAAATGCAGTGTCTAAGTTTTAAAAGTAAAGGACTGTTTTATGCATAACGAAATTTCCATAATGGAACAATGGCACGAACAAATTTTTTATACTGAAGCTGATATAATGTAAAAATTTTCTACGCTTCAATAACATAAATATATGCTCATACATTCTGCGAAGTGTTAATGCCTCAGCAACTGTAAGGAAATAATTATATTTTATGATTTTTTTTGTGCTTTTATTTGTAAGTTAATGTTACATTTGACGTTTTTTTTTATAAGACCTTGAGTAGTGATAAATATGTAAATTAAATTTCTGAGAAACGGTAGAATTAATTTAATTTGCACTAAATTTTGCTTTCTTTTTGTATTTGATCTGAACTAATCAGTTATGTAATATTTCAATTTTAAACTGTTAATAATTCATATCTGCTTACTTTGTTATATTATATATTCTGATCCTTGTTGACATATTTTACAGAAATTTTTTTTTCATACTATTTATATTTGTTTCATACTCTCATAAAATGAAATTTCTCCGGCTACATATATTATTTTGGGTACAATGGCATCATGTTACAATGCATTTAGTTCCATCAAATGCAGAGCTTTTGACAGCAACTCAGTTGGTTTGGTGCTTCATTCCTAAGTTTTTAGACTCTGCTTGTCCCCCGCTTATTAATTTATTATTATAAGAATAAAGAGCAGAAAACTCTGCTCTTTATGGCAAGAATTTCCTATAACTGCTCATATTTATTTGCAGGGAGTTCGAGTTCATAGTTTAGAATAAGAATTTTAATGATTGCAATATTTACCCTATTATACGTATGCAAATTAAAATAAAAGAAATAAATGCTTTTGATTATTAATTTGTAAAAGTATCTAAGAAAAAAATTAACAGAAACTTCAACAAAATTATAAGTTAATTGTATCAATTGAAAGGAAAAAAATCAAAATCAATTTTGACAACAATAATGCCAAACGTAAATACATAATTTTGATTCATGGATGGAATAAATTCACAGGTGAGTAGACATTCCCTTTTATGTCAGCTAATTCATTATTTATGTTGGCTTCGATAGATGATACCTCATGTAAGGATATGAGAAATGCTTATTATAATGGCTGGTTTCCGCTTGCAGTGTGGTATATTAAACTGTGCGATCGAGTCATCTTTATTGCCATGACAGAGCGGATGTCTCATTGCCAGATATGGGCAATAAAAGATTTAATCATAATTCCTGCTTCCCTATTTTCATAATGAGCGTAATTAATATTTCCCAAGAGGCTTAGACATCGGAAGAACGCTGATGTGTTATTTAATGACGCCTTATATTTAATGACAGTTTCATATTTCATCTTTCTGAAACAAGCGTATTGTATACCAAAACTGCTCATTGACTTCTTTCTATAGATCTGTTATATTTGATAAAATTTTTTATTCATTTCTCGCTTTTTGTTCATCAGATTTTCTTCTTGTCATTGCAATGCTGTTTATTTTCAAATATTCTGATTCGACTACTTTTGGTAATATACATGTACGAAAGAATACAACTTGTACAGTATTTCATAGCCCTAACTCAAAAGTTTTATTCAGTGAAGGATAAAGAGCAGAAGATGAATTAAAAATGAATATTTAATGAAAGATAAAACAATACCCCCACAGCCCAAAATGGGTTTTGTTATGCCTTTAACCAAAACGACCGTATCTGCTCAAAATCAATCGAAATTGTGCTATAGATTCATTTCGTTTAACCAGAATGACTATATCTATTAAAAAGTAATTGAGAATGTTCTATAGATTCATTTCGTTTAATCAGAATGATTATATCTATGACTATATGTATATCTATAAATATAAGGACTATTATAAACATAATGACTATTATAAATATAATGACTACATCTATAAATATAATGACTATATCTATTCAAAAGCAATTGAGACAGTGCTATACATTCATCCCTCCAAATGGCAAGATCACAAGGATTCAGTGTGTAATTTGACTATACATTGACTTGATAGTGTTTTGAATGACTATATCTATAAATATAATGACTACATCTATTCAAAAGCAATTGAGACTGTGCTATAGATTCATCCCTCCAGATGGCAAGATCACAAAGATTCAATGTGTAATTTGTTCATTAAAGCACTATTTTCTGTTTGGTATTAAAAGAGAGAAGAATAAGAAATTTGCTGAGGTATTGATCTTATCACAAATTTCATTATGACATTTAAAATTAGCAAAAATAAACGTTTCCATATAATAATATTTATTCAATAAGATTTAATAATCAGAGTCCATCTAATCTACTTACTTTGTATACTCATAAAAGAGCTGAATCATATTACCTACCTACCATATTACTCTTATCTATCTAGAATCATATTACCTTTCCTTTCAACCTAGAAATATTATTCTGTTACACGTTAAATGAATGCGATATTTAAGACAGATATGGAAAATATTAGGTAAATTCTTCATTAATGCAACAGAATTTCCTTATTTATGTAAGAAATATAAATTTTATTTTATGCACTTTTGCTTTAATGGTTTTACTCTGTTTTGACTATAAAGGGGCAAATAATGGCATTTTATCTATTTTTCAACAACCACTTACAATTAATTCAGTGAGTGATTTCTCGAAAACTAATATAAAGTACCAAATTAACATTTATGACCCTTGGAAGAATTAATTAATTCATGGTTCTTAGATTTAAATTGACACCATGGGATGCAAAAATAAAATGAAGATTCTCTTTAGAAATTACTTTGAAATGATATTATGATAGAGTCAAGGGAATTTGCATTTGTTACTTAACTATATGATTGATTCGGTGTACTAAAATTGTGAATGCCATAAAAGTCATTTGATACTATACAACTCTGATGATAAATCTAAGCGAAATGAAATTAAAACGATGAGATTAATTAGGGAACTGAATCGGAAGATAATTAAATTTTATGCGTTTATAGCTAAATTCTGGAATTCACTTCAGCTAATTGGAAAGATAGGGAGATACTAATGGGTATATAATGGAAAACGAATCCATATTTAATGCAGAAAGTATAGTTTCTTTTTCTTTCTCTTAAGAACGAAATCTATAGTGTTAGCAAGAAATATTCAGAAGACCTTTTTTATAAGGATTTTTATTTATAAATTCATATTTTAAAAAGAAGATTAAGTTGTATTTTATAGTTTTATAGTATAAATTTCATTTTTGTTCATTCATTCTTAAATATAATTAAACTGTGATCACATAAAATTAAAAAAAATACAAATGTTTATTTCGACATACATTTATAACTCAGATACATTTAATGATTTCTAAACACTATATATATATATATATATATATATATATATATATATATCAATAAATTTAATTTTTCTGTTACTCTAACCACATCATTTCAGAATGTATCATAATTTGAACTAAACAAGAAAGTTCAAACTACTTTCTCTGTGCATTAATCATTTTTTTCTTTGTGTTGCTCTTTCTGCCAATAATTAAGATTATATTTATAATTTGTTAACCACCTTCGGCAACCAGCTTGCTTACCTTCCTAAAACGGAATAATAATTATTTTGAGTGGTGAAATAGAAATAGAAACTTTGAACACTTCATTCAATTCAAGTGATTTAAAATGACTTGAATTGAATGAATAAAATGAATGCACTGAAATTATTCTAAGAATTGATTTAAATTATTATTAATGCACCAAATAAAATAATTATTTCGAAAAAAAAACGCGTTTCATATGTATGTATAAGACTGACCAATAAATTACCAAGAAGAAATTAGTCTTATAAATAAACTAGTTTATAGAAATTAGTCTTATTAATCTGAAAGCCTTAAAAATAAGAAATAAATTTTATGATTTTGAAGGCTCTGAAATACTTCATTGTTCTTGTAAATAATAATTATGAAAATTACATATATTCTTTCAGAAAAAAAGCGATTTTAAATTTTCGTTTTCATCTCTATTAGATTCAATTTCGAAGCTACATTATAAGAAAAACTGATTGATGATATTTAATTAAAAATTCAATTATTACTCTGCAGTGTAAATATAATTTGAAAATTAGTACTATATGTTATTAAATTGGGCTACGTCCAATGACAATTGCCTCAACAATTTTTGTTTTCACTCTGGAGTGTAATTCCAAAGTTAATTTTTTTAATGAATCTTGAGTTGAGAAACATTAGAAGCAAGGAAAAAGTAATAGCAATTTTGGGTGATACCAAAAAGAGAGAATAGCATTTCTTAATTTTGTCAGCAAATGGACTAGTTAATATATCAATCTATGCAAATTTGTGATTTTGTAAGATCCTTTATAAAATTTGAGCCTTTTTTGTCAAAAACTCTATTCCTTTTCTACAGAGCTTAAATTAATATCATTAGAAAGCTAATTTTTCGATTCCTAAAATGATATAGACTTATTTCTCGCCGAATAATTCAGGAATCATACTCTAAAAACTGCTAAAAATGTACATTTTATCTTAATTCCTAATTGAATTTGAATAGCTCCAATATTTTAAAAAATTGTAACAACCACACAAACATGCGTGCGTGTGCTATTTGGTAAGCTAAAGTATTTTCCATCATACAACGAGTTTAGAAAACGAAATTTCTTGAATATCTGCAATCCATTCGAGAAAACACAGATACAACCGCTTAATAACTTCCTTTAAAAAGAAATTGGGAAGCATCCTGCTTTTCGAGGACCACTTGGAAGCAAATTCGCATTAACATATGAAATTCCTTTCATTTGTTAGCATCTAAATTATGAACAGAAAATACAGTTTTACAAATAAGGTAAAATTAAAAATTTGCTATTATACCGTCTTGCAAAATCCCATTCATACAAAAAACATCAAAATGGAAACTTAACTGAATGAAATTCTGAATAAACAATACTCAATAAGAATGTTTCCTTCTCTTAAATGCAATCTGAGCATTGCCTTTCCTTTCTTACAATAAGTTGTCCATCTCCTTATTTGGAAGAAACAGCTACAATCAGAATGAAGCATTTTTAAGCTCATGTACAGTTCCAGCAATTATTTGTACACAGTCACTGTAGGATTCTGTTCTAGAAGTTAGGTTGACCATAAACTGGTATGATAATAAGAAGCATCGTCTTTACATGCAAATAGTCTTCTTGCATACATACCCCCAATGTAAAGATGCCATTTTTCTCATTTTGATGTAAGAAATACTGCTCGAAATTACTTAAAAAATTATGAAGAATGCAGTAAGACGCAAAAGGACTCCACTTTCTTCGGGCTGCAAAAGGCAATAATAATAAGATGTGAATGCGCAAGACCCGACGATACAGATCACTTTATAATTAATCGTTGTTAACCTTTTGAAAGTAATTCCATATTATGTGAAGATAAAGCTTCTAGAGTTCTAGAAACCTAAAAATGTCCTAACATCTGAAAATAATAATCTTGTAATAAAAACTTTCATGAATTCGACCCTCCATATATATATATATATATATATATATATATATATATATATATATATATATATGAGCATATTTATTTATATGTATATATATATATATGAGCATATTTGCATATTTTCTCACAAATGTTGTATTCGGTGTTTAACTGATTTTCTACATGCTGCATTTTAAAAAAACAATAATTTTGTATACTTACACCATATAGATGATGCTTTTAGTTTCAATAAATTGAAGACTTGGAATTTCTTCTAATCCGGATTGGATAATTCTCCTGTAAGAGAAAACGTTTTCAGAAAAAATCTGTGACTGAAAGGAAAATGAATCTAGAGTTTAATTAATATATCATTTCAGGTTTATTTTAGCATTACAGTTCTTTAATTTGAAAATTTGTTATTAGCAATTTTTATTATCTTAAGATATTAGGTTTTTGAAAAAAATATTTACAATTAAATTTACATTAGATTTTTTTTCCTGTCAGCAAATGAAATCAATTAAATAAAATTAATAGACATCTTTTTTAGGTTTAATAAGCAAATAAAAAATTTCCTTTCAATAGAGCCAAAACTTGGCCATATTTTTTCAAACAAGAGACTATAAAATGGAGATTACAAATGAAAACGATATAAAAATTAATGGCCCAGAAAGCAATGAATATTTTAAATCTATGTTCATCAGTAGAAATAATTTTTATACGGTCACAGTTAAATAATGTAATTCTCATCATCATTTTAACTAGTTGATTTATTAATAGTGTTCCATATCCATGCTTCATCAAACAAATTGTGATTAAGTAAATGTAAAAATAAATATTTAAACAGTGAATCAATTATTTTTAAATTCCAATTTAATCCAATTCTATGATTTAATAACATTTTTAAATGCATGTCAGTAAAAATTTAAATTAAAAGGAAAAACATTATATTATTGTTTTAAGCATAATTGGTTGTCTGATCGGATTCTATTGCAGGGTTAGCAAGAAATAAGTTACCCACTTCAGAGGGCTCTGAAATGTGTTCTATTGACCCAATTCTATTGACCCTATCATTTTGCGTAGGGCACCTGGGGTCATTGGACCTCTTCGTATCTACTTCATACGACGAAATTTGTACTACAGATTGTTGAGATGATGCGCTTTACATTTATTAAATAAAAAATAGTACAATAATTCACCGTTAGGTAGCGCTGTAATACATATAAAACCATTTAATATGATTTATAATTGTTAAATAAATTAAAATTGCTCAATATGTCCTCCTTCATTTTCAACAATATAATCAAATCGGAGAACCATATTTTCTATAGATGACCGGAGTGAGTCTGCCGGAATATTAAGAATATGACGCCGAATGTGGTGATGGTGTAGAGATGGTGGCCTTTGACGGTATATATTGTCCTTCAAATAACCCCGCACCATAAGTCACAAGAGGTAATGTCCGGCGAGCGAGGTCATGCTATTGGGAAATGACGGCTAATAACTCGTGCTTCTGTGAAATGCTGTATTAACAATCGTCTTACACGACGATCAATATGAGGTGGTGCACCATCCTGCATGAAAATGATGTCTTGAAGGCATCCACGCTGTAGAAGAGTTGGGATTACAAAATACCTCAGCATATCATGGTACCGTCGTACTGTGATGGAACAGGTTTGGATTCCATTTGAAGTTAACCTCTTCAAAGAAATACGGTTCAATGATAAAGGTAGCTGAAAAACCTCACTATACTGTCACTTTTTCAGGATGCCAGGGTTGTTCCTGGATAACATGAGAATTTTCCTCTGCCCAAATTCGACAGTAGTGGGTGTTAATTTGCCAACTGAGGCAAAAGTGAACCTCATCACTCCACAGAATGTTCCTTGACCAAGTTGTGTCAACTGTCATTCGTGCAAGGGACTGAAGTGTAAAAGTTTTACGGACTTCTAAGCCCCCGTCTTACAACAGGTGCACATACCTGATTTTGTATGGATAAAAAAGCAAAATCTGTCGTACGATTTTTCGTACAGTTGAATACCGCATATCCAGAATACAGAAAAAAACTGGCAAACTCACACCATTATGCGGCGACTGACTACTGGCTTCAACGAGCGCGGCGCAACATTTTCGACGCTAGAAGACTGGGTTTTTTTTCATTCTCTACCTGGAAGAATGCCAAGTTGCCCAATTTTTCAAATTTCTTCATCATCTTACATAGGGTACCTGGGGACATTGGACTTTTTTGTATCTGCTTTATACGACGAAATTCCTTTAGAGCTGCAACGGAGTTTTGTTGGCTCTGGTACACCAATTTCACCAGTAGCGCTTTTTCTTGCGACGTAGGCATGACATGACAAATCGAGAAGAAACTAATGTTCGTGCATAATCTGCCTTCTTTTTATCCAAAGAATAGTGGTAGTAGACATGCGCTGCAATGCAAATTATGTTTCACAGTTTCAATATATGCAAATAAATGTCATTTTGTTATAGCGCCATCTATTGGTGAAATTTTGCACTAAATGTTTTAAATTAATAAATGTAAAGCGCATCATCTGAATAATTTGTAGTTCAAATTTTATCTTATTTGGGCAAATAGATATCATTTTAGAGCCCTCTGAAGTAGGAAAATTATTTCTTGCTAATCCTATATATTCAGTAAAAAATGTAAATTTGGAAAAGCAAAAAGGCAGAATAATATACAATGATCACTTATAGGCCAACGGTTATTAATTTAAATAGCTAAAACCACGCTTCCATGTTCTGAATAAAATAAGAATCCTTCTTATTGT
Organism: Argiope bruennichi; assembly: GCF_947563725.1. NCBI lineage: Eukaryota > Metazoa > Arthropoda > Arachnida > Araneae > Araneidae > Argiope > Argiope bruennichi. Next base: position 83,244,879 of record NC_079153.1, on the reverse strand, counting down.
AAATTCATTTAAAAAGTGGAAATCAAAAATGGAAACATTGAACCCAGAATGAAAAACGTGATATAAAAATTATAACATTAATTAAAGAATGAAAAATGAGGAATTTTATTCTAAATAAAAAAATATATAAATAAGTTATCAATATAAGCATTTGCAACGATTCACTGAATAATTTTATAAATGAATTAGAAAAACAACTTTTAAAAAAGACAATATAAGAAGAAAATGATTATATAAATTTTACATTGATTTATTTAAAAATTATCTGAACTGCGAAATCAATTTTCACAATTAATTAATTTGAATGAAATTGTTTTACAAAAATATTTTATGACAAGAGTGAGACAACTATAAAATGTACAATTCAGTAGAAGAATTTTTGAAATTTAATAAATAGTTTTACAAATGGCATGAACATATTTTCTTTCATTCTATAAACTGACATTTTAAGCAATTTTTATACCTTCTTGAGATATTCAATTGACTTTAGAAAATAAAAATAATTACTTACACAATTTTTAAATTGGGGAGATGACAATTAAAAACGGCATCCTGGATCCGTGTCAATCTTGGAGCCTGCTTTATGGAACTGAAAAAAGAGAAAAGATACAATGTTTAAATTTTTATTAATTAAATTTGAGATTTTCTTTTAGAAAGAGAAATCAACATATTTTGGAATTTTACTCAAAAGGAATTTAATTATGAATCTTTTGACAAATATGGAAGAAAAAAACACGCACACAAAAGTTTCAATCATCGAAACATCTTAATTAAGCATTTAAAAAAATATTGCTACAACAGAGCACGTAATCAGATTTTAGAATGAAATTTGATTATTTTCTAATTAAGTGATCTTACGGCTTATTTTTGGCTTAAAATATTGTTTTTATTTTAACTTTTTAAAAAATGATTTCGAAAATCGAAATGAATTTAATTCGATGAACCTTGTGTTTACGAAATACTTAATTTTAGTCTTACTTTTAGATTTTTATTTTAATATTTAATAGATAAAGAAAAGAAAATATCTGTAGAAGGAATTTAAAAAATATGTATTTAACTGTTAACCATAAAAATTTTACTTCTCATAATTACAGAACTACTGCATAGTCGAAAAATATTCGAAATATTTATAAAGGCAAAAATATTTGGAATTAATAAAAAATTCTTATTAATCAAAGCTTATATTTTATTTGAAGTAAAAATTTGAAAAAATATTTTATAAAACTATTTATAATCTTAAAGATTAATACAACTTTTTAGTACATTTTAATTGTCTTTTCTGTGGTTGAGTTGATTACAGGTCAATGATATTTCACGATTTGGACAGCTGTAATTAATTTCTTATTTCTAGATTTTTAATTTGATATATAATAAAATAGTCTTCCTTTTGCATTTATTCGGAAAAGAATTTTAATTTTGTTAGAAAAAAAAATGAAAATTTTATAAATATATGGGATAAAGAAATGTGTATTAAACAGATTATCATAAAAATTTTACTTCTCATAATTGCAGAATTACTGTAAAATCAAAAAAAAAAAAAATATTTGGAATTAATAAATATTGGATTGGTGGATAGTTATCAGGAAAACAAAGGAAACATAAAAATTCAACAGTAAAATTTTTAAATGATTAATCCGGAACGTTGTCACCATCTATTTCAATAATCTAACGATGGTTGCATGGTACACATTGAAGTTGAGGCATTCGAGTTGTAGAGCTTTCGTCTCCATCCACGGATGCCATAATTACCTGGTGGTCAAAATCCGATGGTCGACCTTTCCCTAGTTTATCTTCCAAGCTACTGTCGCCAAATTTGAAACGGGTAAACCATTCCCTGCATCGACTTTCGTTGATTGTGCCCTCACCGTTAGCTCGTTGACATTGCGAAATGATTGCACTGCTTTCCATTCTTTCTCAAAATGGTACAGCATAATATGACGAATATGATTATGGTTATGGACACGCATTTTTATAGCCTAAAAGAATATTTTCATTCACAAATTTATAAATTATATTGTAAATTTTTATTAAAATATAGCACGTCAAAGACACGCCTAATAATAATGCCCCAACCAAATAACTTTAAAATTATTTATTAATCAATGCTAATACTTTATTATAGTAAAAATTAAAAAAAATTATAAAATTATTTAAGATCTTAAAGATCAACGCAGTTTTTAATGCATTTTAATCATCTTTCCTGTGGTTCATTTGGTTGCGGGCAACGGTGGTTTGTTGGTAAGGTCGCTGCTTACGGAACGGAGGGTTTCAGGTTCAAAACTGGAACTATGGCCGTAGCTCCGTTATATAAACCGTCGCGGTGAGCATTAAATCGGTCGGGGCCAAACCTTCTCCCACTGGTGTGGTGTGGAAACTTGAAAAGTAAGGGCAACTCCTCTGTTATTCTAGTCATTTGATCGCAGTCCAGAGTTGCAAGGTTTGTCACAAAATAGCCCTAATGTTGCTTTAAAACGGGATATTAATGTAATTAAACTAAACTGCGTAGGCTACAGGTCAATAGTATTTTAAGTTTTAGAGCTGTAATTAAAGCCTCATTAACACACATAAAAAGACCCATTTTTTAATTCCTTTATAATATTTGCTATTTTCCTTTATTATATTAAATGACGTTGGTTCAAACATCGAAACCCTCATATACAATATCTGTTAGATGCATATGAAGTTAATTCAACTGACTCTGAATTACTGATAGCAGAACTTAATTAATGTATTTAAATATTGGCAGTGACCTTAATTAAGATTAATTACAAAATTTGCTCTTATCACAGCTTTATAATTACGTAATAAAGCTTCTCCTAAAGGTCGCAATGTCACTGGAACAGACAAAGGCATTTAGAAGTTCCAAACAATTAGAAAGGCGTAAAGGTGGTCGCAAACTCTCTTGACTAGCCGTATGCCACTGGCAGCAAATTTCTGTTCCATTAATGAAACAGTCAATTAACTTTTGTGTAATCAACTTGCACGCCGCTAAATGGATTAATCTGAACTCAAAATGAATTTCTGTGGAGTGCTAAATTGTTGTAACTCGATTATCTAAATAATATTTAACAGAAAGTTTGATAAAGCTTAAATATTTGTAACAAGAGATTTTGAAGTTTCGTTATTATTTTAGGGCTTAAGTTAATTCTATTTGAGTTAATGCATAAAGTAATTGATGGATTTTTCAAATAAATGTGCACATAAACGTAAAATTTTTATAACTTTTTTTGTTCCTCCATATTCAGCTTTATTATTTAATGGACTATCTTACTAAAGACAGCTCTGATTATTTAAAATCATAGAAAAAGCAAAGGAAATCATAGAAAAACCACCCAAAATTCCTCAACAATGCAATTTTTTAAAATCTTTAAAATAAAAGTCTCTTTTAATTCAATTACGTATTGATTTTTCAAAAATACTGTACATCAAATCAGAGCTTTTGTGTGAAAAAAGGTCTAAAATGGACATACAAAATTTTTGTTCTGAGTATATTATTATCGCTCAGTTAACCACATCCGTAAGGCGCTCATTTTTGAAAAAAAAATGATGAAAAAGTATATCACAGCTTTAATATCAACGGAAATAACGATGCATACACATGTTTTGATATTTATATAAATAGCTGTTCAAAATGATTGCAGCGTATTTAAGATCATGCAAACGCATGCTACACCATCCAACATCGCGCTGTCCCAAAATGAATTGAGAATGCGCATGCAACCAAGTCGCTTTCTCAAGTAATAGAGCTACAGGGTACGAATTATTTTAGATGGCAAGAATTTAAAGGAGTTAGTCTGGTTGATTTTGCTGGCTACAGAACCGGACGCCCGAATCCATTTCAGTGATATCATTTTCCCTAATTTTAAAGCAAGTCCAACTTTGATAGAATTTTTTTTGGAAAAAAAAAATACACTGTTCTGTCGTTTATCTCTATTTAACTGTTCCCTTGTCGAAGTTTGAAAAGTCGTTTTAGAATTTTGTGTGATTCAACAAAGTTTATTTTTTTTCACAAAGAACGTGGCGTCATATTTCTTCCTTAGAATTTTTTTCAAATATTGTATTTCATAGAACTTTGATTGTCTGAGCAACTTTTAAGGACTCAGAGCAAAAAATTCTTGTTTTAAGTAGTTTGTACTGTATTATCTGAACATCTTGTTTATATTTAATACTTTGGCTGTCGCATAACTTGTCTGTAATTCAAACCCTATTATTTAATTAGACATCACTGACGACTACATCTCCGCTATCATTAAAAGATAGCAAATAAAGTTTCTAATATCTGAATAATAGGCTCAAATCAATACAGCAAAAATTCTAACTCTCAAAGTACAGAAATGCATGCAGTGTTGCATATTTTGCTCCAGAATTATTGACTCATATAAATTTACTTGAAAATCTCTAATAAGAAATGAAAATAATCTCATGTTTTGCATTTAAAAATATTCATTATAAATTTTCTATTATTATTTTGTTAGTTTTATTAATATCTGAATGAATAAAGGAGGTATTTAGATACTTATCTCACAAATTTTCACCATGGTTAAGATAAAGAGCATTAGATGAATAGGCAGTTTTGAACAGGCAAATTATAATGCTACATCAGTGGATGTTGGCTTGACTTGAAGAATTGAATATAAACCAGTTTCAAATAAAAGCAACTCTCTTATATCTAAGTCAAGACTTCTATTCGATACCCCAGTGGCCCTATTCTTTCATTCTGAAAGCTTAATGTTAACAAGTTTGTGTTTTCAAAATGGTGTGCTTTCAAAATGATTAGTTACTCATTGTATACATGTATACAATATTTTTTCCATCTCTCACTCTCAAGGATTTTCATATGCAACATTAGCTTTATGTTGCTATTCTATTACATATTATTTTCACAATATTTGATATTTTTATATATTTTATACTCCTAATGTATAATATTTAATATATACACCAAATAAAGTACAAGACAAGATCAATTTATATCATTTTTTGGCAATGTTTTGTTAAGAATAGCCTACTGGGTTTATATTTAAGAAAATATGTATCCCTATTATTCCTTTAGTATATAAATAAACAAATCTTTAATTTTTAAAGTAAAGAGTTAGTAAAATTTTTCCATTAATTTGAAAGAAAAAAAAACCTATTTTAAGCAAAAAATTTTTGGTAATAAATAAAATTTTCAGTTAAGACTAAAGATTATGCATTAAAGACGTGCATTGTACCAATTTTTATAATTTTTTATACCTATATATAATTTAAGGGAGACAGCAAAATAATAAATTATTAAAGTTTAGAATTTAGCATTTTCACTTTTTGCTCATTTACTTTTCGCAATATATAAAAGGTTTTCATTATAGGCAGTTTGCATTAATACATCTTTTCAAAATTGCCTTTACATGTTCATTTTGATGCTTTTATTTTTTGAAACCTTTCCCTATTTCAGGACATTTTAAACATTACAATCTTTTATTAATACACACTTACTCAATAAATTTATTATTTCTTAACATTGAGTCGGGAGGGATAATGAATAAAATTTAAAACCCCAACCTCTTTGCCATTTGGGAATTATTTTAGTTTCAAAACTTATGTATGATAAAACAATGAAATAGATGGAAATTTATTTCTATTATGTTATTCATAGAGGAATTATTTTTCAGACCAATAAAGCCTTAATTCATCGGCTTAGAGAATAAATTATTAATTTATTCATTGAATACTTATTTTCTCTTCTTATAATTTTTCAAAATTTAGTTTGGTTTAAATAAATCTGAAAATTAAAAAAAAAAAAAGAATACTTTTCAAATTATATTTACTTCACAATTTTGTTTCTATTTTTTTACCACATTCATGACAAATCATGGAAGAATTATTAAATCATTAAATTTAATGCATATGAATTGAACGTTTACGTATATTTTAACAGTGGAGACAAGAGTTTTTCTTTTAATGAACTTCCGTAATTTTAATTTGAGGGCAGATAACGAGGATGATACCTGAACGGGTAACCAATTTCACTTTTACATCAACCACAAAGCGACTACCCTGTATATCAGATTAAATATACACTATCTTTATGCAAAATACAGATCTTCAAGAAAAGTGAGTTTCAAACCTGGTGTCTCTCTCCCCCTACACCAATCCCAAATTGGAATCTTAGTACCAAGCTTTGGGTGAAATATTAAATGTTAGAAGGTTAGATTTAATTTTTTAAAAATTGATTATCATGACATTTCTGTCTTTTACGGCCAGAAACAATTCTGAAATAAAAGTACAAACAATTATATTATAAATGTATTATTAGCGCATTATTTATAAATAAATGTATTATTTATTTCCTCTAAATAGTCATCAGATGTGGAAAACTATGAAAACAATACGGATTTATGAAATACTAATCGTTTAGGCAGGAAATGTTTTCTGGAACTTGGGGTAATATACTCCTCAAATAGTACAATAATTCCATATACATGGTTTATATATGAAAATCAATGCCCCTTTGATACCCAAAGTAAGAGAATTAAATGTGCATGATCTACACTGGTGTAGATCTGTGACTGGTGTGAAGTATAGGGATAAGGTCTTGTTCGCCTTTTCCGGGATGCAGTGGGCCCCGAGTTCATCTTAATGGACAATAACGCGAGGCCACATAGAGCTCTTCTAGTCGACGAATTTCTCGAGAGTGAGAATATTCGTCGGATGGATTGGCCAGTCAGGTCTCCAGATCTCAACCATATAGAGCATGTCTGGGACGCTCTGGGGAGGGCAAATGTAACTCGCAAACCCCCTCTGAGAACCATCCAGGAACTGAAAACAGCGTTGGTGAATGAGTGGGACCAATTACCACATGTACTGATAAACTGCTTATTTCCAGTATGACATCATGTTGCAAGTCTTGTACAGCTGTAAGGGGGGACCATTGTTAACTAACACCCCCCCTTATTAACCCATTTATTTTTGTATTCTGCAACTTCTGTTTCATACCTTCAGACTTCCATGAGTGTAACGCACAAACATGTGTGTATATTATACCTGTTGAATGTTTATTTTGTTTGCATTATATCAACCTATGTCCACACCAAATTTTATTAAAATCTGTCCAGTAGTTCTGGAGATCGTAGATCAAATATGAAAATTCTCTTAATTTCTTACACCAGTGTATTAAGCTGAAAATTATAAGTTGAATAATCATGTTTTCTTTCTGTATTTTTTTATGCATTTTATTTTCAGAATAGTATTTAAACATTTTTATTTGCTATAAGGCAAGATTATATCCAGAGAAAATATCAAGAACATTTCCGTAATTTTGATTCTAATTTAAGTAAAACCATCCAACAAACATGCTTATATTTTTATGAAATTTTCTGATACATGATAGTATAAAAAAACTCTTTTTCCCTAAATGAAAACTTCTCCTTAATTCGTGTTGTTTCCATATCAGACTACAATGCAAATGGAAGAAAAAAAAATGATTAAATTGTAAGATACATATGAGCAGGAAAATCTCTGTCAAAATTTACTTTTACTTGCCACATAAGAGACAAAGAATATGACGATTTTATGAGACTGATGAATGAAAATTTTTCTTTGAGTAGAGTTTCCTCTCATGAATAGTCAGTAAAGAAAAATTTTGAAGATATTCAATTTTTTTCAAATTCTTGAATGCCTGTTCTTGAAGGTCAATTTAAAACACTAATAACTGGAAATTGAAAATAACTCGACACCAATAATCCAAAAAATTATTCCAAGAAAATAAAATAAAAAATGTCAAATATTTTTTTCTATTTTATGAAACTCATTTTTCCTCTTAAAACGAGTCTTCAACCATCAAAAATTCATACCATGTTAATTTTTTTGTGGAAGTTTTATTAGCAAGTTAATCAGCTTAGAGTTTTAGCTTCTCATTAAAATTAATTACCCTTAATTACTTTTCAAGAAAACTTTTAAACATTTTTGCATCTGTCTAATCATTCCAGAGGTTAGTTATTTTTTTAAAGATACTTCTTAAAATTTGCTTATTCCACGTGTATATATATAAAACATTTATAGCAGAGGACATTACGAAAATTCTCAAAGATAATATTTACATATGTAAAAATATTATTTTTGAACATTTTCCTTATTGAATTATTTTTTTGAAATAATAAATAATGAAAATAATACATTTATGGAAATAAGGAAAATTATAAATTTATAGAAATAATGAAAATAATAAATTTATGTTTATATCAACTTTAGCAGGCTAGCAGGCATTTCAATAATGGGATGAGAAAATGCCATATAAGTAAATATCTTCTGCCAGTGGCAGTTAGGGAAGGTATAATAGTTTAATCGGGGAATCTAAAGCACTATGCGTCAATCATCGAGGGCAAAATTATTTTTAGTATGGCTTATTAATTGTTATCTTGACAGATTTGAGATAGAATTCTAAAATAAAATATTTAAGCTTTTCCTTATTTTTATATAAGTGTCTCCCTCATTTTAGGATTGTTATTATTTTATTATTTATTTTAATTTTTAATATAATAACTGCAAAAATTTATATTTAAATCATTTATTAAACAAAAAAATAATATTATTTTACAAAGAAATTATATTATTTACAAAATAATAAAATAACATAATTTTTTATCACTTATTTTGTAAGATTCATTTAATTGTATTTACATTTTAGAAGTTAAGAACATGCAAAATGCTGATTAAAAAACACTGTATTCTCAGAAGTGTAAGCCCCATTTTAACGAAAATTTATTAAGTATTACTGAAAGAGCATAGAATATATCCAGACATTGGAATTTCTTATCTTTTTTCTTTCAATTAGGGTGAATTAAAGCCCTTTCTTTTCTCATTAATTTTTTTAGTCCTTCCCCTAAATGAGCTCATGATTAACCTTCATTGTAATTATAAGTTTGCGCATAAATTTTTACATAGTTGAAACTTAAAAACAATTTCTAGCATCTCTGAAAAAATTTGGAAAAATACGAAAAATGTATGTTTCCCAATACGTCTGATCCAATAATTTATAAAAATATTTATATATCTGTAATATCCTTACTAGATAAATAGTATATTGCAGAATATGCTGTTAATTGTTCAAAGGTTGTGTTGATTACGAGCAATACAGTTATTAAGGACGCGTGATTAATAATTAAATAGTTATTTCTTAGAAGAATTAAACTCATCGAATATTCGAAAACCATTTCATTCGATTACATCGAATATTCGAATACCAATATGATTCATTTTGACAACATAATTTTGTATAGTAAAAAAATAAAAATAATTACATAGTTCTAAGAAGGTGAAGTCCGTAGAAAGCTCCATCTTCGATTTCGGTGAGCTCCTTCACTCGGTCAAGAACACTAAAATAGAAAAATAGAATATTAAGAAAACGCTGTTAAAATATTTTAAGATTACTTTTAGAAGAGTATATATATATATATATATATATGCACTCACACATTATCTACCAAAAAAGTAATTGGACATCTGTGATAAAAGAGATAAATATAATTTATTCATATTCAACAGTTGGTAGAGCCTCCACTTTGAGACAATTACAGCCTTCACTTTCCGGGGCATGTTTTCCACAAATGTTTAGATGATGGACAGGGGCATTTTCTTCCTTCTGAACCAAAGCTTCGCAATTCATAATCATCAAACACTGTTCTTGGTAAGATACACTATTCTTGGTGCATGTTATTGCCAAAAACCTGCAGGGTCATTTATTTCCTTGTTGTTTTCTGTTACGAATGCATGGATAGAGGAGTGACCATTCAGGTTCATCGTAGTCAAATGAATGCAGCTGGAATTTACGACATTTGTTCTGCAACAACTCTCTTGCAATCTGTTTGGCATCTATACTAGTATAATGTTTCAATCAAGTTTATCAACGAATGGAGTAATTTGCCGAAAAATTTATTAGTTTTAAAAGCAAAAATTATTTTTGAAAATATTTAGGGTAAATATGATTATTAATTATATAGTAAAAAGATCTGAAGAAAATTAAAATAATTTATATTTGTATAAAAAAGAGATATTTGAGAATCTTATTTCTATTTCATGGATAATGATAATTTCATAATAATTTATAAAGAACAGTTTCAAAGAAGTCTTTTTTTTAAATTTTTCAATGAATATTTGATTTTTTTTCTAGAAGCTACATTTACAATCGTCGCTAAAATTTACTTTTAATTCTTTAATTCTTCGTCTGAGATACTTTTTACTTCAAGTGTATTCCTAATGATCTCAAAATCTTTAAGGATTAGAAAAGTCCTTGATTTCATTTTCAAAATGAGCTTGGAAAAGAAATATCTAATGCACAAATGCGCTTTGCAATCACCAGTGTTGACACGCGAAAAAGAACTTTTCCGAACTTTGATTGATTCACTCCTCAAATGGTTTTCCAGACACGAATTCAATTTACTCACGCTTGAATAAAGCATTTTATAAGAAAATTTCTTTTGTTCAAACAAAGAATCTTGCAACAAAATTCTTACATGAGCAATAAATGCAGTATCGTCATTATAAGGAAAAATAAGATCCTTTGTAATATGTTAGTATATAAATAAATAATAAACATATTCATATTATAAAACAAAATTTGTGAACATTGTAAAAAAATGACCGTAAGTATTTATGAATGGTATGAATGTCATATGTTAAATGACATAGTATTGAATTCATTAGTGTTTGCCGGTTTTTTAACAACTACTGCATCTAGTCCAAAAATTATATGTATTTGATTCCTTATAAATTCGTGGCAACAGCCTTCTGATGGCCATATTTAGAATACCTTTTTCATCGAATGAGTATTTTTTTAACTCTTTATTAATTCATCTACAATATTGCACATTTTTATGATATATGGTCAAAGGTGTCGTTGCCAGCTATGCACTGAGTGAAATTTAATTATGAAGCCGTACATATCGCATCATCTCATTACAATCCTTTGCTGACATAAATTCACTGATAGAAAAAAATGATTTTTTACCGAATTAAATAATCTACTGAATATTTATGTGAGTTTTTTTAGTCTCTAAAATAATTTTACAATCAGTATATTTTGAAAAGCATCTTATCTCTAAATTATCTTCACCTTCGCCATCTATAGACTGAGATTTGAGTTTCTGCTAATTTCCATTTCAATCAAAGATTAATTTCAAATGAAAAAAATGAAATTAGATATTTTAAAGAGGAATTAGTGTTCAAATATATTTATTTTTGGAAAGAATAAACATATTAAAAGGAAGGAATCAAAAGCATGATTACAAAAAGGATTTTTCCTCCATAAAACATAATTACAATCGTAGGTAAATGTCACTTGCTAAGTATTAAACAGTAATTAAATTTAATTGGAGCTATGATTGGTAATTTCACGCAGAATAAACTTACAATTTAAGAATTTAGCGAATATTCTGCTTCTAAAACTCAAATTCGTGGAAAATCTCTTATCATAAATGATTAAATCCACGTTGTTTTAAACTTTGTATATTTTTTTGTTTAAATAAGGATGGAAGCTATTAATTAAAATTGAATGTTTCGTATTTGGAAAAATAAATTTGCTTTCCAATGAGTGTTTAATTTTCTAGGAAAACGTCACTATCCTAACTACTGAAAATATCATGAAAAAATAATTGTAGAAAATATCAATTATGGCATTGCGATTAGCTAAAGATTGCAAATCTTTGAAATAGGAAATGTTTCATCCTTAGTATGTTAATTATTTCTCTTAAGTACTTATCCTCTTAAAATCTTAAAAATTAGCAAATGATAGAATTATTTTTTTTTAAATTAGAAACATAATCATCAAAAGAGAGAGATAAAATATTCTTTATATTACTTCTTAATTATTCTTAATAGTTCCTTAATCCTTTCTAGTTCAGTTTAATTATTTTGACATCGAGTTTCGATACAAAATCATTATTATTTTAAGAAGAAACTTGAACTATTGAAAAGCATTCCAATGATGACAAATGACAGATATACCGCTACTCTTTTTCCAAAATTAAATGTCATATCAGAAAAAAAACAAATAATTCTACTAGAAAATACTATAACATAGAAAAGATTGAAGTATTTGCCTCAAATCAAAAATTTTAAAACTAGATACATAATTTCGATGCATGTTTTTCTACACTGTATTGAGAAATTTATTATTTTTACATTGATAATCAAACCTATCAATTTTGATATTAAATGAGAAGTCACAAATTTTGAATTTATATTTATAAAAGAATAGAAGAAGTAATGCAAAATTTATAAAGAAGTTTAAAAAATTAAATAAATTTGTAAAAGAATTACGAAAATATATGCATATATAATTTACCATAGTCTGCATATATTTTTCTTAAATATCGCTATAGAAATCATTCAATTGGTTTACCGTAAAAGAAGTCTAATAACATGGATAATGGAAGGTTACGCTTTATTCTAATAGAATGTCCTTTCCCTTTATTTTAATGAAAGAGTACATTTTTTATTATGGAAAATGATATTCCTGAAATAATAGAGAGCAGTTAGCTAAAACATAGCCTAGATATGCTTCAGACGTAGCACTTGCAGACGATAATAAAGCAAGAAAAGCAAATCGCTAAATAAATAGCAGCTCCATGCAACAGCAGTGAGCATAAAATAAATCTGCGATCAACGCTTCATAGACAGAATTAAAACAATTCTTTTAAACCTCTTCTGCTTATACAGTGTTTCCGACGGAACATGGAATTTCTAGACAGATCTCTATATCTCGGTTCTCAACACAGACAGCTTCAAAATTATTGCAATTTTCGCCAAGATAGAGATTAATTGAAATTGCACCCATTCGGTACTCTTAAAAATATCCATACATATCATTTCACAAAGATGATGATAAAGGGAAAGCAAAATTAGATTCTTGACTATATTGTCTTTTCGTTTTAAATAATTTTATGTATTTAATGATGCTACTTCATGATAAAACGACAGACGCCTAGTACCATTCTGTTCCACTGCTCAACTTCACACATCATGAAGTTAAACGTTAGATGGCATGTGCAACTGCATGTGTGATGGGATTAATTTGTATAACAGTTACGGTTTAGTTATTGTCCGGTATAAACTTAAAACAATGTATCATGCATGAATTGACCACCTAAAGCTTAATGCCACTGTGTAAAGATATTTAAAATCAATAAAATTAATGTTTTAATATATTTAATTCAATTATAGCAACAAAAAATGATATTGAAATATTATTGAATTATTGACAGTATTTTGATGTCTTAATTCTTTGTGCAGATTTTTGATGTTTTATTAAGAGGCTTGTTGCTTCTAATAAATATTAAAATTGTTAGCTCATGATGCATAAATTATCTGGCAACTGGTGAGAAATCTATTCTCATTATTTATTATTCTGAATTGAAATGGTTAGATGGTTGTGAGAATACAATTTGGAATTCAATATTGCAGTTTAGTTGGTGTTTGAGATCTAAACATGGATTTAACATCCGGATTAATATGAAAATTTAATTCTTCTTTTAAACAAATTTATTACAATAAATTCATCAAGGATTTGTGATGCATTAAAAATTATTACTGAAATAAATTATTTGAAAAATAATTCCAAAAAGTAATCGCCATTCTCATTCTTTTTATGGAAATTTATAATTTACTCGCTTAAGATGAATGTAATGCAAAGAACTTTAGCAGCATGTGATGCATTCTACGCAATGATTTAAAAATAGCAGCTTGAAAACAACTATTTTCAAGAATATAACATATTGCAGCAAAAGTTTTTTTTTTTTAAATAAATTCTATGGTTTATATATCCATTTTAATGTCTATTTATCTTTTTAATGTCTATTTGTTTTTGAACATGCAACTGCCTTTTTTATCTTGTGATGCAGGAAATCAAGACAGGTATTAAATTTGGCACATTAAACATGATATTCTATAAAAAGCATATTTCTTCTTTTTTTCCCCATTCTCCGACATTCTTTGCTCATGTTAAATAATTGAATTCTCTATTGCACTATGAGTTGAGTTTACCATTATGACATCACTGGATCCATTTCTTGCAAGTTCATTTAACAAGTTGAAAATAACAACACTTTTTCGAAGATTATGCATTTTTGGAGATAATTTTTAAATGCATAATTTTTCTACGTTTGGAATATACTTTTCTAATTATAATTATTAGATATCCTTGAGTAAATCAGTTATTACTTTCCTCTAAATGTCATGAAAATTATTTAATTGCAAAATACTCACGACAACACTGCTAACTTTTGTGCTTTATCCAGCATTTATTTCTTAAAACAACTATGCCTTTCCAAAATATTTGCATTTATAAATTGATTTTAATCAATTAAAAAACTTAGATATTTTTAATATTTTATTCGATAAAAAGTTAAAGTGGTGTTATTTCGCTTCATAATGAAGATACATCGAAACATAAAAAAACATTTTTTGGTAATAAACCCAGTCAAATAAAAGTGCTTCCTTTTTGAAACCGTAAATACACTCATTTCAGATTAGATAAGAAGTTTCAAAACTCAAAATAATAATTAAAATAAAAAAAAAATGGCACAACTCAAGCTGCTTCAATCAAAAAAGAATCTAAAACCAAATTATTATTTAATAACTAATGATATTGTTCTTTAAATCCCTTTGTGCAATGTTTTTTGATTTTGTTTCGTGTTACTATCTTTTTATTATTACTAATTTTTGTTTGAAGACTAAGTAACTATTTATGAGTTATTTTTTTTGTTCTGTTTAAAATTTTCTGATTATGTAATATAAAGGGAAAATAAAAATAAATCTATTTTAAAATTAAATTCACTTAATTTGAAGTAGATGGATTGTTTCATAATATTTTTCTTACTCAAAATTTTTAAAAAGAACTTTTATGGCTAAGTTATTTTTTTCATTTGCGAAATGGTAACGACGAGGAAAATAATTTTAAAAAAAGACTTGAAATTGAAATTGTTATTACGGCCCAATTTAGGAAAAGGGATCCAATTTAAAAAAAGCTATTTTTTCAACGATAAAAAAATATTATTGATTAATTTGACATTATAGTCACGTGATTAATCTTATAATGTCGCTGCCTTTTAAGAGATGTAAGCTTAATTTATATATATATATTGAATGACTCATGTCTCCTTACAGATAGTGAAATTGGTGACTAATCTCTTTTTTTCCGAAGATTAACTAATTAAACAAAAATGCCATTGGCGAAAAGGAACGGATCTATATTATTTGACTGGGACTGGCGCCATCATTTACTGCGTACTTGTGAAGCAACACACATAACATAGATAACATATAGCAACATGACAAAACCTATCTATAAATTTAAAAGGACAAGTTTCGTTGCCTATGTAAGAGTATCTGAAAGATCATAAACGGTATCAAATGAAATTTCAAGATAAACGGGACATTTTATAATCATGGGTGCTGGATTTTGTGTGTTGTAGTTAAAAGAGCGCGCTAAAGAGCCAGCCAACATAATACCAATCCGGTCTTCATTTGTTAGTGTCAATTTTTTTCAACTAATTACTTTCCTGAAAGTGACAAATATATTAGTCACCGTTTTCATCATGTGTGCAGAGACTTGTGAATGATTTTGTATAGACGAATATAGCAAAGCAAAGGCCAAAAGAGGTCGTTCCAAGGGTCTTTTTGACATTGAATTAAGTAAAGGAAAAGGATATACCAGATAAAGTGTATTGCACGGGTTTAATGAAATTTAAATTATCTGTATAGCAACAACAATGAAGTCCTTTAACTACTTCAAATTTTGTTATTGATGCTTATAATACATTATATTGTAGTTGTTGTGCGTAAGATTTTTTGTTTATTATGTTGTTACAAAATTTTTGTTTCAACAGACTTGCGTAATGCATTTTATCGTTTGTAGTACATATTAGTGAGATTTCCTTTCACTATATTCTCTGAAAAAGAGCACTCGGAAGCTGCTTTCTTTTGAAATTGCAAGCACACGTTCTATTGTAAAAATATTTTATTTCTATATGCATGACGTGCCGTTAAAATTTTATAAAATACCTTTTGGGAGCTTACATTTCCATCTGTGCAGAGCAAGGATAAAAATTTATAATTTGTATTATTTACTAACATTGGAATTTCATTAAACAATGGATTACTTATTGCCAATCGTCTCACCTGAAGAGATTATATTCGAATTTATTATAATTGTGAAGGCCTAAAAAGGGATTTGTGATCTATTTAAGTAATGGCATTTATGCATACAATATTAGGGAAGTTAAACTTGCTTAGTTTAAAAACATTTGTGTTCCCTTTTGAAACAACATTTAACCTATTTCTTGACAGACCTTGTAATTTGATTCATTGTCAGATAACGAGGACCATACCGAGTGGACGAGTGAACTTTCTCTACTCCAAACTTCAGCGGCAAAATGAAGGAGAGGTATTTTGTTCCGACGTTTTAGAGCGTTCACTTACACTGCTGAGTGTTTGGAAAAATTTGGTCTTGTTCGGAGAAACTTTTGTTTAAAAAATGAAAACCTTCTTCTAGGCCGTTGTAGCCCTATAGTGCTATTACATTGATGTAAAAGAGTCTTTGGTTATTCATTTGACAAATTTTCTTTGAAGATATCACTTAATTTTCAATCAAACAATTAAATTAATGAAATTGATATACTGTTGTTATTAGAATATGAAATTTTATCTGCCTTCAATATTTGATTACAAATTATATTACTTGCAGATATTTTTATTCCCAAAAAACTTTTCTAGAGGTAATTATGACAAATATAAAAGTTAAATGTAACTTTCTTTTCCCCAAATAATTTGATTTCTTCTTAGTTTTTAAAATGTTTCACTATTGCTTCAATATTATTTTATATAAATATTTTATTCTAATATTCTATATAAAAGACATTAAATATCGTAGTGTCATTCTGAATGTTTTAAAGAAAGAATGTTAATGGAGAAATATCATGTTATATCTGATATTTCCCAATCAGCAAAGCTTTCCAATTAAACTTTTATACTTCCACAATTGTCTTATGTTAGTACATTATCATCCAATTATTCTCTGTCATACGCATATCTAAGTACCATAAACTTCAAATTCCGCTTTCCACCCTTGTTGTTAAACTCATTTAACATGGAGACTGGAAAATTCTATTCAAAATGCATGACTCGCTTATAGTTGTTAATGGTTCATTTAATGGTTAGTTTAAATGAATAAAGAATAGTTAAATATAGTTAACTTACATCCACCAAATCGTAAGTTGAAATTCTTAGTACACAATTGATATTTGCGGTATTGTAGAGGGAGTAAATGTACTTTCAAAGGCAGTTTAATGCCAGGGAATACCATTTCAAACGATAAAATTGTTCAACAGGAGAAATATAGGATACTGAAAATCATTTAGCTGATGCTGCATTTTGACCCTGAAGTGGACTGCTGTGGTTATATATATATGAACTATTCCCATCATTAACATCATTTTAGCAACAATATTGTTCAAAACTTCATAGTTTGGCTTTGGTCTTTTGTGTAATTAGGTGACAAACGCTGTAACATACCTTCTAACAAGTACTAGTTAAAACTCTCTTCCCCTCTCTAATCCTTAAGACGCTGTATACGGGATAAATTATTTCAACAAAATAATACATTTATGAATACTTTCATTTTAAAAAGATTTTCAATACTTTAGTGAATTATGAAAATGTAAATTTAGTGTCAAGTGTTATATAATTTTGAATCTTTCGAAATGCTAATTATTCTTTATTAATCATTAAAAAAATATAAGTACGATGCATCATATATATTCAATAAATAATAAAAAATGATTTTCAAACATTGTTTTGATTGTTTAGAAGTAATATTTGATATCTACAACAGTACAACTAATAACTACGTACAATACAGCAAGGAGAATAATTAAAGAGAGTAATTTTATCAAGCAAAAGATATTATGCCATATATACGATATAAGATAACATCGAGAAAACTGGAAAGTAATACAAGAAAGAGTCACATAAGAACATAAACTTGCAAACATTTTTAAGGATGCAAGACTTGTCGTTCTCTTATTAAGTATCATTTTAGCAACAATATTGTTCAAAACTTCATAGTTTGGCTTTGGTCTTTTGTGTAATTAGGTGACAAACGCTGTAACATACCTTCTAACAAGTACTAGTTAAAACTCTCTTCCCCTCTCTAATCCTTAAGACGCTGTATACGGGATAAATTATTTCAACAAAATAATACATTTATGAATACTTTCATTTTAAAAAGATTTTCAATACTTTAGTGAATTATGAAAATGTAAATTTAGTGTCAAGTGTTATATAATTTTGAATCTTTCGAAATGCTAATTATTCTTTATTAATCATTAAAAAAATATAAGTACGATGCATCATATATATTCAATAAATAATAAAAAATGATTTTCAAACATTGTTTTGATTGTTTAGAAGTAATATTTGATATCTACAACAGTACAACTAATAACTACGTACAATACAGCAAGGAGAATAATTAAAGAGAGTAATTTTATCAAGCAAAAGATATTATGCCATATATACGATATAAGATAACATCGAGAAAACTGGAAAGTAATACAAGAAAGAGTCACATAAGAACATAAACTTGCAAACATTTTTAAGGATGCAAGACTTGTCGTTCTCTTATTAAGTATCATTTTAGCAACAATATTGTTCAAAACTTCATAGTTTGGCTTTGGTCTTTTGTGTAATTAGGTGACAAACGCTGTAACATAACTTCTAACAAGTACTAGTTAAAACTCTCTTCCCCTCTCTAATCCTTAAGACGCTGTATACGGGATAAATTATTTCAACAAAATAATACATTTATGAATACTTTCATTTTAAAAAGATTTTCAATACTTTAGTGAATTATGAAATGCAAATTTAGTGTCAAGTGTTATATAATTTTGAATCTTTCGAAATGCTAATTATTCTTTATTAATCATTAAAAAATATAAGTACGATGCATCATATATATTCAATAAATAATAAAAAATGATTTTCAAACATTGTTTTGATTGTTTAGAAGTAATATTTGATATCTACAACAGTACAACTAATAACTACGTACAATACAGCAAGGAGAATAATTAAAGAGAGTAATTTTATCAAGCAATAGATATTATGCCATATATACGATAGAAGATAACATCGAGAAAACTGGAAAGTAATACAAGAAAGAGTCACATAAGAACATAAACTTGCATACATTTTTAAGGATGCAAGACTTGTCGTTCTCTTATTAAGTATTGCTTTAATATTATATAATCAAGAATGACTGGTAAAAATCAGTCAATAAAAGCTTCATTGCATTTTCGAATAAATGAAATATGCAGGATAATACCATTACTAAGAGCTCCTGGTTTTCAACACCACCAATACATAAACAATATATGCGTTCTCAAACTTTTCGGTCGTACTTCAAATAAATCAGGAATAATATTCTTCCTACTCGATCTCAAAATATAAAATTTTTATGAACCAAATCTTAATATATTAATTATTGTATTACTGTAAGATGTTTATGAGGAATCCAAATATGACACGGTTAGATTAAACAACATTTTTAATGTGCTAATCTCATTTTTTATGATCATTATTTAAGGTTGATTTTCAGCATTTTTAAATAATATTTGTGACCTGAAGATTCAAGTGAATTGTTTGTTTGAACAGCCTTGTATTACTTGTGCATTTTACAAACAACCAATACAAAAAAAAAAAAAAATCTTCCTCAAACATTGTCTTGTACCATTGCTTGACCGCTTTCTTTGAACTTCTGAGGATGATTTTGGTATCATTTGATTTCGGAACCAGTCATCAATGCTCTAAGATAAATAAAACACAAATATATTTGACAATTTCAATTGTTAATCCAGGACTAAATTGAAGGGTGCAATTCCAATAAACCAATAAATCCCTTTTGAAAAAAATTGTTATAAAGTTATGGTCACACCAAATCAACAATATCACTAAGGAGATTCACGCGTTGAGTGCTTAAATATGAAGCCAACAGTGCAGTTAAGATGAGATGTGAGTAGAAAAAATATAGACTTGTTGGACTAAAACGTGAGTAGAGACAATGCAAATGATTACTTGTTAGATTAAAAAGTGACTATGCAAATGATTATTTGTTATATCAAGTCGATTCATAAATGTGGAATATCAAAAACTGGCAATCATATAGTTCAGATTGAATCTTCGTTTTGCAACATAAAGAAGACAGTTGAGAATGAATGAATGTTTCCATTTCATTAATATCAGGATCTGTGGAAGATAAAAACTTTGACGAATGTACACTGCGTTCAGTATTAATAATAGACAATACTTTTTTCAAGCTGAATGAAGATATGAATATAGAATTTTACTTTGAATGGATAGAAAGATAATACTACAACCATCATCAAATATTCCCCAATTTGAAAAATTAGCAACATCGAGTCCTCATAATGTGAAATACATGCATGATTTAAATAACAGCCAAGAATTGAAATAATTTCAGATAAAAAGTAGTGTCATTTCGTCTCGGAAACAAGATGTTTTATTGTTCAAAAGCAAATATAATGTAATATATAATAACATGATTATTTTATCTCGAATGAGAATGAAAATTGACATTTTTTTCAAGTCAGGATCTTTGATTTTCAAGAAGTAAAAAATGAAAATTTACTAGATTTCAGTGTTTGCATTTATCAAATATCTTACAGCAATTTTCACATCAAAGAAGGGTTATGAAAATAAAACCAAACTTAAATTAATATATATGTCATACATTTAATATCAATGAATTTTTTAAAAAATAAATGCTCTTCCTCTTTTATCCTAGTATAAAAGCACTTCTTTATCCGCTCTAATGAGTAACGCGTAAATTTAATCTTCTCCTCGTCTCCCTGAATCTAATTACTGTAACTTTCATTGAAGTAGATGTAATTTCCAGCCACTAATACCAGAAAAAAATGCTGAGCTTGCGAAAATGCGGAAATATTTTAGCTTTAAAAGCATCAGCTACATTACGCTGTGAACGCGTTTCCAGCTTTCTCTTTTAATTTAGGTACATCTTGATCCGCATAATTTTATGGGCAGTATTTCAATACTAGTCACGGTTTTGGAATTAATTACAATATTATTTGAAGATTAATTTCTTTCTAATTGATTTATTAATCGATCTTATTTTAATAAAAAGCTTCAAATAAGAGATTGTGTGATTTAAATGAATGCAACTTTCTCTGAAAACTTTAAAACTTACTTTTTCTTTAAATGAATGCAAACATCTCTGTACCCCCCCAATAAACATATTACTGTACTTATATTGGATAATAAGAGCTAAAAGATAACGAAATCATTTCAGAGCTGACCAAGTGGCAGAAGTTCTTGAATGAACGAAAGTAAATTTGACTATGTTCTCTTATTTGCTGATATATATTTCCCCTTTTTTATTTAATTAATTTTAACAGGAAATTTATAAAATTGTTGACTCTATTGTTCCCCCGCCAGGAATGAAGGGATAAGAATACTTCACATCTGTACACTTTTTGAAAAAAGTACCTAAGATTTCCTTGATTGAATTTACGTGTGGCAAATAAATCTTTCTCATAGTAAAATCACTGAAGGGAAAAATTTCTGGCGCTTAGCTTCAAAAGTTTATTCTTTTCGACCTCGCATCTCCAAAAATATGCTTGCACACGCACACGTACATACACGTACACACACACACACACACACACACACACACACACACACACACACACACACACACACACACACACACACACACACACACACACACACACACACACACACACACACACACACACAATGCATTACAAAATTTCAATTCTAAAGGCATTTGCGAAGGATTCAGCATCCATCAAGTAGTTGCTAAACTTTTCGAAAAATCTGTTGTTAAGGTTTTCTCAAAAATTGAGCCAACACTGAGTACTGAATAATAATAAGGCTGAAACATGTCGGCTTTCAAGGAAAAAAATTCTTTTAGAACACAAAAGTTGCTTATCTGCGGGCAAATAAGAGTAAAATGTTGAAAACAAAACTACAACTCGGATCTTAAATTTGTACAATGAGCCTCTATAAAGGAAAAGATGACAAAAAGCGAAACAAAAATGTGTTTAGATTATGAAGGTTTTTGATTTCTAAAAGCTTTTAAATACTTCTGTTTATTTATCTAATGAGAAAAAAAGGGAATGAGGTAAAGAACAACCACGCCCTAACTAGGATTCAAATCCGGGATGCCCAGATTTCGGGGAAAACTCGTCATCACAGAGGCATTTAATCTGTTGTAGTTTGATATATCATTTTACCATTCTGGTCAATTAATGTTTTTATCATAGGATGACTGAAATTTCACTTTATCGCACTTTATATAAAACCCATTATCAATTAGGATGGAATAAAATATGTTGACTGAGCCAAGAATTTTATTTTAAATTTAGGATCTTTAATTAATTTTTGGCATCGTAAAACGTAACAACAAATTTGATAATTGATTATATATTCCTTTATCCTTACACTTTTCTTTTGAAATTTTTATGGCTGATTTAAAGCTTCTTTAAACTACTATAACATGGGATCGAAAATTTAATAAATCAAACTCAAAAGCTTTTTATTTTGAAATACTGGCAAAATATACTCTTTCCTTAGGAATTCAATTATTAGAAAGTATGACATCTTTTTATCCAATCTAAATTCAATGTAGTCTGCCATATCAAAAATTCTTAAAGATGCTTTAAAAGTTCTCACTTTTAGGTTCTTGCCTTTAGTACTTTCGTATCTATTATCACTCTTATATAATCATAGCCTAAAGTATATTCAGCAGTTTCACTCAATCGTAGGAATAATTTAATTGTTTCTGACAAATGTCTCGCTGCTTGAACAACATTCAAAAAAAGTTTGGAACTTTATTTCTCTGATTTATATATCATAACAGTGCTAAGATTATATGGCACCATAACGCAATTGATAAGAATATTGAATTCGTTTGTAAAACTAGAATCGAAAAAGAAAAATCTCAAGACACATGTTGGGCAGCAGGAGTAACTGCAATATACTTATAAGATACAGGAATTCTTATGGACAAATCTGAAGCAAATTGTCTTGCCTAAAAGGCACTGACAGTATTCAGTAGGTATTTTACTAAGATCAGTTTTATTTGCTCTCATTCAATTTAATATTTAATATTCAATAAATATTTCCTTTAACCACCAGATCTGATAAGGTTCATTCAATTTCTGGAGAATTGCTGGTTTCCCCTTTGTTTCCAAAAATTCAAATAAATGTATGAATTATGGATCATTGAAATGAATTAAGCACGGGCTTTTGCCATAGGAGCTGAAATTAAACACTTTGCTATGGTTAACTCCAATTTCCCACACTATGTTTGATGCTGTGCCACCACACTTAATAGTTCGTATTTTATTATATTAATACAACTGTTTCTTCATTTTCACTTGTATATTGCTGTTTCTATTTTCCAGCATTCAGTGATTAACATATCAAGAATAATGATAATGCAATCATCTACCTTATTCTTCGGTATAATTTAAATTTTGTTTTCTCTTGAAATATTATTTTATTATTTAAGTAATAAACTATATTCCTTTTACATGTTTTTGATAAAAAATCCCATGTATTTGTATAATGAAAAAACTTCAATTTTTTGCGAAAGTTCAGAAGTTTTAATTCTAATACGTGCACTCTTAATTAAACGAATGAGTTTTTTTTCCGTTAATTAGTATGCAAACAGGCAATTTACTAAAATTCGAGTTTCGAAATATCTATTCATTATTTCCTTTCTATTGAACAAAATTGTAAAAACTTATTAATAGCATTTTATTCAAACATTTTATACTTGCAAAAAAAAAAAGAAAAAAAAAAAAAGATGAATTATATTTTTTATTACAAATGGAGGATTAAGGCTCTTTTAAGCACTTATTAGCATTAAAATATTTTATTTTTTCATTTGAAATAGGAAGTTGACAATATATAACGAATAATAAAAAGTGAAGCTCTTTGATATTTTTATAAAGCAATTCTTTAAAAATGTAACAACAACAAAAAAAAACAACAAATTTTAAACTTTATCACTTAAGTACTTATATGCAGAATAAAATAAATATGTAGTTATTTTATCATTAAATTTTTTTTTACGAAAAGCTCTTGGATGTGTTACTTTTTAATCTCTAATTATGCTTTTAAAATTATTTTTTTGAGATTAAATGTGGCAGTTACTTATTAACAAAAACGAATAAAATTTATGAGAATTAGTTTAAATTTCCTTCAGTAATAGAGCTAAAAGAAGAATCTTTTTTGCTTTTCACATATGTTAGGAAAATACCATTTAAAAGTTGAAAGAAATTAACTTAAAAACAATTCAATTTCACATACAACAATACAAAAATTAATTATTATAAATAGATCAATGAAGAGGATAATTAAAATGAGAAGAAAAATAAAATAGGATAAAAATTTATTTATTTATTAATTAAAATTTATTCATAAAAGCTAAGGGAATGGAAAGAATTTAGAAATGAGATAATGGAATATTATTTTTAAATATTATTTCTCTTTGATTTTCAATTATCAAGGTTGTTCAGTAACAATTAATGGCGGTTTTTTGGATAAGTGTTACTAGGAATTTTTCAAATAATATAAAAATATCAAATTTGAAAAGAGAAAAGGACAGATACTTCCTACCTTTTAATTACATAACATATTCTTTGCCCCAATATGCGTACGTTTTTGTATGTTAATAAAAAAATGAAAAATTTTCGAAAAACATTTCAATTCTATTTATTTTGTTCCGAAGGGAATTTCATATATTCATTTATTTTCATAGATTTATTTCATAGATTATTGTGTTAATAAATATCTCAGAAATAAAAGATGTGTTGCATTATATTTTATGTCAAAATATGTTTTCACATGTCATCTTGCATATCAGTTAGGAATTGAGAACGCGAGAAAAACAAGTTAATCTATCCAGTTTTGTTTTCCTCTCTGGTTGAAATAATAATTCCATTAAAGAATCTGTTTATGAAAACTTAAGCAAAGCTTTTTTTTTAAGTGCTCATATAGATTTTCATTGTTTTTCAGGGATTGTGGGATTTGGAAAAAATTATTTATAGTATAAGTGACAGTAAGATGAACTGAATATCGTAATGGAGATATGAAATATGTTTATTTATGTTTAATATCAGGCATTAATATAAGAAAATATCTTTTACTAACTATTCATAATCCAGTTTATTTTGAATCTAAAATCTTTTTTTTCAATTTTCGACGAAAATCTATTTTATAATTTAAAATGTTTATACTTCGCAAGCTCATGCTTTGTTCGTTGAGCTAATAATGTTTTTTCCTAATTCAAGCAACCAAAAGCAACGAGCTTAAATATGGTTTGGGGATTGTGATATTGTCTATTTTTCAAAGTAAACGCCTTTATTTTTTGATTAAAGAATAGTATGCCTTAGAAAATATTATCATCCTGAGCTATTTTTTTTAGGTACACTGCGCCTTTTGATTTTTAAGAGTTGCAAATATTTTTTTTACACACTGCCAAAAGCAAAGACAAGACACCAATGGGACATATATGATATTTGCTGAAAAGACAGGACATCCAAAAATATGCCGTATCGCACATGATAAGGTTATGGCAGCAAGGAGCATTAAAATTTTTTATTTTTGAAGTGTTTTTTTTTTATTTGAGAAGTCACATATTTTGAGTTGCGATCAAGGTATTTGCCTTTTTCTAATGAATTCATTATTAAGTAATCCTCCGCATTTTACATTTTCTAGATAAAGCATAATTTAAATGTTTATATTGCCACCTTTTCCTGATGTTTCAGCTTTCTTTACAGATTGCGTAGAAGTGTTAGCTGAATTATTAGTCTATTTAAAATAAAACATTACTTTTTGTTAGAGTCTTTTAAGCACAATGAAACAATGAAAATTTTATCACTTCTCGCCAACTTACTCGTGCAGCAGTTTGTAGAAATAAAAATTACAAATTCAGATTTCTTTCAAATACTCAGAGAGTATGTAATGATTTTTATTATCTATAAAAACAATAAGTAAAATATAAATAATTAAAGTTTCTGTAATTTTAAGATTTCAGGAAAAAAAATCAGGATATCATTAATTTTTTTATTTTTTCTCTAAATATTTTCATAATTTCAATAGGTTCCTTTTTACTTATTCGTATATAAAGAAATAATGCAATTGTCCAAAAACTCGAATTAGATATTTAGACGAATCGTAATATTTCAGACATTCTTGAATTAGAAAATTAGAGGAAATTTAGTACATTAATTAGATGAAATTTAGTACATTAATTAGAGGAAATTTAGTACATTAATTAGATGAAATTTAGTACATTAATTAGAGGAAATTTAGTACATTAATTAGATGAAATTTAGTACATTAATTAGAAGAAATTTAGCACATTAATTAGATGGAATTTAGTACATTAATTAGATGGAATTTAGTACATTAATTAGATGAAATTTAGTACATTAATTAGATGACATTTAGTACATTAATTAGATTGCTATCAAATACTGAACACAATTAATTCATAAAAAATTCTGCCCGGCAGTTTGATTATAATTAAATTCAATAACTGGAAAAGCAAAGGGCTAGATATAGAAAATTTGGTGCACAGGATCAGCATCTTAAATATAGATAACAAATTTTGAACCAAATCCGTCAAACCATTAATCATCTTTCAGTGTGTACTTTAGCATGATTATAAACTGAATAACTCACAATGACGTAAATTCATTAAATTCGGTATGCGATTATGGGAATGCATCTGCAATTTTGTGCCACATTTTGGTATCAATCGGTCGCCCAAAACACTTCCAAAATACATAACCTCAATTAATGTCAATTCTTACGGAAAGAGTCACACATACATTTCCACCTGAATAAGTAAAAGTAACTACTCCGTATTTGTCAAGCAGTCATGATATTTGAAATTTCGCTCAAGAAAAAATTTATTTCCACCTATAAATTTATTTCGATATTTATTTCCTAAAAATATTATTACGAATTTCTAATGTTTCTTCCTTGCGCTGTAAGTTAAAAAAGGTAGTTTTAGAAATATAGCATTTGATTCTGAATAGATGATGAATCGATGATCCCAGGGCTGGGCAACCAAGTGATAATTTTGGTGACAAAAACGAAGGACTCAGAATATTCAAGAATCTTGGTGATATATCCATTCGGTGCCCTTTCATGAAAGCTATAAAAATATCAGAATCAAATACAGTCGAAGTGAGCTCAAGTGAGTAATTATGCAAACTTCTCTTTGCAGTACTGGTTTCCCCAAGGCTTCCTGCGCACTTTGTGCTGCTGTTTTAAAGTGATTTCTGAGAGAACTTTTATAGTGATTTGCTGCTTGAGTGTTGCTGTTTTAAAGTGATTTATTGCAAGTTTATTTTTGCTTCTATATTGTTCCGTATGCATCTTCAGCGTTTTATTACCCGTGCCTTGTGTTTTTGTGTAGAATAAAGAACCATTATCATTTACTGAGCCATTGAATCTTTCACTTTACACTTATTGCACGAATGCAGATTCTTCCGTAACATTATAATTTTTTGTTGCATATTTTTATTATATTCTTTTAATTAAGAACTTTTTGCTTCTTTAGAAATTTAGAAATATTTATCAAAAGAATATCTTTACATTGAAAATTAAATTATTCGAAAATCTAAATTAAAACCGTTAGCTGTAGACGTAATTAAAAAATACTTTTTAAAAATCTTAAAAACTGAAAAATATAATTCTTAAATATTTATTTTCTTCTTTTGTGTTTGTGAAAATAGTTCCCCAATTATTGTTTATAAAATCTAGTGTGCAATGTTTCCAAAATAATTTTATTATATTTCGTTATCAAAATGTAATATGCCTTTAGAAAAGAAATCTATACATTTTAATTTACACATTACCAGTTTTCAATCATTCTGAATGTTTAAAATGACCGAAAAATAAATATTTTGGGAGTTAAGTTCTATTATTTTCATTCATATTTCCTGAATTATCAAGAATAGAAGAACTGATGAAAAATATTAAATCTGAAACAATTGAGTCTAAGAAATATCTGCAGCTGCTATTGAAACCTCGGGGAAAATTCAGTAAGAAATACTTCAAGAAGCAATTAATTTTTATATTTTTCAAAGTTATATCATTTTTGTAAAAATTAATTGAATTTATTTCTGTTATTTTTATTCCTAATACATGAGTACTAATAAATTTTGAAGAATCTTTTTTTTCTTTTCCTTTTTTTTTGAAAGAAAAGTAAAAAGTGAAAAGGGCATTTTTAAAAATAAATATTTTGTTTCATACTTTTTATTTCGTTTAAAACTCAAAAATATTTCAATGTTTCCTTTTAATTAGTTATAATATTTCATTTGGAAAGAATTTGTGATCAAATATATAAAAGGATAGAAAGTAAACAAAAGTAAAATTAGTTTCAAAGTAGTTTTTAATTGTTTTGTGAAGCAGTCAAATTCCGTAAAACAAACAATTTTAAGTCTTTTATAAACAAACTAAACAACTTCAATTAAAACTTTAATAATTGTTCGATGTTTCTTACAGTTTTCAATTTTTTTTATTGTTTCTATTTTTATTATGAGACTTCTATTGCTGTGTATTGTAACAATATTAAACACAGTTTTTTAAGTATTTTTTGTTCTCCTTATCGGTGCTATATACTCAAATTTTAAAATTAAAACTAAACTTTTTTTAGAGTAATTTTTCTAATAAAACAAAATTCGAACATCAAGTACCTATTGAAAT
Organism: Argiope bruennichi; assembly: GCF_947563725.1. NCBI lineage: Eukaryota > Metazoa > Arthropoda > Arachnida > Araneae > Araneidae > Argiope > Argiope bruennichi. Next base: position 83,216,061 of record NC_079153.1, on the reverse strand, counting down.
AGTAACAACTTTAAGAACATTTATTTCATTCTTTCAAAAGCTATATTTACCCCTTTAAGTAGCTATTGAAATGTTTCAAGTTCTATTTATAGTGCACTTGAAAAGTGCTTTTATTTTCCAAGATTAAAGAAAGACAGCAAACTTTAGAAAACAAAGTGGCATGGCAGCAAAAAAATATTCTTCGAACTATCTAACTTTGCTTTCAAAAATATAAAATCCTTAAGTTGAAAAGACAAATAAATTGGAATTTTAGAATACCCTAAGGAGAATTTTACAGGATTAGGCTTAAGTTGCACCACTTGCTTTTAGTGAAACATATTTCTGCTGAGCTCCATTCCCGTTATTTTCCCCAAAGTTGAAATCAGTTTTGAATTCTGTCAAGAATTTTTTTTCTCTTAGGGATTAAGGAAAAGTAAACAATTTGTTTTTGCCTTTAAATCCATATTCAATATACAGATTGTTAGATCTTATAAAGAATTAGTTATTTTTTATAAATGATTTTAATTTCGAAAATAAGACAAGTACTTTAAAAAAAAATTCTTTCGTTTTTTTACTGAAATTCTCACAAATTTTCAACTTTTGAATATTTCCGTTCAGAGAACATCATTTAAGAACAAAAACCCTTGCTTTTTACTCAAATTTATAATTAGTAATAAAAGGAATTTGACAAAAACAAAATTAGAAAAAGTTTCGATTTTGAATTTAATATCGAATTTAATTTTGAATTTAATAGATAGAAAAATTCTTTAATGAAATATTAAAAATAAGAATCCATTAACTTATTTATTCAAGGAGAATAATTTCTTTATGGGATATCCATAATGCAGATGTTTAAATATGCTGACTTGCAATTTTTCAATAAATGAAATTTTTGAAGGGGGAAAAAAATACTCGTTTCTCACTTTTCGATTATGATAAAAATTATAATACTTTAATAGAGATTAAATATAATTGAAATTAACTATTATTTTTATTTCAAAGCATTAGATATTTGGAAAAAATTATAGATTGCTTAGGAAACCGTTTTTTCAAATATTTTTCTAATTTCTCTGAGTGGATTAACATTTTCCAGGTGTATCAGGGTGCATTTATTTGATGCAAAGAATTTCATTTTGAATTACTTGTACATTTTTGCATTTAGTTTTATCTGGAAACCTCCAAACAGGTTGCCCAGAACATATAGAATTAGTTTTTCACACACATACATACACACGCACATATGCACTACTGGTCAAAAGTATTGAACGTTTAAGAAATTTCACGTTTTTTCAAGAATAAGCCCTCCAAAAGTAATATTTTTTCATTTAAAGTGATATTTACTAGTATAAATGTGGGGGAGAAGTTTCAAGCTATTGCGTCATCCATTGTGAAATAATCGTCTGCAATAATTGTGTCCTGCCGGTAGTTTATTATAAAATCGTTCCGACTGTGAAGTATTTCATTTCGTCTGTTGCACTGTCAAAGTACATTCGCTGTGCATTGATTTTGGATAAACTGTTCATTATTTTTTTAAATGTGGGAATTAACTCGTGGCAAGCACCAGGCTGTTATGTTTATACACCAAGAAAATATTTCAAATGTTAGGATTGCTTATCGGTGCGATTGCAGTGAGTCGACTGTTTCACGTCTCATAAAGAGATTCAGAACAGAAGGAACAGCAGATAAAAAAAACCTAGAAGATAGTTCGAGATTATCTTCTAAACTTACTGATACTTCATTGACACGATTATGCAGAAAAAATAGATTTGCAATTCGAAGGAGGCCCTGTGAAGCTGGTTACAAGGCACAATTATCTAGAAAAAAGCCAGTACTGACGAAAGCAATGCGGAAAAAATGATTGGAGTGGTCCAAGGTGCACAAAAATAGGAGTACTTCGGAATGGAATCAAGTTATATTCAGAGATGAAAGTTGCTTTTCATTAATACCTGACAAGCCTGGCCACGTTTGGCGTAAAGCAAAGGAGAGCACGAGGCCAGAATGCTTGGTTCGTACATCAAAACACCCAGAAAGCAAAATGGTGTGGGAGTGTATTTCATATCAGTCAACTGGATGACTTCATTTTGTAAAGGGAATCATGAATGGTGACAAGTATGTTGGTGTGTCGAAGGATCAATTGCTTCGTACTGCTTGCGACTTGTTCCCAAAGCAGAAATGAACTGTAATATCTAGTATCCTGCCATACATCGAAAAAGATAAGTCAAACTTTACAATTAATTTTAAATTTCATTTTAGTCTATATCGTAACATTCGTTACTTTAGGTTAAAGTTGTATTTGCAAAACATTATATTAATGTTCTCGCAAGGCCAGGAAACTCGACAGACTTAAACCCCATGAAGAATTTGTGGAGCATAATGGGAAAGAAAATCCTGAGAATTATCCCCGATCAAAACACAATTATCCAGGAAGCAATAATTAAAGTTTGTCACCATGAAATACTGTAATAAGTGTAGCAAACTCTTGTGGATTCCATGCCTAGCAGAGCGGCTGCTGTGATCAAAGCTAGAGGTGGCCAACCAAATATTAAATACCTTGCACTTAACTTGAATTCTTTTACTATAATTTCTGATCAAAAGAACTTGAAACTTTGTCTTTTCCGATACTGAAAACCTGTACATTTTGTTTGTATTTTATTCTTTGTGAAATTAAATAATATTTTTTACTCAATAACTTAATTATAACTTGCCTTTAAATTAATTTAACTTATTGACGTAAAAATATTACTTTAAATGAAAAAAATATTTTTTAAAGTGCTTATTCTTGAAAAAACACGAAATTTCTTAAACTTGCAACACTTTTGACCAGTAGTATATATATATATATATATATATATATATATATATATATATATATATATACACACACTTTTAGATACCACCTCGCTGCTTCGTGTTGATTCCCGTTTTCTTCTTTGTGCTTTTTCAGGCTATTATTGGCCAGACAGGAAAATCGGGTACATGGCGGAGATTCACACCAAGTTATGTCTACGATACGATAAATCCGCTAATGTGACAATCTTCATTATCATTTTCTAAGAATCCTAAAAGCGAAATATTTTAACTGCTATTTTGAGGCTTCAAAAACCTCAAACCGAAGCAGCATCATATTGTCCCATGATAATAATTTTTGTTTCTAAATAAAAGTAATAATTGATTAGTTTTCCATCATCCAAACTTCATATAAGTTCTACAGAAAACTTTAGTATTCGATTTTGAGAAATAAACGGAACTTATTTCTTAAGTTCTTTGAAATAGTGAGATTTAATAAAATAGAAAGTACATTTTTCATTTCAGGTTTTCATATTTTCATTTCAGTAACGTTACAAGTTGTGTTGATACTTTGTTATTCCCTGAAGAACGAAGATTTGTTAAAAAAGAAGAATATATATATATATATATATATATATATATACTTTATTACATTCCATATATTTAATATGTTCTAAGTTATATTTCTTTCCTTTCACACCTCAGAAATTTCTATCCTTCAGACAAGTACGAATGAGCATTTCTAAAATACCATCCTATTTTACTTGTTTTTATGATATTTTAATATCCTTTCATCACTTTTATGATTCCATTAGACTATTATTTCGGAATAATAATATTTGAATTATATGTGTCTTAGTATTTCAAATGTTAACAGGTCAACTACTTCACAAAATTAAGTATTCCAAATTCTTTAGAAATAAAAGAAATTTAAGAAACTTTCACATTTATGAAATTATTTTCATATGATTATATAAGTATATGTATAAATAATAAAAATGATATACTTATTGAAAAAAAATTCTTTTTGAGAGAGTCTTGAAGTTTTATGAAATATTTTCTATGCTTAACTAATATTCGAAATCGGATATATTCGGATACGCTATTCTTTTGTCTTGTACACGGTGCATGCTGTTGAAAAGTAACTGAAGGATTATTACCTCAGGCAGTAATCATGAAAGTCATAGATGAGAAGTTATTTTTAATAACGGAAACAAATGAAAAAATGCATATTAGTATTTAATGGGTCACTATTAGAAATGTTTTGAGGTGTCTTATTTTTAATCAAATGAATCAGTTTAAAATAGTTTATTCAAATTATAAAAAAACACAAATATTTCTATGAATTATTGACTTTTTGCTATAACTAAATCATAAGCATATCGCAAAAAAAAAAAAATCTGTTAAATTATCTATAACAAAGAATTAAACATTTGTGAAATAATTTCCTTCGCAATAAGTCTCATAGCAAGGAAGAGGAAATTACAGATTTTTAATGCATGCTGAATGGATGCCGGTCAATGTCTTAGAAACATGGTGGCAAAATTGACAACTTTGGTAAAAAAAAAAGGGTGTTTCTGGAAAACACAAGAACTATGATGATATCTCTAATGCAAGACAAGATCCCGGATTCTTCTCGCAAATTTCATGTCCCGTTATGAAGGTCAAGTAAAGGAAAATGCCAGTCCAAATCAATTTTCAATTCAGATCACAGATAATCTAGTCCTTTACCATGAGCTATTTAATGTTTACTGATTAGCTGTCTATTCATTATTAATCCTTAGAAATACTATTTGTACTTAGTTTTTTTTATGAAATAAAGCGTCCTTATTGAGCTTGCTGGACAACTTACATCCTTCACCCAATGATGGATTTTCCGTAACAATAATCTGCGTTGAAAGAACACCTGCGACATGGTAATATTGAATGTTTTTTTCTTTGACGTTCAAGCAAATAGAAAAAAATTCATTACACATCTTCAGCTTTTTAAAATTTTTAAACAATAAAGATATACTAATTAATACAAATTAACAAAACAAGAAATAATGACTTGAAAATGAGAGAAAAAGAAAAGGAAAAAAAAAGAATTTGAAAACAAAAAAAAATTTCGACCAAATGAAATTTTCAATTAGAACTTAAGATTACAGACTCAATTTTCTAGATTTTTTTCAAAAGAAAGAAGATTTAGTTTGCACAAATTTCTTTAAAAGCTAAAAAGTGTGCTCCTCATTTTTTTTTTTTTTTTTTTTTTTTTTTAACGTTTAGAAAGAAAGTCAACATTTGTCGCATTAGATCTTATCACAAGAAATGAATTTCATTTCACTTCAGATTTCCTTTAATGGATGAAAAAATATATTCTGTTGGCAATTAGTTTAAATGAATGCAATAATACTTTCGAATCTGTTCAAGATTAGTTCTAAGCTTCGCTGATAATTATTTAAGTTTAAAATAAATGCTTTTTGCCATAAAATTTTGTTGTTTTCATTCATATTTCAATAAAAATCAGACATTTAAAACTTACTAAAAAATAAAAAAGTGAAAGAAAACTATAGAAATCATAGCCAAATTCAGTTTTTTATTAAAAAAATTGAAGATTTCATTTTGAAATAATGCAAGAAAAAAACTAATGTTTAGAGCTTTTTTTCTCCAACTTTAAGTAATTTAAAAAATGTTTAATTGATTTTACTTTTATATTTTAGTTCTTCGACACGCAAGTCATTTCCAAGTAATGAGTTTCACAGATGTCCTTTTCAAATAAAAGAAGTGTATAAAAAGAGATTTTAATAAAGCAAATAAAGAAATGCATTTTTCTGCACATTTTTAAAGCTACTTGGTTAAAACCGAAAAAAGATTTCATTTTGCTCTTTATTTCCTTTAATATTGATTTCTTTTTAGCAAAATCATAAATGACAGTAAAAGTGAGACTTAAAAAGGAATGAGTAGATTAGTTGCGATTTTAAATATTTGAAATTTTGCCTGCTTGGCATTGTTTTGTTATGATTTTTTTTATTAACTAGCCATTATCTAACATTAAGTTCAAAATGTTTTTTTCATGCATTTAAAATGCCAACTCACGAAGTATTGCAGAGTTTATAAGATTTAAATGTTTTCGTTATTTTTAAGTAAATTAGGAAAATCCGAACTTCCTTTTTTATTGTCCATATTATTTTATGAATTTTCTCTGCAGGTTCTAGATGCTTTAAAATTTCCAAACGCATATTTGAAAGTTTATTTATTAAGTTATTTTACCTTTGACATATTTATATGAATATGCAATTAAAATTAATTATATCAACTATTTTCCACTGATATAAAGATTAACGAATAAGGTTAAAAATTCACTTAGCAAACTGATATATCTATTATATTTGCCTTATTTATTTAAACATTTTGTTTAGTTTAAAAAACAACTGCTTGAAAATATTTAGTTAAAAATTTATATATTATAAGTATTATTCTGAAGGGTCCTCGAAATATTTTTTGATAATTGATGATATAACTTTAAGGATAAAATCGAGTGGAGAGTAAATATAATAAGGATACAATCGGTCAGATAACTGAATATTTCTTCTATGAGGGATTGGATGGTTGGATGTGATCAGTTATGCCTGTTCGAACTCCATCTTTATATGTCGGCAATGTTGTTACTGAGACTTGGATGCTTAATAGACTGCATGGAAAAATTATAAATTGTCCTATTAACTAAGTGTCAAAAGTTGTCTATTTATTAACATATCATTCTTGAATATTGTCAGAATTTTTACGCTGCGTCTTCAATCTCCACAAAAGTCCCACAAATTGATTTTAAAAATTCATATTTTATTTTTACAATTTTGGCGACAGTTATTTCGAATAACTGAATACTTTTAAAAATTCAATTAAATGTGAAATGTAGCAAGAGATGGCGATACATATTCTACGAAATTTGAAGGTTTTAGTGGGGATTTTAATATGTGGCAGTCAAAATGTTTGGTTTGGATTCTCATTCTACGATTTTAGGTTTCATTTTGTGTGTGTACTCGATTTAAGTCCCCCTAACTTTTTTGAAGGGTTTGTTTAAAAGTTGAGTTTATGGCCCAGACAAGACACTAGGTTAAGTTTCATTTTATTGGCAGTTATAAGGAGTTTAGTTGTACTCTTCTACCCACAGGTGGATGGATATGTATTACGGTAGTAAAATTAGATTAAGATACCAATTGTCTAGGTTTCCAAAATACAATTCAAGCTTTTAAAAGAAGAAGCGAAAATATTTTTTTTCATTGCTTCATTGAAATATGAAGGCACTGTGAGATGTTCGAAAACGGACCACTACAAGAACAGCAGTTTATAATGGACCAGAGATACAAGAAAGCAATACTGTAGGTAATATTGATTTACGAGCTAGTAAAAATCTTCAAAAAACTGTTAAAGGGAACGGGATAGATTAGAATAGTACGTGATAGAAGTACGTGTTTGTAAATTTCCATTGAAATCATTTGAGACATTTGAAATCTCTAGAAATTTTGACACAAAAGTAGGAGAGGAAAATGTTCAAGTTTGCGACGACATGAAAGTCGCCATAAAAAACATTCCAATGTGTTCCACTTCCCAGATTAGATATCTAGTGTTAGTGCAAATATTTAGTATTATATGCAATGTTGATAGGTAATATGGTACTATGATACATGCTATTTTTCTTAAGGACATAATTTAAAATTACAAAGTCAGTGCCCACTAAATTTGATTTTCATAAAAAGTAGATTAAATTTCATTTTTATCAAAATTAGTTTCAAAAGAGGACAGTTAGCAAATAAATCAGATTTAAATATAATTAGGCCTTAAGATATGTCATGGAAAAATGCAATATGTTTTTGGCTCAAAATACTTATTCTTTTTTATTATAATCTCACTTAAAATATTATATTTATTGTTTTTCACGTACTATCTATAGCTTTAAGAAGTAATTAAATTTTTTCATTTTTACTTCAAGTATCTGTAAATTTCTCAAAGTATAAGAAAATAAATCGTAGGAAAGAAACGTACATTACCGAATAAAAATATACATCGAAATAAGTTATTAAATTTCCATAAATTAAAAATTTTGATTGAAAAAGTTAAAAAAAAATAAATAAAATGAATAGGAATTTCTGATTTTCCCAAGTAACATTTTAAAAGATTAATCTTAGGGTTTTCCGCTTGCTTTCTGTGAATTACATTTCAGCTGTATTTAAATAGCAACTTTTCACGAGTGGTTGCAGCTGGATTAAAATTTTTTGAAATCCTCTTTGGGGATTAAAGTAAAACAAAGAATTCATTTTTGATGTAAAGAAAACATAAGAAAGTGAATGGAAGTTGTTTTAAAAGGTATTTTAAATGTTAAAGTGGTATTTTAAATTCTTTATCATATTTATTTATAGCAAAACTGATATTTTCTTTATTTTTTTACTTAATCTAGCTAAATTAACAAAATATTCGTATATTTTGAATTAAAAATTAAATGATAAATAAAAATTGCTCCTATTTAATTAAAAATATTCATTGATACTGCTAAATTACTCGGTTAAATTAAGGAAATACGCAATTCTAACTTATAAAAGGTATGAAAAACAGCTTACTGAAATTTGTAAAACTTACTGTCTTTAATTTTTGTATTTTATACAATTTCATTTAACTTGTTTCATGTTTGTAGTGACAGAGTTTTGTAGTAAATTTTTCATTCAGTTCGAAATTTACCAGTCATTTTGAAATTTTAAGCACATAATTATTTTTTTTATAAAAATATACTATTTTAATATTTTCAGAATTCAGTAATCAGTAACTCGATTAGTATAATTAAGTGATTGATTTTAACTTGTGGCGCCATCTTGGAATGAATTTGCGAATAAATGATTTCAAGATTTTATATCGATTATATTATCGATTGAATCTAAGAAAAACTACAATTTACTTTATGAAAAAGGTGCTATCTAAAGAAATTTTTAGAAAATTTGTTAGTTTTATGCCATTAATCAATCCCATGTCTTTACAATTAATTTATATCATTATCATTAAATCGGTTTCACAATTCCATATACTATTTTATTTCAAAAAGCTAGTATTTTCACATATTTTATTAAAATATTTATAATATTGATAAAAAATTTGCTTAAAATGATATTTTATTTAATCACAATTTAAAACTGTCTTAATGAATTTCTTTGGTTATACTTAATGATGTGTTAAATGCAATAGAATTTATAAAACATATTACATTAAATATTTTTTGTGAAGAGATGATTTCTAGTAAACATGCGATACAATGTATAAAATACCCATAAAAATTTCTAGCTGTATCTAAAATTGACATTTTGTTTCTGACAAAATTTAATTTTTTTTAAATAAAAGAAACTTTATCATGTTAGTTTTATAATGATAAGTTATACTCCTACGTTGAATAAAAGAAAATTTGTTTGCAAACTGATATAAATAAATAAATAAAATAATAAGAAATTTATCGTTGAGGTTTTTTTTTCAATTGAATTTTTTTCATTCCCTATCACATTATGTATGAATTTAGTTATGCAACTAAACTCCAAGTAGCTGTTCCAGCCTTATGGCTGAAAGGAAATGAAGTGACGAGAGAGGAACAATTGCGCGGGAGTGTGGTGACTGATACCGGTATGAGTGTGTGTTTGTAGGAGCTTTTGTGGGAACTCCGAGAAATGAGTTTAAATTCAATTCGAAACTTAATTGAATATTTGTAAATAGTTATCGGCTATTGAAATATAATAAAACCTATGCTGGCAAAAGTGTCATCATTCGTGGCATCATTAGTAATATAAATCTCAACATTGAACAACTTTTTATTGTTTATTTTTGCTATGATAATATAATGAAGAAAATGGAGAATTAAAATATATAAAAGAAGGTTTTTTATGAGAAATTTCTTCCTATTCAAGTGCATAAATATATTGTGAAAGAAAATTCTCTGATTGTATTTAAATATTTTTTAATTTCATTTTCCAATATTTCTACATAAATATATATAGTTGTATATATTAATTGTGCAACTTTCCAATATATATTAGTTGTGCAACTGGAAACATATCACAATTTCCTGACGGAAGTTAGCTAAAAACTACTCCCCTATTCTCTATTTAATAAAAAAAAATTCCAGTTTACAATTGTATATTGTAAGCAAAGATATATGATTGATTTTCAGATTCAAACATATATTATACAGTAGACTATGAACAATGTGAAATTAGTATTACATAAATGCAGAATTAAAAGCTTTCTTATTTTTCAAGAAAAATCTTCGAAGACATATTATCTGGAAGGGTTCCCAATGGTAACATTACATTTAATTGCTTATGTCAGCAAAATATAAGATTTCTAGAAAGACATCACCAAATTCAAGAGTTCTTGACATTTATGACTAGATATAATTCTATTTTACTTAAGATAAATTAAAAATTCAATGAGAATGCGTTCAAGAAGTGAGTAGAAACTTCTATTTATTGCAGATAAAATGTTAAATGATAAATGAACTTTTAATTATTGCCAAAGAACTAAGATAGCAAGAAAAAATTGAAAATAAAACAAAAACTATTAAAAAAATCTTACAAAAAAGTATTTTTAATGACTTTCGCAATATGCATAGGAAGTTAAGTGAAATTAATAAAGGTTCATAATTAAAGAAGAATATTTAAGAAATCAGTTCAGTTATTAATTTGCCCAAAAGAAAAAAAAAATTAATTCTTTCGAGCATGTTATATCCATAAATAATTTTTGTCAGCTACTCTTTACAACTATATTGAAAATTTATTATTTCGAAAAAAATTTGGAGAGAAATGCATTGTTTTCAAAATATTAAAATGAAAATTGGCTGGAATGCCATGACATTGCAAAAACAGTATATTACAATTTTCACATCTCGTAATCAACTTAATTAGAAGAAAAGTAAGTTAGTAAGGAAAAGAAATTTTTAAAATTGAAATGGAATTATTATTTTAAAATTTTAAATATTATTCAATTGCATTTTTTTTTTATAAAATATGATACATTAATTTATTTTTATAATGAAAGACTATTGAATGTTCTATAATAAGATATTGATATAATTGAGTAATCATGTATAATTTTAAAAAAATCTAAGATGCAGAAAAATTTATAAAATAAATAGAAAATTTCATTAGGTAACAATGAAATATGATAGTTTGAAAGTACATAAAAATGGAAAAACAATAAAATGAAATTATTTTTCATTTATATAATTGAAAAAGTAATTTTAGGTTTTTCAAAAAAAAAAAAAAGTTTTTAAATAAGCTATAATAGGCGGTTGATACTAGAAACTAGAGAAACACATCTCACCGCGTCAGTGATTTCAGAGCTTGGCGACCTTTTCGCCGACTTGGCGTTGAATTTGGCGACAAAATAGATATTGCTGGAAACTTCGAGAATTTTAATCGAGAATCGTCGAGAGGATAACGAAGCAAAGGTGGAATAGTCCACCGAAGAACCAGCGTTGTATAGAGCGCAAGCGATTGCTGAACTGAGGTGTATGGCGAGTCCTGGTATTTATTGTGGAAGCAGCAGCGAGTCTTGTGACGAGTAGCCAGTCTTATAGTAGTGTGTCGACAGTTGGCAGTCGTATAGTAGTCAGTCAGTAATGTGTTAGCAGTTGGTTAAAGCGAAGAGACAGTAGAGAATTGCAGCCGTTTGGAGAAACCGTAGAGTGAAGCTATGAAGATCCCCCCTCCTGCTGAATTCTGTCTGACCTCTTTGTGAGCTGTGATCGTTGTTACTACTTGTGAGCTACTGTTTGTTGCAGTGTGCTGTTCTGTGTTCGTCTCCGCCGTATATATTCTCTGTCTCTGTATTCGCGTTATATAAAAGTCGTCGTCGTTCGTTATTGAGGCCTGCTGATTGTTTTCACATTATACGTCCACTACAATCGAACCCGGTGACTTTATGGACTTAGTACTGGAATCGAAGTTTCCGTAACAATATATATATTATATTTCAAAATTATAAAAGCTAATAATTACTAATTAATTTGTTTCATTAGTAGTAATTTTTCTGATTTCATTTATTTAGTAGAACGTAAAAAAAAATATAAAGAAAAATGAAATAATTTTAAAAAATTGAAATCTGCTATCGCAAATTTCAAGTTATTATGTGAGAACATTTTTTTCGATGAAATATAACGAAATCCATCTGCGCAGGCGCAATATATGAATCCTTGGGAGGGGGGATCTTCTATAGTTTCGTAGGATTACTATGGTGAAAACCCATTGTCTTTAACATATATAGTTTACGAGATATAACAAAAACTATCTGAGCATACGCAGTAGATGACTTCATAGGGAGGTCTTCTATAGCCTGTAGGATTACTATGGTAAAAGCCCCATGTCTCTAACAGCAGGTCGACCTTTAAAAAATGCATCTGCATTCAATGAAGCATACATAATAATAATGTAATACTGGTAAAAGCAGGTGAAGTAGATGAAAATGAATATTGCCATTGATGCTTTATTTATTGACTATGCGATTTCGAGCTTCAATTATTCGTTGCTTTCAATTATTCAAAACTCTGTAACAAAAACAACATCATGTTTTCACATGATAATAAGACAAAATTGAGCGGGATTTTAATGTACATTTACAAATAAAGATAAAGTGGAATTCAAAGTGAGATTAGATGAACTTTATAAATGTTTAAATTAATGGAATACTGTTTACTTAAAATGTCTACACAGTATGTTAAAAATGAATATATTTTTACTAATAAATAAATTTCATGTTTCGTTATCTCCAATAATGACATATATTTATAACTTATTATTCCTTCTGAGAGATTAATAATACTTATTAAACTTTAAATGAAAAATTGTGGTTTCATAACTATGAGAGAGTAACTTAAGTAGAGTATTGAAAAATAAGCTTTATGAAGAATAAATAATCATTTTCGGAAGAAAAATTACAGCTATTAAGAAAAAAAAACATGTGGAGAAAGGCTTCTGGGTGGAGATATTATCAAAGTTAATATTCAAATTGAACGCAACACAATCGTTGGAAAAATGCCATTAATAAAACTGTTTCTTAAACTCTAATTATCTGACAAAACTAATCTATGCCATGCATTTCTACAGATTTAAAATCTCACATCAAGTCATGATTAAAGATATTAAAATAATAACTATCTGAAAATTTTGTATATATATTTATATGTATTATATTTACATGTCTATATTCCCTCTATCTCTCTTTGTATATATACACATAATGAAAGTTATAAAAGCGAAACAATAAATTATAAAAATAGACGAAATACAACCATGGAATTCTTAATAGAAAAACCAAGAAAAAGAAACTTTCAATTTTAACAAATATATTTTGTTATAAGAGTAGACGAGCTTGCGAGAAAATGTACAATAAACTTCCAACTAAGAAAATAAAAAATAACTGCTTCTGGAAGCCGAAACCGAAATTTCCTTACTGAGCAGTTGAAACAACTTTTTGCATTCTTATCAGAAAATAACTGGAAGCAGAATGGTTTGAGAAAAATCATTTTGCAGAAGTAGATGCCATACAGAATAATGAGGCACAAGTTTGCATTGGGAAAGATTGAACACAGAAGTGAATTCCGAAATATAAAACATTTATTTATACTTTATTTGAACTTGCTCCTGCGAATATTGAATTTTATGAAGCTAAGAAATTGAAGCACTTAAAATTTTTTTCCAGATATCAGCTGCTTAAAAGAAGGATCAAATTAAAAAGTTTTCGATTATTTTTTTTAAATATCAATAAAATCTTCTGCTTAATATTTCAGAAATATTCGTTTTGTATCGTTTTATGTAATTCATTTTGAATGTAAAAATTAATAATTTCAAAGCGTATTTTTTCATTTGTATGCAAACAGTTGAACAAAACCGAATAAAATAGTTTATGATATTGTTGCTCATTGTGATTATTTTCTAAATTATTTCATATTTTATAAAAGAAAATCTTACATTTTTTTCTTAATTATGCACTAAAAATCCTTGAAATTATTTTGATGATATCTAAAATAAACAGCGATAATAAGTTATAATTGCCTATTTTAAAAACAATATTTTTATATATTTAGCAGGTTTTTGAGCTGAATAGCATTATTAAGAAATTCAGTCTAGGAGATAGAGGTTGAATCAATATAATATTTATGCTATAAGGAACTACAGGAAGGTCAAAAAGTCTGTAAAAACTTTAAAAATTCATAAAACATTGATTGAAATATTTAGCATTGATAGATCACGGGATTTTTTTAAGATAAGAAAAAAAATTCTAAAAACAGTCGACAGATGGCGCTGGTTCAAACGACTTGGTTGGAAATACGCAAATGAGACAGGATAAATAAATCTTTCATCAAAGAACCTCTCTTCTTTTAAATACAGTGTAAGGTGAATGAATTGAAAACGATGACAGTAAATGCTCAGAGTTATTTGACGTGTCTGCGCGAAAAGGTTGTTCCACGTTTGCATGAAAAAGATGTGCCTTATACTGTTACGTTTATGCAAGGTGGATCAAAAAGTCACACTGCTGTTCCAGTCAAGGAATTTCTGATACTGACATTAGGGGAAGAGATAATCATTAGCAGACGTTGCAAGTTTCTATGGCCTTCTAGGTTACCAGATATGACACCATAAGACTTTTGTTTATGGGGAAATTCAAAATCCCGGGTATATCTATCCCGTCCATCCAATCTGTCTGAATTGAAAGATTCAATCCGCTGAGAGATGTCATGTATAGAGCCGGACATGCAGCACTCTGACTTTGCTGGATTTGTGACACGCCTACAATGGATAATCACTTATGGTGTTAGACATGTTGAACACATATTACAATAATAAATGTTTTGATAGCATTATTTTTGTTATTTGCGTGTCTATTCTTTCACTTATGTGCGAAACGCCACCTATCGGCTGTTTTTTCAATTATTTTTTATTCTTATCTTTAAAAAAATCCCGTGATTCATCGATGCTAAATCTACAAACAGTTTTTTTATTTTGTTTAATTTTCCGGGTTTTATAAATGTTTTAAAGTTTTTACTGACTTTTTGCCCACTCTGTACAATCTCATATATATACATTTATAACATTCTGTGCCCATTTAACCATATTCTAAAATATATGGTTCAAATATTGATTTTACTAACATTTATTTTATTCCATAAGAAATGTTAAAAATATTGATTAAATTATTAAATAGTATATTAATAAAATAATTACTTTTTCCTAATTAGTTTAAATAAGCAATCAAAGAAATCGAGAGTTACATTTTAAAATTATATATTTCAATCTATTCAAATCAATTCCATTCCGTAAAATGTAATATTCAAAATTTCTTCTTTAAGCAGAAACCAAATTCAGCCAATATTTCTTTTGTAATTTACCGTAACTTTAAGTCATTGGCAGGGATATTGCTAAACATGTTTAGCCATCTTTTTTTTTCTTTGTGTTTAAACATTTACCGCTTATTGACTTTTGGCTGGTAAATGCATTCTCATTTGCATTTTGAAAGACCAAATTTTATGAATGCCACATTTAATGAATGTGTAACAAAATAAATCTCATAGATTAGTAGAATATTATTATTTTTCTCTTATAATTGAACAATAAAATGTCTCATATATTTCGAATATTTTCTTTTATATCATGTATATAAACTAATTCAAGCACTCCGCGATAAAATTTAATGATGCCTTTCTTGAACGTTTGCCCCATTTTAGTGTCTCCTTTAGTTTCTAGAGGTCTCTAGAGACTCTCAGGAGAAAATAAGCTGGTAGCAAACGGCTTCTAGCCACTGAACAGAGTTCGTGACTTTCGGAATATGACCATTGTTTTAGAAATTATACAGTAACTGCTGCGTCTCTCAGCCTTCCTTGAAATTAGTTTCCAGAGATTATACTCGGTTGAAACCATCAGTTTCTAAAGCGTCAAACTCTAATAGTAACAACGTCATATGCTGGAATGCATTAAAAATCAATAATGTTGAATTACTCAATAAAGCACGAATATACAGATGCTATACACATTGAGAGATATCTAAATAAGAAAGTGAGTAATGTAAATATGAAACTTTACTTGAATTTAAAATATGGCAGTACTACTTGTTATCCTAAATATAAGAGGATTCTTATTAAATTAGGAAGTTCTATTTGTATAATGTTCTTAAAATATATATTTTATAAATTCAAGTAAAGATCAAGTATAAATTCAAGTAAAGATAGTAAAGATTGATAGTTGATTTAAGTTTATAAATTACTATAGATATTTATTAAGCTCAATTTATTTTAAGATTAAAGTAGAAACGTGATGATTCCAGATTTTTGTTTTAAGGTGTACGCACACATTAGAAGATTTTTTTAATATTAACTTTAAAAATCCAATTTTTTCAAAGTAGGTCATAAATATATGTTTAAACTGATTTCAGTGAGAAAAAAACCATAATACACTAATTATTAATTAATTAAATAATATTTAATGAGATAATTAGCATATTTTTGAAACATGATCTCTTAAATTCTAATTTGTACAGACACACAATTCTAGTTGGAAATTATGCCTAATATTAGTCTTCATGTTGTCAGCCACAATCAAGTTATAAAAATATATAGCTTTTTTTAAAGAAGTTTATCATCAACGATGAATAGAAAAAGCGAGATTTTTTCTGTAATTTTAACCTTTAAATAGCTAATAAAAATTTATTTCTATAAATATAACTTTGATTGAGACACAAAACATCCCGTTTCATACAGATTATTTTGATATATAAATAATTTTATTTGATTAATTTCTTGTTGAGTTATGATTGTTTGATTGAAGCAACATAGCGGAAAAATATCATTCTTCATAAAGTGACTAAAAAAAACAACGAAACTAGAGTTTTTAGTGAAAGTACATTAAGAAAAATAATTATAACTCGGGAAATATTCCGAATATTGACAACATTTTGGTATCGTTTGCAAGCTAAAGGATCAGAGAATATTTTGAAGCAATAAAAAAAAATATTCGATTTTTTTTAACGTTTTAAGTGTGTACATACACCTTAAGTTTTCATTTGTTTGAAGACAATAATAAATATTTCTGCGGTTGAAATATAACCGTAATGTAAAATTTTATTGCAAAATATATGTATAACAGTTTTAAAATAATTAAAAACCAAAAACTGTTTCTAAATTATGTTAAATAAATGTGTCATAATAATTTTAACCACATATATACCGATATATTTCTGCTTGGAGATAAAATCATTAGGATATAACATGCACCTCAATGTACTATGTTTAAATTATATTTGCAAGAACTATTTGAAGAGATAAAGGTTCTTAGACAATAATTCAACCGAAGGAAATCGCACTTAAAATTTATATGAGGGCGACGTAACATCTTGCATGTATGGATGAGAAAGAATTGCAACCCTTGTTTGAATAAAATAATTATGAAATTCTTTATGTAATGCATTTAAATTTACATAAAAGTGACGCACTGTCTAATTTGCAGAGGCAAATTAAGATTTAATCTTCGTTACTCTGTTTGAATAATGCAATTATGTACTTCTTATGTAGTATTGCATTAAAATCTAGAATGTATTAGGAATGGAATAACTAATAATTTTATAATGGATTATTGTATTTCCGATGTATTTCGTCAGTCAGAGTAATTACATTAGACTCTCAGATTGATACAGTATTGTAAAATCAATATTATTATATTGATTCTATGGTTTATTTCTTAATGTATGAATATATTTATTATTCGTGTTTTATTGCAAATAATTCAAATAAATATTATCCTTGTTTTTTTTTAAATTTTTGTTAAATTCCAATGTGGCAATAATTTATAATCATTTATACTTAGTAATCATCAATATTTTCATTTACAGCAATATTTCATCAATTTATAATCATTTATAGCAAGTAATCATTTATACTTATTCTCGTGCTTTAATTTGTTCTTCTTATAATTCGATGACCAGTTATTATTCCTTAGTTGGCAACAATTCAATTTCTGATGCAAATCACATGTTTGTGAAACATTTTTGGAACTTTGTTTTTTGTTAAATATTTAGTAATTTATGAAATAATTTAGCGGTAAAAATAAAATAAAATGTTCGAACGTGTGATTACATCCTATTCTGCCTTTATTTGATTTTCTTTAATAAATATAAATATCTATAATTCTAGCATACGTAGAATGAAAATAAAGATTATTTTAGAATCTACATAATCAGATTATTCCCTTCATGACAAAAATTAAATTGAAATTTTTATTGAAAAGCAATTTTTCAACATAATTTTATATCTCCATATTTATTTTATCATCAATCTTCTTTTTATAAAAAGGTACCGTAAGCGATATCCAAACATATCCTTATTTCTAAAAATCATTTATCATTTGCTTTATTTCACACTTTAAAAATCAATTATCAATTATGTGATAAAAATTGTGTTCTGTGAGGAAGATGAGCAAATTCAGAATATTTTTCAATTATCTATTCAATGTTTATTTGAAACAGATTGAACAATATATATATATATATATATATAAAATCCTTTTAATTTCAAAAATAGTGATTTCATATGAAATGAATTTATGACAAGGAATGCAAAAAAGTATATTTTAAGAGAAGTTTAAAAGATAAAAGATTGAAAAAGTTTGCTTGTTCGGACTCTGCTCGTTTCTAAATTAATGAAATACTTTTAGAAGTGAAACAAGAACGATAATAGGGAAGGTGAGAGGAAACAGGTAATTTTCCAAAAATTAAATGTTAGAATTGCACTCTGCTCTTCAAATTCCGATAAAACAATCTAAATTAAACAATTTAAACACAAATAAAGGAAAAGAACCATTAAATTGAAATTTCCTAGGGAATATGATGTATTTGCTGATAGCAATAAAAAAAACTTTAATTTCAATTAAGAATAGAATAGAATTTGTATATAGAGGTTCCTGTTTTCCACAAAATAATCTTTTGTCGCGGTATGTGGTCTGCTTTAAACAATCTTATTTAAACTGTAGAAAAGAGAAACATGCTTGTATTCATTCTTTTTGTTCTTTAATTTAGAAACCAATATATTTATTCTTAAAATCTTAAAAAGAATGCAGAAAAGAAAAATCGAATTTTTTATTGAGGTAAGCTCAAACTATGTAGAACGGATTTATATTGAATAAAGTATAATCTAAGAGTATTAGATTTATGTATTCAAAGTATAGAAAATAATATGCTTCATGTTATATATATATATATATATATATATATATATATATATATATATATATATATATATATATATATATATATATATATATATATATATATATATATATATTAATCTAAAAAGTATGCATTTCTAATCAACACTCCATAAAAAAGGAGAGACGCAAAACACAGAACAAAAATATACTTGATTGTAATGCAAATCTAATTAATTTAAATTTCTAGGAATTATTTAAATTAAGGGTAGAGAAATATTTCTCATATTCTCTTCTTTTTATATTTAAATAGGCGCTCTAATTTATGTTTCAAATGAAGATTGGATAGCATTAATTAAAATTCAGAAATAACTATTCAAATTCCAAAATGAATTTCAACAGCATTAATCAAAGATTGCTGCAATTGAAGACGGGAAATGATCCAATATCCGGATTCCTGTTACTGAATGTTTACACTTCGGCTTATCGTGCGCTGTAACCGTGACTACAGAACAGCCAATGACGTAGGGAAGGAGATATCTTTTATTTCTCAGAATCGATTGAGATCCATCCCCTGGACATGAACGTAAATTTTCTCGTTCCATAAATAGCATAAGTTTAACAATGTTAGTTAATAGTTTACGAATTTTATCGAATTCTCAATATCCCATCATTACCGCAAAGTGAATTTACCTATGAACGAAATGGATTATTTATGGAGAGAAATATATATTACAGAGAAATATATAATAACATATTTCATTAATAAAATGAAGTGAGAAAAATAGTAGTCTTCGCAAACGATAATTTTTATCTTGGTAGATGAATTTCAAAGAGTAGTTAAGTTTGAATAAATCTACCGCTATGCTTAGCGTATATTGTTTTCTTCAAAATAAGCCATCTTTGATGATTAGCTGGTTCAATGTGAGCACTAATTGTGCTTATTTCTATCAAGTCTCTCATACATAACTTAATGTTATAATTCTCTCAATATAGTATTTTTAATCTTGAAATTAAAACAGATATTTTAGTTGTGTTTCTTTTATAGACTGACACATATTCTTTTCATTATATGCATGGACCTTCTTAAAAATGTACCATGACATCGTAGAGCAGTTTTAAAAACATAACCGTTCTATTAATAAATTAATTAATAACAACTTTCTTATTCTCACGTAGTATAATTCTTTAGTTTTCTTTTAAGTTTTAATTTCCATTGGAAGAAAAGCACGAGGTTAAGCTTTTTTTGGCACAATGAAAAGAAAACGGTGCGAATTTTATTGTAATAACGGGAAAAATCTTTCAAAATTGTACAAAAAATAATTTAAAAAAAATCTGAATTCAAGAAAATTGATACCATTAAAGACATTTTTTTTTAAATTTAATTAGAACTATTAAACATTTCCTCGAGGGAAGTATTCCCCCTTCCAAATATCCTTGTATCAAATTTGCTAGCTGTAAACCGACAGTATGACACTTTTAGAGAATGAACTTATAAACTTATAAACCACACACACACACACACACACACACACACACACACACACACACACACACACACACACACACACACACACACACACACACACACACACACACACACACACACACAATGTCTTTTATTAGTTTTATTAGTAATACAGGTATACTAATATATATTATATTAATCATACAATGGTATAATGATATTATGTTGTTGTAGTTTTCTAATAGTTAATAAATTTCAAATGCAACCATATTTGATTTGATCAAATAAATCTTTAGAAAAAATTCTTTTTGCTTAGACAATGTGGATATTGCAGGAATACATTTATTTCCTATTTAAAGTGCAAATTAGTGCAATTAGCATATAATTCATGCATTTTGATTTCACCTATTTGCCTTATAAATGTGAAAATAATCATGTCTGATGGCTATGTTTATTACAGATAATGGAAGACGTGATTGTTGAAAAGGGGCTACATACTATATCATCGAATGACTGGGAAAATGAAATGAACTTTTCCGTTTCTTCTTCAGAAAGACTATTTTAAATTTTCAAAATCGAATTGGTACCAATAAGCTATCCAAAAAAATGAGCAACAGAGAAAAATATTCAATTTTATTTACGATTCTCACTCTTCATAATAAGACTTTAAAAATATCACAGATAAATGCTCTAATGAGAATGTAGAATTAGTTTTTTTAATTCAAAATAAATTTTTAAGAGTCATTTTAATTTGGCCTAGTCCATTTTTACATAATCTTAAGTGATTTAAATTTTTGAATTCACCATTTTGTGTTTATAAATAAATGTAGAAGCAAATTAGTATGTTTTTGTTTTTACTCATATGCAGAATTTTCATCTAAAAACCCTAAAGATAATTTTAGACAGATCTAAGAATTTAAATTTTCAAAAAAATAAATTATTAAAACTATTAAAAATTCTTAATTAAACTATTCTATAAGCAACAGATCGCAGCCCTGATAGACATGTCTGATATTTTTACTATATTTAATTAAACCTCCCTGCAGGACATCCTCCTCTGAACATCAGAACAAAATTGTTCTTCAAACTTTCTTTTTATTTCGAAGAAATTTATTAATTATCTCCTTTAACTTGTTAACTAAATTTTACTATCTATAATGATAAAAGTTTTTCTCTTGAGATAAATTGATTAACTTTTTTATCTAACTAGGTACAAAATTTTATATATTCTTGCAATTAATTTAACATAATTTTTACTCTTATGTCTCTTATTTTCACTCTCTTATGTTTTATATTTATGTTGAATTTAGAGTTATAGGTATATTTATTTATATGTTTCAATTTAATATAATTTTAATATGAATTCATATAACTCACACACTCATATTATTTTACCTCGTTTAACTTTTATTAAATTCTTATAAAACGCTCAGATCTCAGATTGGTATACAAAATTTAGACTGGAAAAATCTCTAAATATTCAAATTCGTTTCAATTCAAATATTTTTTATATTTAAACCATTCAACACTTGTTTGTTGTTTGTTTCTTATGGCACTTGCCACTGACAAGCCCGCTGTTACGAAGACAGCGATTTAAGCCTGAGGGGGAACGTCTCTTATTTTTTATAGCAGCGCCAACTAGGGCCAAGAGTACGACTTTGCCACTCACGCATCATTCATTCGCTTGCACAACCCCTTTTTACAAGAGGGCACATTCACACATCTCACAGATAGAACAACAGAAGAACAACCATGCCCAAACCGGGACTCGAACCCGGGACTCGAACCCGGGACTCGAACCCGGGACGCCCAGATCACGGGGATTCAACACTTAAATTAATAATCAAATTTTGCGATTATGAAAATTTCCGCTTGATTAATTTTTTTAAATAAAAATATCAGATATATGTTGTACTTTCAACCATGGTATTTGTAGATCGAAATCTTCCGATTTTAATATACATGACAAAGTATTCAATGGTTATGTATCGACGTAATTAATATTTAGAAATATTTAATTCTTTTGAGATTTATCATATACAGGAAACCTGCAATCTAATTAATTCTAAAAATTTCTAAATATTATATCACCTGATTTTAAAGGAAGAGAAGCAATTTTGAAATGAACCATGAAATATTACCATGAAGGACCATGAACTTTTGCGTCACTCCAATGGTAAGGAATTCAGCTTTGATAGATTTCATTTGTATGTGTCCTGTTTACAGTCAATTTCTCGGTGGAATCAGATTTCTCGACCTCGAGGCCTTTCTACAAGAATGGCTCATACTTAGTTAAGCTTAAAACTATTTAAACTATTTAAATGCTATAATTGATTTTATTGTTTTCATTAATAAATATATGTAAAAAAAATAGTTGAATGAATATTAAATTTTTCTTTTTCTTTTATTATAATACCTTTAAAACAAAAATTATAATTATAAAGTCTGATTTAAGATGATAGGATGTTCAGGAATTTGGGTCATTTTAATAGCAATCAAGAAACAAATTGTTTTATTAAATCAACAATAATTCAATAGAATAGTTTTAAAACTCACATTTATTTCATCCTTCCTAAAAATGGTCGTTTTATTTTAATTATTTTCTACTTTCAAGCTTTTAATTTAAGATACATACTACGAAATATATTTTATAGCCTTGAAATTATTTTTTCTCAAATCAATATCAGATGGCACTACGTATTCTGAATCAAATTTAATTACATTAGTTATTAATTGATAATTATTACTGTAAGTATTAAAATAATGGTATGTTATAAAGAACACTATTGTACAAAATTTCAAAAATATAGCATATTAGAATGCGAATACACAATCGATTACAAAAGACAATCTTTACAAAGATGAAATAAACGAGATTATATGAAAATGCACTTTACTTTGCAGAATAATTATATTTAAATGCAAAAGATGTTAGCAGTTTATTAAATTTGAATTAAGAAAATTTTTATTTGTGGGGAAACAGTTTTTGTTTTTTCAGATTCCATAGACATAATATTTTCTGTCGAAGTGACGTATAAGAAATAGAAAACGATCAAATACTGGGATTTAATTAAAATTATATCATTTTATCGTTTTGAATGAGAAATAAAAAATTATCAAATACTGGGATTTGATTAGAAGTTAAAATAAAAGCAATTTCATATATATAAAAGAAAAATGGATAGAAAAATCAAATTTTTTATTATATTTTGTTTACAAAAATGTTGAGAACAACCTGTGATCAGTTAAAAATTTGGATTTTATTCACTAATATTATAAATTTCTAGAAAAAAAAATAGGTTGTCATGAAATATATATATATAAAAACTACATCTTTCAGAAAAATATTTATTTTCATGAAACCAAAACCTTTTAGAAAAAAGAATTTATTTTCTTGAAAACTAAACATAAAAAGCGGCATAGATCATCACGCTTCTTATATTTTAAGAAATTTCTTATACAGTTGTTCAGCTCAATTTTTCAACCCTTCTTAGGAATTTATATCCTTATCGTTTTTCAAAGAGTTGCTCATAAATCAAATTTAGTTGGAGGAAAAATAAAGTTCGTCAGTTTATCTTCTTAGTTCCTGCAAATCTTCTCAATTTTTATATTTGAGTTCGAAGAAATGTACCCTCTTTTTTCATAGGATATATATCCAATGAAGGGAAAGATTCGATAACAAATTCTTTTTTATTACTAACAGAGCGCAATGCATTAAAAAATAACAATTTCTTGAATTAAAAAAAAATAAATCTTTTAGAACTGCGTATAGGATTTCTAATTGAAGTTCAGAACGCGAAAGTAAGAACTTTTTTAAAAAAGAAATAAAACCTTTCTTTTAAAATGAAATAAAACCAGGGAGAATTTTTTGATGCTAAATGTAATTTTAAGTAGAAAAATACGTTATCAACAAATAAGGAGTGACATCTCATAGTAGGAAATTAGAGGATTTTATACTGCTCTCAATTAAATGGTCTTGAATGTTTCCTAAGCAGACACTTCGAAACCTTTTCCCAATTTTTTAAAAATCAATTCTCTGATGTTACTTGGTGCATTCAATTTTTTTCAGGGACAAAGAGCATACGTTCCTCCCGCAAGAGGTTTTATGGACCAAAAATGAATATTTGTGAAGGAAAAAACTTCTAATATTAAATATAATAAATGTTTACTTGAATGATAACGAAATAAATGCATATACAAACTGAATGGAGCGTTCATAGCATAAAAATGTTTCTTATTAAATAAATGGAGTCTGATTTATTGCATGGAAATGTAACTTTAAGAAAATCGCAGATCAGAGCAACAGATGATGCGACAGATGTCAAAAAATGCCTATCCTTAATATATGTAAGTAATCGGCATTTATTATCATTCGACACAAGTCGCTTGTTTGCTTATTTCTTTTTTCTTTGTTCTGTTGGGGTCATTTGATTTGATAATGATTTTCAGCTCACATCACATATTTTCAATTGTGGAAGGATACATATGCATTCAGCACCTTGTCATGACTTTATAACATAGTAGTAATTTTAGAATTCTTGTCTTAAGAAATTTAAAGGAGTATATTGAAATATTTTAAGGAGGTATAAATATTTAAAGGAGTATAGTAAATATTTTGAGCCGAATTTTATTTCAAGCATGAATATTCAGTACAGGACCTGCTTTAGGAGGGTGCAACCTGTGCAATTGCACAGACCGTTGATACCTAATCATAAATTTGAAAATTCAAGTGTGCTTTATGGCTGCCAGTTGGAATGTATTAGAAGCGAAAGTGAATGGAAAGCAAGAACTGATTGAGAGACAGAGTTATTGCCTTTTTTATATTGTGTTTCTTCCGGTTTCAACTAATAATGAGATAATTCCATCATTTTCATTCGCGAGGAATGAATCAAATCCCACTGGAATTTGACTCCATGCTATTTCAGATGGAAAATGATATATAGTGTGCTATCTACCATTTTTTTTTTCATATGATTTTTTTTAGATTCTTCAATATTTTAAATACACATTTAAAAATTATAAGTACTTTGATCTATGTAACAATAAACGATATATACGAGGGGCGGGGGCGGAGACGGCCTAATAATTCGCGCAAGGCGACAATTAATCTGATTCAGTATTATTCATAGTGAAAATTTATATTTAAAACTGAAATTATTTATTTCTGTGAAATACTCTCTATATAAATAAGAGGTATTTAAATGCATAATTCTACATTTTAATGATGAATCGTCTTCTCATTATTTTTCTTCTTCTGTAGTTGTCCCCGATTGTAGTTAATGCACTTCTTTTCTGTCAAATACTATACTTCTTGAATTAAAAAAAAAAGCAAAAGGAAAATTACCTTTGTCCGAAAATATATCATTTAAAAACATTAAATTTTAATGGATCAAATAAATAACTAAAAAAAATCAAGCACACTTATCTGTAACGATGTAATTTATAAATAATATGTTATATAAAATCAAATATTTAGATTTCTTTAAGTCAGAAATTTTGAGAAAGAAATTTATTTTGACTGAATTAAAATAAGACTCGCTATATTTATATATTTGTTTAGTTATACTTTCGTCTCGTTTTAGAGCAATACTAAGGCTATCTTGGAACGGATCATGTAATTTTGAACCACGGTCAGATGACGAGAGCGACACCTGAACTGGCACCCCACTCTCCACATCACGCCACACTAGCAGGAGGACGTTTGGCATTGGCGGATTTAGCGTGCAATGGATTTCCCTTACACGACGGTCCATCGTTGGAATCGGGTCTCGAACCTGAAAACCTACAGCTCATGAACCGAGGCTTTACCACAAGGCCACCGCGGCCCCACTATGTTTGTAGAATTGGGTGGCTTTGAAAAATATTATGTTTTTTTACAAAAAAGTTGCGAAACTGAGCTAATTAATTTGAATTCCTGCATGACTCTTTGTAGCTTTAAGACAAATTTTTGCAATTAGGGTAGTTAGCACCAATTTTAGACAAACTTGAACTACAAATCTTATGAAATAGTGCATTATATTTGATGGCAACGTTATTTAATCATGCAGATTTATCTGTGTTAACGGCTAACCGTGTCTGACGTCAATGTAACTCGTGTTTGGTGGTTATTTGTCGTGATGTCAGAGACGTTTAGTTATAAAATGTATTTTTCTTTCCAAGAAGTGTGAAGCAGCAGAAAAGCCACCGCCTGTGTTCATGATAACTTTGTTCTTTTTGCTCTGTGACCGAAGCAATGGTCGTAACTTTTTCTGATGTGCCTGTGTTTAATAAACGTTAATTTATTTTTACTCCTGTGTAGTTATTGCTTCCCAAGTGCAAACGTTTTCTGCATAAAGCATACGTTACTGTCAAGTTTCCGGTAATAATATTCATGTATATTTTTAGTAAAAGTATCTTAGGGAATAGATTGCTTGAATAAATTACAGATTTTTATCGTTTGCTATATTTTAAACTATCGTTTGCTATATGTTTGAACTATTGCGAGTTGAATAAATGTGTATCAAAATTTCAGAAAGTTTTTTTTCTCCATATATTCTGAATTTCAGTATAAAGAAGGTATTTTTTTTTCTGTTAAGTTTCAATAAAGTTTTCTGTTAATATCTTTGAGAAAGTTCATTGTTCATTAAATATTGATTAGAACAATTTTTTATGCATTTAGTACTTTGCAAGATAAAGCATATGGAACAAAATAAGTCTCAAATATAAGAAATGATTACTTTTAGTTCGAATAACTAAATGAAAATACATAACCGTATTATGTGTGGAAAAACAATTTGACAGAAGAAATAAAGAAGCTAAAATCAATGAAAAATATTTAAAAATTAGTATATGATTGACAATAATAATGCTGACAGCGAAAATTTCATAAATGTTAATTGATTACCGTTCCAAATCTTTTCATAAATCACATTTGAATTTATATATCACGCCCTGATTTATATGAATATTTGTGAAACATTTTGAGAACTTTATTTTATTTAAGGATAAGACAAAGCAAAAACAGTGTTTCTTTCTTTTAACACAATTTCTAACCTGAAAAATTTATCGAGTAACATTAAATTTGCCACCAAATGCATTAGAACTTTTAATGATGTGCTCATATTTATCTTATTCAGAAGTTAGCTAATACATTGGATAATTCAAAATTACCCAAAAGGTAGTAAACTTATAAGAAAAAAAAAACTAATAAAACTTAACAGAAAGATAGGAGCTAAATTGTTTTATATATACGCGTATATTTTTCTTAGCACGCAGAATATTCAAAAGAATAAATGCTTTATTTAAAAATCACAATAATTGTTAAATATATCGAAACATATAATGTAGAATTCTTTTCAAATTTATCAATTTTCCCTACAAATGTAATTTTACAAATATAATTTTTTTTATGTGCTTAAAATAATGTGTTTTATTTTACCTTACTAACTATATAAGTCGGGCATAGTTAAATGATTTGTCTTAAGTCCCATAATGAAATAGTCAAATATCGCCATTTCAAAGATAAACTATCAATGGACAGAAAAAAAAGTGTACGTGTTACATTTTGTTTAAATTCGCTCACAGTTATATAAACTAAAAACCCCTTTATTCGAAATAATGAATAGATATCATAAGTAATATAGCATTATATATTATACAGCAAAATTATTTTGACTATTCTAATTAATGTATTGAAACTATAAATGTTTATTCTTTTCAAATATTTCTGACTTTTCATTAGTTTTAATAAAATATGTTTATGGATTAATCAGTTTTAGCTCTTCTATCTTTAAAATCTCTTTATTTAAAATGCATTTATTTACATAGGAGTCGATTCAGTAGGTATGTTTGTTTAACTGCAGTGCATACATAATATACTTAGAATTATAAAAGTATCAATAGAATGCTTAAATTCAATTGTTAAAATATCCTTTACATTTTGGGTTTTTTTTTGTCTTATATGTTTGGAACTCCAAAGAATGGTAAACATTGAATGCGAAATTTTAAGGTATTTATCTATATTTCTGTGAATAATTATGTGTTTAGGTATTTTTCTGTTTTCTCATTTGAGTGATAATGCGGCTTAGATTTCGAATATCATCGTTTATCCTCTCTAATGTATGAAATTTCGAAAATAAATTCAAGTGAAAAAATATGAATTGAACTTATATTTGCGCCTTTTCTAGTGATGATTACATTGGCATTTCGGGATGTCTGAATATAGAAATATTTATATTAAATTTTTGATTTTATCAATTAAAATATTTTATACATATAATTAAATTCAAAAAATGAAAAATAACACTTTGAAACCTGTAAAAGTGAACAATAAAATAAAAATAATATAAGAAAAAATTATGCCGAGAACCTGTGCAAATTTAATAAGTATGCATCAGTTACAGCTTCAGCTATCAGCTTTTTCTCTATGGGAGCTGCTTCGTTACCTTAACTAATTAAATGTATTATCATATTTTCTTCACAAGCAACTTTCTCACAAATCGAATTATACGATATAATTCTTGCTGTCATATAATACAATGTTTCGTTTTCGCAATCTTATCTTGCTTATATTAGTGCTAATGTTTTTCGGATTCTTCTTATTAAGAAGTTGAATCGCTAATTACAGCATAGAGCAAGCTGAATAATTGAATTTTCTTCTTGGCGACAGATGTTTGCTTTCTCTTAGATCAAAACAAAACTCCTATCTTTGAATAAAATGGGAACACTTATTAGTAGATAGTTCCAGCATTAATTTGTCTTCATTGTTTGATTACTGAAAGCGAGACTTATTTTTCATTGTTTGATTAGTGAATGAGTAAAATAACCAATTACTGAAAAAAATAAGCATAGTCAAGTGCAGCATATGAGTGTTAAACACTTTAATAAATAAATATAGCTGTAAATGATTTTGCTGTTATACGTTTTTATTGCATACCTTGTGAATTCCATGTAGATAGAAATAGAATTTCATAATTAATTTTTATGTCTTTTTCTTATTTGATAATTTTGTATAGTTATGTGATACGGATAATATTTTTAATCTTAAATAGTTTTAAAAACTTAATAAACTTATTCACTTAATAAACTTATTTTATTTAAAGTAGGTGTTTAAGTTAAAAAGTTATTTCTTTGCAGAAATGTCGATTTATTTTTTTACTCTTTTTCATAGTTGTCTCTTTATAAAACCGTTTGAATTTTATTTGCATGTTCTATTCTTCGTAAGTTGCATTTTTATTTACAATTTCCTAACCCATATTTTAATTCAGCTTAATATTTCAAATGCCATTTTCTCAAATTCAAAAAGAAAAAGAAATTAATATTACTTTTGCTCAATTCATTATGTTTAGTAGTTCTCAACTATGAAATAAGCATTCTGCTCATTCAAATATATTTTGAAATTAGATTAAAGCTTAATAATGTTTAAATATGAAAATTCGGTGCTTCTTTAATATTTGAGATCTGATTTTAAAAATTTAGATTTAAATACATATTTTTTTTATTTGATGAACTAAGTACTATTATTTCATAAGTTATCTTCAAGAATTTGAACATTTTTTCTATGAATTTTGAAAGTAGGGGTTTTTTGATTCATACATCTTTTTAACAACCACAACAAAAAAACTTCCACTTTTTTATAAGCAAAAACAATTTTGGATTATAACTGATAAAAGTTTAGTTCCATAGATGTTTTTTTTTGAATCTGCGAATATCTAAAATCTTATGTTTTATGCAAAAATTTAAAACTATAAATATTTTATAATTCTTACACTAAAAATTCCTTTTAATTATAATAATGTATCTTGCATATTTGTCCCATATTTGAGGAAATACAATTTCGATAAATATTATAAAAAAGACAAGTCTTAAAATATTTTTATGAATTAAAATGTTTAATAACTGCAATGGAAATTTCATGTTATTCAGATTACTTTTTATCACTGCTTTACGCTTTTAAAATTTTGAATTAAAAATTATTCTTTAAAGAGATAAAAGAATGTTTATAGAAACGCTTTGTGCTTTATATATAATTGTTGCTTTATGTTGTTTCCATTGCTTGATAAAGAGAAAATTCAATGAATCCAGCTCAGTAAATAAAGATTTACAAAATTCAAATGGAAGAAAAATAGAAAATCAGTTCTGTTGCAAAATTTTGCAGGAAATAGAAACTTAATTAAAAAGCGGAAAAAAGTATCATTTTAACTCAAAAGAATTTCAAAAATGCGTTTTAATTAGAGATTGAAGAGTACTTTTTTAATTTGAAATTTAAAATACAGCAAGCCTTACCTATTGCACTGCTTTGAATTTTAGAAACAAATAATTGCCTTCTGTGAAAGATTAGAGAATGAAAAAAAAATAATGAAAGGGATTTATTTGATCATCGAATCATCATCAATATGATTACCATTTTTGTCCTATAGTGAAAATCCATATTTAATGAACTATTCCATTTTAAAAAAATGGTTTTTATTCTCTCAAAAATGAACATTGCTGCCGAAGATATTTCTAATCTTTACAGTTAATATTTTTCGTAGTACAAAAATGTTAATTTTATTCACAGGTATAATATTCCTTGAGTTTTAAACATGAAATATAATCAGTTATTGATATTTTTTCTATCAAGTTGCATTACAGAAACATGTTTAAATGAATGTTGACTTGATTTTCAATGAAGATTTTTGAACTACTCTCCTACCTCCAACAAATACATATTATATATATATTAAATTAAAAGTAGAAAAGTTACTTACTTTTATACCGAAACACTAAAAAGGCAACATAAACTTTTTGAGAACTTCTATTAGTTTAAAAGAGCTTTACTATATGAATATGAATACTGAAACACCCGAAATACTCGTTTGGCGAAACTCCGGCAAGCGCCCAAAACGTCAGGATATTAATGCGAAATTTCATCCTCGTTTTTCAAGTGCGATTGATTGATACATGTTTACATAAATGCCCTTGGTACATGTTTACATAAATGCTTATTCAGTTGGGTTGGGAAGACAGAACGGTTTTGTATTACATTTTTCTTATCGTTGAAAGAAATATTAGGGCTTTCCATCATTCTGGGTTACTTGAATTCGTATGAACTCTTTAAGAATGTGAGTGCGAATTAGATAAAAAATCAGATTTTGATGATCCGCGAATACAATTTTGGGACAGACTTCGTATTTTTGAAACATGATCAGATGTCAAAGACGACCACCATATGAACCCTCCAAATTTCAAAATCATAGTAACATGAGACAGGTCAAATCATGTCGATTCTAGTCCTATCTACACAACAGTATGTATGCGCCAGAGTTTTAATACAGTGAAAACTTGAAGTCAAAATTTTACTTGAAGTAAGTTTGATTATTCATTATTTGAAGCGAAAAATTATATTTTTTTCTTAATAATTTAAAGGTTGGTTTCTTTTTTCTTAATTCAAACCGAGATATTTCTATTAATCACTTTTGGAATAATCGTAGAACATACCTTAGAATCTAATTTCTGGATCAGACTATCTTCAAAATGTGTCTAGAAGAAGTTATTCCAGATCAGCTAATAATAAAGATCTGAAGGTGTAAACATCGAAAGCAAGAAAAATACTGGTCAAGATTTAAATTTTTTAAAAGATTTTTGGAATTAAAAAAAATGATATTAATATAAAATGCAGGGAATCCAGAAAAGTACTATTTTCAAAATGGTGAATCAGAATGTTAAAATATTCATTCACTTATCATTCATTCTATTATCAGAATGTTAAAATAATTCATTAACTCTTTAGAGGACCATTTTTTATAAGTAATTGTGTATTAATATATGTTTGAAATTCTGATAAATTTAAGAAAAATCGTTAGATAAAGTCAAGTTGGTTTATTAATTAATTAAGAAATCAAGATACTTTGTTATAGCATGAGTTAAAGAGAATAAAAATCTAGGTTTTTGTTTTATTGAAATATTTGATTATAAATCCTGCCAACAGTATTAGAAGATGACTCATTATTATCTCAAAATTATAATAATTACTTGACTGTTAAATTAATGACGATTTGATTGTTAAAGCAAAAGTATGTGGTCAAGATTTTCATTGAGGTTTCGTATGTTTTGAATATTTTGATGAATTTGATAGTTAAATCATGGTTCCACAGCCTTTGAAAAGGATGTTATTTTTAAAACGATAAAAAAAGCCATTAATTTTTGTTAATGCATTTCTTAGTGTTAATTACAACTATTGCAGGGAGATTGCGCTTGAAATGTTGCCAGTTTGAGCTTGAAATGTTATGAAAAATAGCAACAATAACTCAGGAAACAAAAATCTTCGCCAAGCTGTTGAGACATTATTTTGTCCATTGCTCTTGGCGATAGAGTCAATGCAAAATTACAAACCCATATATTGCTGGAATTTGGGATACTAGTAATAGATGATTTATCTGGTGCAAACTGATTTATACAAGATAAAAAAAAAGATTAAATTTTAACTTTCCATGGAGATATATTTTGTTTAACATCATACAATCTAGTGTACTCAGCATAACAGCATATACATAATTTTTTTTTTACTATTTTTTTTCAAAAACTTGTACGGAAGTCTTCTATAAAATCTCGAATATAGGACTTAAGCATTTCTGCAAAGTGAAAAACAACTTCTTATCAGATACAATCAAAGAATTGATATTGACGCTGTTTCCGAAACGGAACAATCACCATAACCATCACCCAAAACTGTTCGCGGTTGGATAAATTGTAGTATATCTTATGCAGGGTTTACACTCGGTCAGTTATAAGACGACAAGAAGCCAGTACATGCGCAAAAAGGGACCGATTTATGTTTGCCGCAATTTTAAAGATAGATTCAGATATTCCATGCTTAGCTATAAATTGCTTTTTGGTGTCCATGGATTTTTATTTTCCCAGAAATGATTTATATTAGTTTCTTAAAATGATGGATATTTACACAAAAAAACATGGTAAAATAAAAAAAGTCAACATACATAGATTTTTAAAACTATAGAAAAAAATTGAAAAATAAAGTGGAAAAAAAAACACTCACAAATTATCATCAGAAATAACAAAGAACAAAAATGTCGGGATTAATCTATGATAAATAATCAAGTTTAGTTTTCATGCCAAATTCTACAAACGCATGCGCAGTAAGAAAAAAATACAATACAGCGGCATGTTGCTGTACCGTCGGGACAAGTACTTGCCATGGATCTAACAACATTTTTCGGCCTTTCTACGCATACGCTGCTTACTGGCCTTCTTATAACTGGCCGAGTGTAAATATGGCATTATGAACAAAGGAATTAGAAATAGAAAACATAGACTGAAATTGCATTACAATAATTCAAAACACCGTGATAGTGAATAATAAGTTCTAAATGATTTAGATATTACCGCCACAATCTCATAAATTCCCAACTTAGTGTGATCAGATCAACTTAGTTTGGATAACTTCATGGTAAACAATTACAAAATGATAATGACCTTATTGCGTGAGTTAGAAAGTTGTGTGTTATAGCCTCAATAGTTTAAGTGAACGTGCATTCGAGTCACAGGTACAAAAATAGCTGTTGTTCAATGACTGTAATGAATCACAAATCGAGTGACATTTGCAAAGAATCCATAGACCAATATTTCTACCTGAAAATTTCAATTTTCTATTATTTACTATTGGCTAGCTGCAATAGATTCTAGGATATTTATTTATCGACTGTTATAGAAGTACTAGAAATCTGATATGCGGTGAGCATAACTCACAAAAATGGATGCTTAGTTACAGTTGTTTTTGCTAAAAATATTCAAAGAGAATGGTCGTTAGTTCATGATGTGACTCTTACTAATCAAAATTAACATCATTACTGGAAATAAACATGCATGTTTTGTTTTTCAAATTGAATTATTTTCACGTTTTTACTCATATTGCTTCATGATTTTAAGAAGTGAGACATCAGAAACGTTATGTCTGCAATATTCTGATTTTCTTAATTTCTCTGAGAATTTGGTATCAATTTATTTTAATTTTATAATTAATGTCCGAAGTTTCATTGAAAAAATAACACCTTTCGAATCCTAAGAAAAAAGACATAAAGACATAAAAAAAGACATAAAAGGTTTTCACTTATTTACTAATCAAAATTAACATCATTACTGGAAATAAACATGCATGTTTTGTTGCTAAAAATATTCAAAGAGAATGATCGTTAGTTCATGATGTCACTCTTACTAATCAAAATTAACATCATTACTGGAAATAAACATGCATGTTTTGTTTTTCAAATTGAATTATTTTCACGTTTTTACTCATATTGCTTCATGATTTTAAGAAGTGAGACATCAGAAACGTTATGTCTGCAATATTCTGATTTTCTTAATTTCTCTGAGAATTTGGTATCAATTTATTTTAATTTTATAATTAATGTCCGAAGTTTCATTGAAAAAATAACACCTTTCGAATCCTAAGAAAAAAGACATAAAGACATAAAAAAAGACATAAAAGGTTTTCACTTATTTACTAATCAAAATTAACATCATTACTGGAAATAAACATGCATGTTTTGTTGCTAAAAATATTCAAAGAGAATGATCGTTAGTTCATGATGTCACTCTTACTAATCAAAATTAACATCATTACTGGAAATAAACATGCATGTTTTGTTTTTCAAATTGAATTATTTTCACGTTTTTACTCATATTGCTTCATGATTTTAAGAAGTGAGACATCAGAAACGTTATGTCTGCAATATTCTGATTTTCTTAATTTCTCTGAGAATTTGGTATCAATTTATTTTAATTTTATAATTAATGTCCGAAGTTTCATTGAAAAAATAACACCTTTCGAATCCTAAGAAAAAAGACATAAAGACATAAAAAAAGACATAAAAGGTTTTCACTTATTTACTAATCAAAATTAACATCATTACTGGAAATAAACATGCATGTTTTGTTGCTAAAAATATTCAAAGAGAATGATCGTTAGTTCATGATGTCACTCTTACTAATCAAAATTAACATCATTACTGGAAATAAACATGCATGTTTTGTTTTTCAAATTGAATTATTTTCACGTTTTTACTCATATTGCTTCATGATTTTAAGAAGTGAGACATCAGAAACGTTATGTCTGCAATATTCTGATTTTCTTAATTTCTCTGAGAATTTGGTATCAATTTATTTTAATTTTATAATTAATGTCCGAAGTTTCATTGAAAAAATAACACCTTTCGAATCCTAAGAAAAAAGACATAAAGACATAAAAAAAGACATAAAAGGTTTTCACTTATTTACTAATCAAAATTAACATCATTACTGGAAATAAACATGCATGTTTTGTTGCTAAAAATATTCAAAGAGAATGATCGTTAGTTCATGATGTCACTCTTACTAATCAAAATTAACATCATTACTGGAAATAAACATGCATGTTTTGTTTTTCAAATTGAATTATTTTCACGTTTTTACTCATATTGCTTCATGATTTTAAGAAGTGAGACATCAGAATCGTTATGTCTGCAATATTCTGATTTTCTTTATTTCTCTGAGAATTTGGTATCAATTTATTTTAATTTTATAATAATGTCCGAAGTTTCTTTGAAAGAATAACACCTTTCGAATCCTAAGAATATTCATGGATTTGTAGAATCAATAAAATAACCTAATTTTCAAAGAAAGCGAAAAAAAAAAAGACATAAAAGGTTTTCATTTATTAAAAAAAACGTTTTTCAGGTAATAATAGTTCTGATCTTCACTGAATGCAATGGAAATTTGCATAGTGTTTAATAGAGAAGAATCGTGCGTATAAAATATGTTATAAACAAACAACTATTCGCATATTATTTTATAAACTCAGATTTTGCAGAAAATATTTCGTATAAATATTCCATTTCTTTTTTAAAATGATTTGTTTAAACTTATATAGTAATATTTTTAAGCTGGATTTTTCTAATGAAAACTTGTATGAACTATAAAATATTTCAAAATATAATTGGAGTTTTGATTTAATTATATGTAGAATTATCCTTTTGGGTTTGAATAGGCTAATATAAAAAATATTTTTACCTCTGAGTTTGTCCTTTAAAAATGGTGAAAGTAGCTCAATAAGCAGTAGGCATGGGAAGGATATCACACAAATATCAAAGAATATTACTCTGTGTCTAAAGAAGTTCTTGTTCACCAGTTAAGTTGGTTTAATATGGCACATTATGCAAAAATAATTTAATAATTCAATTCCTTTGGATATTTTTGATTTAAAATAATCGTGTTCTGCTGTTTATATTACTGGTAAAATTTGAAATCCGTCGGCATGTCTGGCAAAGTATGATGTAATTAATATTTGATTCACTTTCTAGGTATTCAATATAGTACCAAATGACAAACTGTTCAAATTGTTGAAAAAAATATTTCATATATCATATGAAAATTATAACCATCACCTCAGGTTCAGAATTGGTCATTTACATTTTACATTGTGAAATAATGCGATATTCATATATGAATTTATTTTAAAAAATAAGATCTATACTGTATTGTACAAAAAGGGAAAAGCAAGATATAATTTTCTAAAAAAGAATCATGGTTGATACATCGACATCCACGATACGATCCATAAAAACGATAAAAAAGTGGAAAACACTATATCAAAGATACAAGTCATCTACGATAAAAGCCGTATCATGATTTTTTTTTATACTTTGCCTAACTTGCACTAACTATTTGATAGAATGTCTAGGCATGAGTACAATACTGAGAAATATTCAAGTATAACATAATCAATAATTCTTATACTTCATACTTTGACTAAAAACGTCTAGCATTCCATAGATGCATTCATACATCATGTGAATAATAATGCATTGTATGAAGGTAAGTCATTATATGAAAATTCCTCCCCAAAAGCTATATGTTTCGGTTAGACTAGACTATATATTATGGTTAAGGTATTTAGTCAGCTCCTAATAATAATTGGCAAAACAATATTAATCAATTAATCATTAATCTGATTAACTATAACGCATATAAATAAAAAGTAAGAAGTAAAAACATTCTGCAATATTTAGTAATATATATAGTTTTTATTAAGCTAATAGAAGAATCTTTAGTAGAAACTGATGAATAATATGAATTTATACGTTCTTCACTCCAAAGTGTAAACTAACAATTAACTGTAAATTAACAATTTAAGAAAAGCAATTTTTATCTGATAATCGGTATATTTTAGAATATTATAGGATATTGTTAAATTTATTTTATTAAATTAAAAACAAATTAAACTCATCAAGTTAGAAACTTCTGTTTTTTTAGGAAGCTGACATTAAAATTAATGAGTATATATTCGATCAAAGAAAAATGATCACATTAAGCTGAAGTGAGAAAAACCAGAATATTTTTCTTTCTCAATGCCATCATCGTTTCCTAAACAGCTATATTTAATTACCTTATTCCTTTTTCAAGCAAATCGCATTACTAGACTCATTTTCTCCCTCTATTGCGTGATACAGTGTTTCTTATTTCTAATCTCTTCTTGCTTGAATTGACATTAATGCTAATGTTTTGCCCAATTTTCCAATTAGGAAGTTTCAACCCATAGAGCTCAGTAAGTTAATTTCCATCGAGACGTTAATATGTTTTCTTTCTTTTAAAC
Organism: Argiope bruennichi; assembly: GCF_947563725.1. Lineage (NCBI taxonomy): Eukaryota > Metazoa > Arthropoda > Arachnida > Araneae > Araneidae > Argiope > Argiope bruennichi. Next base: position 83,178,026 of record NC_079153.1, on the reverse strand, counting down.
CCAAACAGGATTTCTTTTAATAGCACTAAGAATAATTCCAGAACATATATTAGAAAAATATTTTCTACTTTATTTTCCCTTCAATGTTTGATTAGTGAAATAGAAAGTTGTTTTTCCCATGTTATGGTTTGGGAATATTCTATAAGAGATAAAAATAAATATATCTTGAGATATTGGGAATGTTTATAGAAATTTTTTTAAAAAAAGGTGATATCAAATGAACTCATGTAGTGTATGTTTTCGTTTAATTATGAGGGCCATGACAAAGAAAAATTATTAATTTATCTTATTTTGGACAATTATAAGAATTTCAGAAATATGTGATTCTTACATCGCGTTAGTAATAAAAGTGGGAACATAATCAAAATTATTGATGAATTTTGATTTTTTAAATAAATTATTTATTTCGAGTATTAAATTAGTAACTTTAAAAATATAGATATGATCAATAATCTTAAACTTATTACAGTAATTATCGGTATTCAATGGCAAAATATAAGAAATAAATAACAATTATAAGTATTTTCAGAAGATATTTTATAAATGTACCTAAAAATGTGCTGGCTGATGCATTTGGATTCAAAACTACTAAAACTAAGAAAGGAAATTTTATTCAATTAACAACTTGACCATAAATAGTTTAATTTCTTTTATCCAAAAAATATATCATAATATATTTTATATATTATATAATTAAATTTTATAATTAAATATATTAAAAATATATTTTCGAACAATATATAATAAAAATTGAAATCACATTTATTCAAGAATTCAAAAACTTACCTGAAATCTAGAAAGGACTTTTCATAAAATTCTTTGTGTTCGAAGATAGTAGCAATTTTGCTTAGAAATCTAAGCAATTATTTTTTAAACAAATACATTGGAATATTGCACCAAAGTTTGCATATGCTGCAGAACTTGTGTGAGATTTTATTAATAATGAAGAGGGTTTCTACAAATTTTGGAAGTGTGTTTGTAATTGTGTATAAAAAATTTGCATAATATATAAATTGCATAAATAGAATGTTTATTGAAAACGTTTTTTTGGTTTCTAGTATTACAGTAATTTTTATATTTCAACTTGAAATATCATAATATATGGAATTATTTTGTTCTTTTTTTCTTATTCTGTGCTAGTTTTCAGCTATTCTTTACTTATCAAAAAATGTGAATTTTTTTTCTTCCTTTTATGAGTGGAAAAAAGAGAAAATTCAATTAGTAAATTATTAAGTATGATATAACAAGAAAATTAATTTATTATTGAATCTGATAAGAATTTTAATAACTTGGAATGAAATCTGTCTTCTTCGATAATAAGTAATAAATTTTCTCAAGACATTCATGTTTTTTACATGAACTAAAAAATATTTCGTTACCTTCACAATACAGAAATGAGACCAGTAGTGAATGAAGTGATTGCATACCCATATTCTTTGAAAATTCAAGATGTTTTATTAATAATTCCCTTTTTGCAATGGTTCCAAACTTTCTGACTATATTAAATTTTAATAGTATTAAACAAACTTTTTGAGGTTTTCTTGCAGCTCTTTTTGAATTACATTCGAAATGTTTAAAATAGAAATAAATAAGTAAAATGTTAATAATAAAAATATAAATTTTCTTACTAACCTTACTTTTCTAGATAATTAGATTCAGTAGAAAAGAAAAAAATTGCCGAAGCCTTAAAGCTCTTCAAAATTTGAAATCAAAATTGTAGCAAAAAGTAAATAGTTATTTTAAAGTTTAAAAAAGATAGGTAGCATTAATTACTGCAAGTTTTTTTTGTTTTTCATCGCTGAACCAAAAACTACAGATTTGTTTGCAATAAAAGTGATTGCATTAAACATAAGTATATTAAGGTTTGAAACAGAAAACTCGGGCTCCATATTCCATTTCTTTATATAATAAAGTATTAAATTTCTTTCATATAATTTCTATAAATTAAGATAATTAATTATTTTTTAGAAATTAGAATTGCATTATTATGCATTATTATAAAATCCATATTATAATTATATAAATGTATTATTTGTTTTTTCTTGCATAAATTATTAAATTACTAGGCATTTAAATTTATATGTATGAAAAATTCAGAATTAAAAATAAATTAAATATTTTTAATCAAAATTAAGTAAGAAAAATTACCTTAATTATTTTCATATTATTTTACCCCAAAAATTATTTATAATTAAAGGAAATAACTTGTAATTTTATTATCCGGAAAAAAAGATTGTAAGAAGAAAGATCGAAATAGTTTTTGTTATTGATTTTACTTCATTAAATTATAATGCTGCGCAAAATTTAAATAAAAAGTCATTTTCTAACAAACATATTAACCAAAAAAATTATATTCTATAAATCGAATAAATTATAAAAATTTTAATTATTCAAATTATAATTATTTTTTAATTTATTCAAGCAATGCTAGTTGCTCAAAATTCAGTTAAAATTAATTTCATGCTTTTTGTTTCTCTTTATAACTTAAATCTGTTTTTATTAGAAACTTAGTCGAATTATTCTTATTTCCTTTTTCAAAAATATAACTCATTTCTTTTTTCATATTTCCATATTCGTTTCACTTTGAATTTACTTTATATCGGTAAACTGAAGCAGTCTTAACTTTCATAATTACTAAATACTAATTACTAAAATTAAACAATAAAATAATAATTAGTACTAAAGTAGTGAAGCGTTGATTTTAAACTAAGCAGCATTTTTAAAAGTATTTTTGAGAAAGTTTTTCATTTAATGGAGATTTTTCATAAAAAAAATCTATTTTATTTCTTTATTTTATCAGTGATTGTTGCATTAAATGTAATGCAATAATCAAAATCGTAAACTTCATATACTGAAAATCTGATTTAACAGCATAAGATAGTACTATTAACTGGAAAACATTGGTGATGTATGATATATGCATTAAAATGTTTGTTGTAAATTATATGCATTTGTTTAGAAGAAAGTATAAATTTAATTTCATTTGTGATGACTGTAGTTTTAAGATCATTACAATTCGTATAGCTAAAAAGATTTTTTTTTTAAATTTCACAATATTTTTACGAAAAAATTCTGAAACATTATAATTATAACCCATACATTTAAATATGAGCCACTTCTTCTGCCATATGCATATGATAGAAGGAGTGGTTTCTCCGAGAAACTTTTTCGTATACTCTCTAATTAAAGACCTTCCCCCTCCTTGCATAAAATTATGAGCTTTGGGTAAGGCTGCAAGCGCCCATACCCATGGCATTAGTGAACGAAAGTTACGAAACATAGATGTTTTGTGTGAATCTAAAATTTTTAATGGATATATCGTGTATTTTGAATGCTTTTCTGGACACCGAATTTGACGTGAAACCAGTAGCCACAAGATAACATACCAAATTTTATTGATTTAAGTCATTCCGTTTATGAATCATTACTTTTACATGCATGCTAAAATACCGAACAACAGATGATCGTACCTTTCATAGATTTCGTTCAAAGTTTGATATGAAGATAACCTGTATATTTACAACATGTATATACCAAATTTTATCTACTTTGAGTTTTGGGTTTTGGAATCGTCGTATTTGGAATATTGATCTTTTAGTATTTGGAGTTCACTTGTAATCGAATAGCCAGCAGCCAGACTTCTTGTGAATGAATTTCATTCAAAACCTTATAGAAATATACAAGTTTTTTAGTTTTTCCATATTCCAAATTTTATGTTAGACCTATTTAGTTTAGCTCAAAGCGCTTTTGAGTGGCAATGTTCATAAGCAGACAAATATACTATGGGAAAGGCAGGCATAACAGTAAAAGTGTGTTTGTGTCTATGTGTGCTTCATTAACTCAGGAATGTCTAAAACGCGGAGGTTTGTCAAAATCTTGATTTTGAATTTTTTTGACCATTACAATATTTTCTCTATATTTCGTAAATGAAAAAGTAAGAAAATGAACTTGACATTTTATCAATGGATATAAAGTTTGAAAAATATATGGATCCGATATAAAGTTAAGGTGCATGCAATTATTAATATAGATTTCCTGTGTTATACTGGTAACTAATTAGCATATTTATAAACTAAATTTTACTGACAGATTAGGAGTAAAGTTCGTAGTTGAAGATAGTGATTAATGCGTTGGAAAGTCATGGAGCAATAGAGGTTGAATAATTTTAATATCTATAAAGGACCGTTTATTTATGGGATAAAAACAGGATCATAATAAATTATATACTTGAATCACTGACTGACTGTCAGTATTTAGAAAATTTAGAATAAACTAACAGGTGGTAAACATTTAAATTAAATAAAAATATGCTAATGGAGATCTGAATCTTTTAACAGCAATTAAATAATCCCGAATTTTTTTTATTTTACACTCATTTAATATCCGCTAACACATGAATATTATATTTGATGCTTTTTGTTTGTAAAATAATCATTAATGTCTATTTATATTCTGCTTTTTAATTTTTGAACTACATTTTCAAATTTTAAGCTATTTGTTGTCTTAAATCATTGGCAAGAAAGAAGATTAAAAAAAAATACACTGAATGAGTGTCAGTTTTTCAGTAACGGGCGTGATAAAAGCCATAATTTTGAAAAAAAAGTCTTTTTTTTTTTAAATTTATACTTTTGATCTACAAGTTCTTGCGCTTTACCATTCTAATTCGAAGTCTTAGAGATTACATTAACTCAATAACTCATTTTTGTTTTGAGGTTCTTTCTTTTGCTAAAAACTGTACTCTAAAAGATTAAATTCGTTTTAAAAATAAGAAAAATCCCTATTTAATATGCTGTTTGATAAAACATGCTGCTTTTTCAGTTTTTAAGATGAAACCTAGTGTAATATCCATGCTTATATTACATTAGCCATTCTATAAATTACCTACAAGAGCATTTTTAAAAAAAATATTGGTGATATCTTTACTGAAGGATTGCTAAAACTGTGTTTGTAATTTTTCTTTTAGTCTCCAGGAATATCATGCGTTTTTCAATATCATTATTATCTTATTGTAATAGCACCAGATAAGAATTAATTAAAAATTGAATCTCATGTAAGATTACAAACGCTACAAAAGGTATTACACAAATCCATATATAAACTTAATTAACTTATCCACACTGTATAAAATAATGAATATGTTTAAATGTAAAAGAACTCCTTTTTTGTCTGCTATTTCATTTCCTCAGAATTTATGTTCCCTTATGAATTTTATTTCCATAGTTTCTCAAAATCTACTTACAATATTTGACATTCTAATGCAAATTAGTAGTTTCTGTATAACTTTCAGAGATGAATAATTCTAGCGAACTGGGATAATTATGTTTTATTCACAGAAGGTTGAATAAAGTTAGCTTTCTTTAAAAAAATCTTTAAAAGTTTAATTAATCAAATATTATTAATTCGATGATGTTAAACTAGAATCTGGTAGTAAAAATTGTAATTTAGTTCTAGTTTTCAATTTTTTTCCATATATAATAATATATTCTTATCTTACTTTATATAGTTATGATATAAGAAGTAACATCTTGATAACGGCTCAATGGTTAATTTCAAAACCGTTCAAAAAATTTCATTTGAAAACATTTGTCTAAATGATGCAAATCATTATATTTTATGTTATTTGTGTCAATAATTATATTGCTGAAAAATTATGATTTATAATTTTTTATATAGTTCCTCGTCCTACTAGTTATAATGATTAAAATTACTGACATTACTGACACACGAACTTTTTAAACAACGGAAAACTTCAACTGTCCATAAAAGAAATTTTGATTACCATATTTTACCGTAGATACCGTATGATTACCGTACCTCAAGGAAAAACATCGAGTCAACGCACATCGTCTCAATCAAGAAGACAGTTGATTGGACAAAATAAAGGAAATCTGAAGTTTCGTAATTCAACCAAATATTATAAGTATAAAATATTAGAATGTCGAGAATATTTTATTAAATACGGCCAATATCCTAAGTGAACTGTGTAAAACTTTATAAATTGTAATTTTTCAATCAGCAAATATATATATTCTTTATGAATTTGTTGATTTTTTAAAATTTCTGGCTCCGGCCGTTTTGCTCTGCATCTTGTTCAATATCTATGCATTTCTTTCTATATAATTTATGAAAGTTTTATTTTGACCATATTTCTTCACCTTTCATATTCTATAATTTAATTTACTGAATATTTCCGTATGTATATAAGATATTTTGTTTGGTATATTTTTATAAGTTTATATTTATGTCTATATCTTTTTCTGCTTTTTGGGTAAATATAAATTTTATCTTACAAAAGACAAACAAATTAAAAAAATGTAAACTTCTCCTCTTTAGCAGGAATTATTGAAATGTTTCTAAAATATCTTTTTAAATTTTTAATTAACCGAAAACTATTTATTTTTTAATCATAAAATTAACTTTTTTTACATGTATGGTACCGAAAATGACGCAATTTAAAGATTTTTTTTTCTGCTTATAATCTTAGATAACAACATAGCCTAGGTTACAAATATATGGAATTTTCCTGGGGGACGCAGTCGATTTGGAATACATAGCTTTGTTTCCCTGGAAACTCTTTCAAGCATTTTCTTTTTCCGGCATTTCCCTAGGAACTGATGCAATGTTTATGCAAAAAATATTTCAACAGACGTTTCTGCCAGTCCTTGATATATATATATATTTTATATTACATGTCTTATTGAAGTATTCCATTTTGGAAGCTACTTTTCAATCAGATCTCTTTCAGTTTTTATCGAAGAAGTTTTGAACAGAATCCTTCTGGTTGAAATAGACATATATATTGTTTCGAATTCTAGAAATTTTTCATTTTCGCATTCTTTTGGCTTTGATGGAAACAGTCAGTAATAGCGAACAGTCTTGTCAGAAATTTGAAATATTTGTGTAAAACCCGGTTTTGCGAAATATTCTATATAAAATATGCTGTCGTAATACAGAAAATATAGTTGACACAAAGGATATAGGACTCTCCAATTACGCATTTTAATAAAATATTTATTTCTAGAAACTATCTATGATTTTTTAAATGCTATTATTAATTTTCTTTATTTTTTTTATTTAGCTGTTTATTTTTTAAAATATAGAGAAAGTACTTATTTGAGAATGTAAAAAATTGTTATAATAAATGTTATCTGCCTCTCTCTATTATTTACCATCTACTATTATGATGAGTATATTTTTGATTTTCTTTCAACTAAACATAAAAAACACATTGATATCTAATGTTTAAAACTAAAGTCAATTATATCTTTGTCTAGCGAAAGGCTACAAATCATACTTTTCTTAGTTTCATATACTTAAAAAGTCATTATGTGTGTAATAAAGAGTAGACTTTCACAAAAATAAAATTTTAATTCAGAAATTCGGTAACAAATTTTTAATGCAGAATTTCACTCAGTTTTTAGAATAGGATCAGTATATAGAAATCAAATCTATAGCAACAGAATTATACATATACTGTTTTTTAAATTGAAATCGAAGCTTCTGAAAGTAATTAATAGAGATTAACATACAAGGAAATTAATATAAAATATTGAGAATATAATGAGAATAGCGCAGAATACTGTTTGTGAAAGACAAAATTAAAGATTTTACATTCCTACTTATAATTATCAAGTTATCGTTGCTATTTTATATTTAATTTTGAAAAGAAAAATGTTACTACTTTAAATTTCATTTGTTCATAATTGCTTGATTATCATTAATCTAATGGTAATGAAATTGCTAATTTTAATAATTGCTCGAAATATTATATAATGAGACAAATAACATTTTAATATTTACATGAAATTTTCATTAAGATATTTGAAATCTATCTTCCGTTTTCAAATCCGTCTCTTTTCAGCACGAATTACTTCTTCTTTTCTGACGATTTCAGCTCATGCATACGAGAACATCTTATTTCTGACTCTTTCGTCTTCATTGGATATGAAGCTGAATTGCAATTTCATTCTCACTTTGAAGAATCGCTTAATAAAATACAATGAAAGATTAGATAACAAATTCAAGCTATTCTTAAACTATATTCACCTACTTTCTTTATGTACATATCGATCATTGATTTCACAATGACATTTTATGAGAAATCAAATTTGCTTCAGAAATGCAAAAAATGATTTGAAAACATAATTTAAAATTTTTGGCCTTAAGGATATTTCAGAATTAACGCATAAGCTGACAATACTGCTATTTTTCCATGTCAAAGGGCAAAAAAATTCTCGTAGATGAAAACCCACCATGGCAGCACCTTATCCCTTTATTTACTGAATTATGTTGCCATCAATTTTTCAGCTTCATTTTTGCACCAGTAGTTAAGTTTTCTTGCAGAACAATCCCAGGGAATCCAAGAAAATATTTTAATTAATAAAAATATCTTAATTGATTTAATTATTAATTAAATATTTTTAATTCCTACTTTTAGCTCATATTAACTTCTTGCTATTTGGGTTACATTCTCCGTGTTTTTTAGAATACCATCAGCAAAAATTGGCATATTACGAAGATATAAGCCAGATTTAAATGGTACTTTTAAGTACCGCCAGTGAATAAAGGGTTATTTTTGAGAAAATCAAATTAAAAAAATGACATCTCATCTGGTCACAAAGCAATTTATTTTAAACTTGAACAGCACCGGTATACATAAAGTCTAAGGTTTTACTGAACAAATGATCAAAATGATCACCTTGCTTATCATTTATTGCAGGATTTGGGAGATAAGGAATGATAGATGGATACTGCTTTAGCAGTGCAGGAGTACACGCAACCAAATTTTCTTCTATTGTATTGTAATTGGCATTATTACACGAATTGCTTCAAATAGCCACCGCTAAGGAAAACCCTCATGTTTTGCAAGAATTCTAATTCTAATTACACGTTTACAATTCCCAAAGTTTTAGATAAAGCTACTTTTAAGAGAATTAGATTCTTCTTTTGATTTTTTCCTATACTGGATTTTCTCGACATTTAAAAGTTGCAAACTAATACACTTTGGAGACTTATCATCCTTTAAAGGTAATTATTGCGTTACGCTGAGTTAAAGTAGTAATTGTGATATACCTTGTATAAATAATATATATATTAAAAAACACAGAGGCAACCGTTTATATAGTCAAATTTTTATCATGATTTTTGAATGCGGAATGAGTTAGTTCTTTGTGTAAAATGGTATCTATTTAAAATACCATTCTTTCTACTCAATTTCTCTGGTTATGCATTCAATTAATCAACATTTAATTACCGAAGGGAATAATACCATTTGCATATAAGTCGAAATGTGTTATTCTATTTTGGTCATAATTCTTCGTTTAATCTTTAAACTTACAAGTAAATAATATCAAAAATTTCAAACATAATTAAACTAAAATCTAATTTTAGCCAAAAATATTATGGTAGAGAACATGTTTCTTATTGACAGCTTTTTTTAAAAAAATAATTTTATATCAGAATTTAAAACTGTAAAGAAAGTAAATATATAAGTATTTACTTTCTTAATTTACTTAAAAATAAGTAAATATATTTTTAACTATGCTTTTTATATTTTAGTTTAACACAAAAAGTTAAAATGCTTAAAACTATTATAATTACTGTTCATTACAATATAGTAATCCACAATATCGTACAATATAGTATAGTAGTGTATGATTAATTATTATCATCCGAATATGTATCTATAGGCTGATTATAAGAACATTTAAAGGTGCTTAGTTCTTGCTCAATTTATTCGCAGTTGAATATTTTCATTTATTTCATTCGAATCATTTTATTTATTTTTCAGAATCAATTTGCATAGTTTATTTTCGAACAAACTTTAAAATTTCAAAAAAGATGACGATTTTTTTAATAAGAGATATATTTAAATTTAATGTGAAATCTGAAAGAAATAAAGACAGTAATAATTTTCCAAATGTTACTTACAGATCTCGAAGTGAATCTTGGTAAATTTGCAGAACGCCAGCCTTCAAGACAGTAAGTGACACAGATTCAAGCGATCTGAAATTTTAAAAAAAAATCAATTTTGAATAAAGCTGTTTACTAAAATTGTCTAAATGAAAATATTGAAATTAATTTTAAAGATGCTTTCAATTATATTTATGCATATTTTGCTTACAATTATAATTGCAAGATACTTAAGAAAACTTTCCTTTAACCTTTAGCAAATTGAATAAGATAATTTTTATAGATTGTGTTTTAATTAAGATAATTAATAATAATCATTAATAATAAACTCAGAAAATTCATGAAAAAACGGAAATAGATCGTAGAACTTTATAAAGTTTCAAGAACTGTTCAGTCAAAAGTTTTCAGAGAGCTGCTTCTCACAAATCCTTAAACGTGGAAGATTTTTAAAATATGTTTATTAGTATAAAAATGATAAAAGTTAATCCAAATCAATTTTAGAATTCCTTATACGTTAAAAAAATTGCTGCAAATAAAATGTTTGTACAAATATAAAGTATTAAACCTGAAGATAACAATTGACATATTGAAAAACTGAAGCACATATTTGAAACACTGAAAGACTAAAGTAAGATATTGAAGTACTGAAAGAATATTAATAAATTAATCGTAAGAATATTAATAAAAATCTCGCAAACTTTTATTGAGTGACAGAATAATCACCTTAAATATTATTTTGAACAGATTTGAAACAGATTTTAATTAGATTACAATTTTTCATTCAAATACTTGGTAAAATTTATTATTTTTTTTTCATGTCCTTATGTATCTTTCAGAAAAAATTCATTACTGCATGAAGCATTCATAAACACAATGATTATATACATACAAATTATATACAAATTAATTATATACAATAAATGATTATATACAAATTACATAAATAATAATGAATCACAAAATGAACGCTTTATTAAATATTTATAATTTATAAAACAATATGAATGCGAAATAAAAGTACATATAAATCAATCATTTTCTGTAAAGTTGAAAAAATTATCTAGAAAATCACTGACAGGCATATTGAAAAAATCAGAAATACAAGATACTCATTAAAATTTTATAAAATTTGTATAAAGAAAAAATTCAATTCAATATGATTGAATATAATGAAGAAATTCTGAAAAGTATTTCTGCCTCTCGAAATTCTAATAGTCATAGCAAAATAAGTTAAGCTCAGTATTTTTGAAAGTAATTAAAAATTTATGGAAAAGTAGCATGCAATGAACATTCAAATTTAGATAAGTTCACACGAATAAGAAAAAGATATATTCGGAGAAAAATGTGATAAGACGTTTAAAACAATATTGAAGAATATATTTTGCATTTATTCACTTTTTAACTTTTGGATCTCAAATAAAATTGGTATATTTCAAATAAACAAAACAACAATTGCTTTCAGATTGAAAAAAGGACAAACGAATAAAAATATCATGTTTTAATGCGATTTAGAAATAATATTGAAGTTAACTTTTAAGAAAATAAATTTTGTAGATAAATAACACTGGTCCAAAATCATGTGACGGTGGAACTAATGTAGAAACATTGTTCCGGCGAGAATAAATAAAGTTTTGTATTTAAGAAAATAATAAAAGAAAGATTGCACTTTTCAATATTCAGTGGTTTATTTTTTCTATTACATTAATGGCTCAGATTATAAGGTATCCCTATTACTAAAATTATATTTATTATTTAAATTTATATAGAGAATTATATTGCCAAAATTCAGAAGAATTTCGTAAATGTTTCTAACCAATAAAAAAGAATGGCCACCATTTATATATTTGATTATACCAAGCTGAGAGCTTTTAAAATTAATACAAACAAAAATATTCTGAATCTTCATAAAACATTTTATAATTTAGAAAAAAATAATACAAGCAGATTAATTTGTAATTCTAAATTATATTTCACTACAAGGAATAGTTCCTTATGTATAAGTTTTGCAAGAATGTGAATTATGTAATATAAAACCTTTGCCACATAAGAAGATCGTTTTTGATTTATAAAAGTGTCACTACCAGGCTATTTCCTATTTTGTGATGCAATATTTATCGTCAGTCGTTTTTTTAATCAATAAAAGATTTGAAAATGTAAATATGATTTCAAAACGAAAATGCAAGCATATTGCCAGTTAATATAATGGGATTTAGGAATACTATACTCATATTTGTTATGTAAAAGAAGATTGGTAAGAATGTCCTTGTATTTGAAATAAACGTATTTTAAATTATGGACGTTGGTTCAATGAAAAAAAAATAATTAAAAAGTCCGCAAAGAATAAATCATTTTTCGAAAAGTTCATACAGATTTATTTCACATTTTTTTAATGATGTTGCAATCAGTCTTATCTTTTGTCATGTACCTCTGTTCTCTCACAACTGTCATTTTTCCCTCAGTAGACTAATGTAGCCTTTTTGTGAGTTTTTTATGTTTGGGTATTTCATATTTGTTTTCATACGTCATGTTCCCATGTGTGATATTCCATATCTTCTCCAAACCAATATTTCCCTTTAGAGAACTTTAGAGACAATAATAATCATCATAAATTTAATTGTGAGTGAGATATTTAAGAATTTTGCTTTCTAGGAAGAAGCCATCGGTTGCTTTGAATATATTCACCTTAAAATTCTATATTTTAGCATTAGTAGAAGTTTAGAGAGCGGCGTTTTAAATTTATCATTGCACAATTTCAGAAATAATAAATCCAACAAATTAGGCAATCTTTCAAGGAAAATAAGATTTTTTTTTTCCTTAATTTAAATCACATATGACACAAATTAGGTATTATGTACAATACTACCAATTCTTATTCCACATGAGGAGATCACTGTGGCCTAGTAGCATAGAATCAGTTTCTTATCTAGAGGAAAGTGCGCTTGAAATTCGATTCCCTAGGATATATTATGTATACATATTTCGAACGCATTGAATTTTTCGAAGTTCAATTGCCTTTAAGATGGTCTATCGTGGAAAGAAGTGTGTATGTATCACTTAATTATCTGAATACATTTTAAAATTGTAGGCTCCCTTGTATACACATTTTAACACCGGTAACACTGACACTTGCATGCACCTTTTCTATCAATAAAATTTATTTCACTATCTAAATTTCAATATTTATTTATTTATTGCACCTTAGAAATAGGAAAACAAACAATAAAGTTTGACATTAATTAGATGTGAATAAATACAGAATTTAAAACGACTATTTGGGTGCATTTATTGAAATATTTGAAAAAGCCAATAATTTTCTGCACACTTTTGCTAACAAATGTTACAGAATCTATAGAAAAAAAAATAGACGAAGGATTTTGAGTTCAAAATTTTTTTATAATTTAACATCATCTTCCGCTAAACACATTTATAACCATAGATAAAGAACCATAATTTTAGAATCTTTTATTTTGGGTATTTAAATATTAACACTACGATCAACTTTCGATTTCTCTGATTGTATTTTTCTTTATTCTTCCAACTTAAAATTGATTTCTGAAATTATTTTTCTTTATTTTTATAATTTACTGATTCTCGATTTAATATTTGCACCAGTAGGTGGAGTTATTCTCATGTGACTTCCGTTATTTATAACCAAACTCAATACAATGCAATCGTGATGATGTTCATATTTGGAATATAATTTTGACTCCGCCATAATGGCACCAGTAGTAGTATATGGCAGCAAGCAAATCAAGAAAGTTGTATTTGAAAGATTTGTTAACAACCTTAATAATTAGTATATGAATTCAATTAGTATTTTAGCATTTCTATATTCCTTTTGACTTAAGAAATGTATCGAGTTTGGTACCGTACGAACATCATTACTGGAAGTTATGTTACATTATTTCCTTGCTAAGAAAATTTGAAAAAAAAAAAAAACATCGACTGCTTTCAGATATTTTTGATGAACATACCCCATCGAATACAACTTAAGAAAGAGAGGTTTTGGCGATTTAAAAATGACGATTTCAATACATATGGCAAAGAGTGAGGTAAATTCTCAAGATACAATCCAAGATTCAGGTTTAGAAGTATTACTTGATGAACCATCAACGGTGAACGACGCAAACAACTGACCAATTTAAACAGAGTATTAAAGGCGGAAACTTAAAATATGGCAATATACATGGTATGGTTATTTTCCAACAAATTTGTAGTCTTTCAATGCTTCCATACCAGCGAAAGAAACTTTAATATTATTTTGCTCGACTCACCGTATTCACAAGATGTTGCACCTTTGGATTATTATTTTATTTTGCTCTATCAGAGTGACCTTCTTGGTGATAGGCTTAATTATTTACAGATATCAAAAATGGACTTGATAACTGTATTGTAATTAAACAACAAATCTTTTTTAATTACGGAATTTGTTTGCTGTCTGAAAAATGGATATTCGTTATAGCTTCTGAAGAAAAATGTAATGTGTAATGCAATGTAATGTTTAATAAAAAATGTAATGAAGAAAAATACGTAAATGTTTTTTTTATGATAAAAGAATATAAAGTTCATTACACAGGAAATTGACTATGTGACAATCTGAAATAAGATGGATTACTTTCTTTCTCATGAAATAAACTAACTATCTCAAACAGCAGCGATTTCTAAAATAATCAGAAATGAACGAAGAAAAACAAACCCATTTCAGCTTTCTTCAGATTTTTCACTCGGAAAAGGTTTTACTTATTAAACAATCGAATATTCCAACGGAAATGGAATTCTTTTTTTCTGCGTCTCATTCGAAAACTTTCAGTAATGGAATACCATTTTGTTCGATATTTAAATGGATTGCATTGCAACTTTTGATCTAAGTGCACAGAAGAGATCTTTAAAATTTGTTTGCTTTGCATTGTTTGAAATAAATTGCACAAAACAGTCGCAGGTTTATTTAGAAAATGAAAGAAAGAAAGCTATTAATTTCAACAAAGTGGAGTAATTCCTGCTGTGTATTTTTATCAAAGACTCCTTGCTTTTTGTTTCATTTTATGAAATAAAATTTACTTTGCTAAGAAAAGGAAATACTGTTTTGCTAGAGATTTTTTTTTTAACAATTCGGTTAGGATTACTTTATTCTCCATTAATTTTATCATTGGATAAAAGGAATGAATTAGGTTTGTAAGAAAGATGAGTGGATGAAATTTGGCTTGATATTTAAACATAGTAATGTAACAGAATTTATAGCTGATTTCAACTTGAAAAATTATATTCTGTCGGAAAATATTCGTCATCGATGTATAACAGTTTTAACTTTCCTGACATATCTGATGCAAAGTTATATTAAGAAAGACTAGAAAAACTGATTTAACCAGTATAGTATAGTTAAAATTAAACAAACGATACTCAAAGACTTGTATCTTTGTTTCCACTGTATGATTCAGAATGAAACTCCACATATATGTTACTTACACCAAAGAGCGGAGGTTTCTATTGAAAACAAAGTGATGGGCTGGAATATTGGCAATTGATGGAACTCCACTCTTAGAACCATGTGCTAATGAATAGCTAATTTAATTTCATTACAAAAGCGATACACATGGTTCGAAGAAACCTTTCGCTAGCAATGGACATGCCACTAATCGAGAAACAGCAAACAGTGATCGTCAAATTTTTAACAGAATGAAAGTTATGCTTCAGAAGCCCTTCTGTATATATTGGTGAGTAACCAGCTGAAGGAAGGGACCCATGTAATAAATTGCATGATGCATAAGTTTGAAGAAACAGATTCTCTGAATGTTTCACCGAAAAGATGATGACGTGCAACAGAACCGGCAATCGTGGAAGATACTGCAGATACAACAGCTGAAGCATCTGTAAGTTTTTCAAATTTTACTGTAGATATCTTTTTAATAGTACGAGTATTGAACATTTCTGTAGACAACCGTGTGTATGGTTTTACGCAAAATTCTGAATATATACCCTTACAAGATTTCGGGCAATAATTGAAATCACAAGATTACTCTGAACATTTTGCTTTTGTTTTACAAATTAGCCAAGTAAAAAGTCAGGATGAGCCCTGACCATTGCATATCTTATGGAGTGAGGGCTCATTTTCACTTAAAAGATGCTGCGAAAGCATATAACTGTTGGATATGAGATGCTACAAATATTCATACCATGCTACAACTGCCATTATATTCCTCATACACCACAGAGAATTTTATTATTAGCCCATACTTCTAAGAGGGAGTCACATTGCATGGGTTCGTTAGGTGTAAAACCTCCAGTGATCGATGCAATACATTCCTGAAGGATCATGTTGTCTCGGCGTTCAGGCAAAGGAATGTTTTTAGCTTTTTTTCACTGTCACTTTTCCATTTGCGCAGACAGCACGGCCACCCAAAATTAATCATTGCAATTTCTGACTAAGGGATTACTCATAGAATGTGTTTATTAAGGACGTGTTCCTAATAAAGTGGAGTCCTCGAAATGTCACCTACATTTTTATTGAAATATTGCATGCGGTGTTGAAAATAACGTTTGATTTTTGCATATTGTTGACTGATAAGATATAAATAGAGAGAATACATAAGTGTGCAAATAAAGAACATTTTCTGTTATTCCTTTATTTTTGAACTATTATCTTTCTTTTTGTTTCCTTACATGCTATCTGTTGGCAAAATTTTATGATAGAAGCTTCAGCCTCATGGCAAAGAAAACGAGTATATAAAGTTTCATTCGGAATCATTCAGTAGAAATGGAGTTACTAGTCTGTGACTGCGATCAACTTAATTTTAACCATGCTGTATTTATGCAAACTTTTATTTAAAGTAATTAAATTTAAAAGGAACTTGCTTTTCATATTTATCATTAACTCTATATCCTACCACTGCGTCCAAATGAAACTGCACAAAAATGTAAATCATACATGAATTATAGGATTTAAACGAATAAAAAGATAAAAAAAAACATATCTCATTGATCCATTACTCCTAAGCCATTTAATTAATAACCACTTTTGAAAAAAAGTTATGATCCTAGCAATTATAGTCTTCAAGTACGCGAATATAATGCACAAAAGGAATACTTGAAAATTAATTCCTTTGAAAGTAAGGGACTTCCTGCATGCCCATTGGCTTCATAATAGTTAAAAAAGTAATAAGAATTTTTTTTTATTTCCTAAGCTATAAACATATTATCCTGTAATTATTAACAGAGACGAGCTTCACTTCATGAACATAGTTCCCTACTTTCAAGCTTTATCTATAAATGATTCATGCATTCAGAAATATGTATTAGAAATTCAAAATTTTGAATAGGATAATTTAATTTAAAAATAAAATATATTTAAAAGTAAACATCATCCAAATTAAGTTTGTTCGCATGTAAATTAGTCAATATTCGCGTTGCTTATTTTAATATTTATAATTTTTTTCATTTTATTTGTGTATGCTATTTTAAAATCAGTGACCTAAATAGCACGAGCTGAAATTTAATGTTAATGTGAACAAAGTAGTTTATTCAGTTACTTCAAGTGAAAGTAAGTTTCAGAGACAGTAACTAATGTTCATTAAAAAAAATTCTTTTGGAAGTAAATTTATCGATATTTTTATTCTCAAGGAATATGCGATTGAATTATGTAATTTCTGTTGTTGATAATATGTAGAATTCTGCTGTAATATATATTTGAATACTTTTTAAGTGCTTCAGCATTTATAATTATATTAAGATTATTTTCAGTTTATTTTATTATTAATATTCGTAGACTTATACTCCTTACAGCAATTATTTCTACATTGCAGAATTATTAGCTAATATTATATAAGTGCTAATTTAAATACTAAAATCTATTAAGCAAATAAAATATTATTTCACGATAGGAAAAAGTTAGATTACGGAAATGTAAAATGTTATTTATATATAATGTTCGCAAATTAATAATATCTATTACGAGTGCACAAATAAAAGAAGAAAAAAGTCGGTGCAAAACATCGAAAATATAATGAAACTAAACGAATCAATGCAAAATAAAAAGCAAGAAAACTCCATAGCTTTTATAAAATTAATCGAATAAAAGTTTCAAAATGGAGGGAAAGAATAAGATTTAATAGATAAAAACCTTCGAATTTTATCAAACTATATATTATAAATGTCGAAGAAAGTCTTCAGGAAATGTTGTTAATTTATTTCAACTAGAATATAGAACTGCAATTAAAAAGCACTTATAAAACTTATATTTCTAGCATAAATCTTGTCCCTATGTAATAGGAAAGAAGAGAAAATAATAGAATTCGCTCAAATAGCAAAATAAAAGCCTTTATAATACACTAATGTCTATAAATTAAGGATAACGGAAGTTCAGGAAAAGAAAGAGTCTGAAGCAAAACAAATGTGACTTATTTGTAAAGCCTATTTATTAAACAAAATGTAAAGAGCAAAAAAAAAAAAGATGCTATATTTTTGATATTATTAATAAAAATTGCGATTTGTTTTTGCTCCCTGGAGCAAATTACGAAAAAAAAAGCTATTTACAAAAAACAGTATTACATGATTGGTATGGTAGTTAATACATAGCATGTCTCCCAAACGATGCAATACAGTCCGTACAACGCCCAGGCATACTGAGTATCAAATTATCGATCTGATCTTAGGGACTATTACACCACTCATCAAGCAATGCTCTCCGAAGTTCCGATAGACATGTAAGAGGTAGTTGACGGACTGCAACTCGTCGGCCAAGCATATCCTACACATGCTCTACTAGATTCAAGTCCGGTGAGAATGCTGGCCAGTCCATACGTGTGATATCCTCCGATCGAAGGCATTCGTTTATGTTGTTTACAAGGTGAGGACGGGTGTTGTCATCCATAAACACGAATTCTGCGCCCATGGCGCCTTGAAACAAACGTACATGTTACTCCAGAAAGACGTCCCAATAGATTTGGCCTGTCATGGTTCCAATTTGAACATGCAGGCCAGTTCTGGAACCCAGAATAATTCCTCCCCAAACGAGCAATCCTGCACCACCGTAACTTTGTCGTTCAGTGATGTTCTTTTGGGGGTAATGGGTATCTGGTACTCTCCATATGAAAGTCCGGCGGGAATCAGACTGCAAGCTGAACCTGGACTCGTCGGAAAACATCACACAAGCCCACTGTTGCGGTGTTCACAATGCATGTTCTCTACTCCAGGTTGTAGAAGGCTGAATAGGAGTTGAAGTAAGTGGAATACATCTTACAGGCTTACGAGCTTATAGACCAATCTGCTCTAAGCGTCTGTACAAGGAATGCCTTGAAACTGTCGTACCAGTGGATGAAGAGACCTGACGAGACAGGTCTGATGCGTCTTTTCTTTTGGCAGTAACTGCCAAATACCGGTCCTCATTTGGCGACCTGTGCTGTAAGTCTACTCACACAACCATCATCTTGGAATCGTTGCCAAAGCCTGGAGATGATATTCTGGGCGATTTTAAGTTCCTCGGATACTTCCAGCTGGATACGCCCACATTCCAGACAGCCGATAATTCTATCAGCTAAAAATCATCCAAATGCATCCTTTATGTCATAACTATGTGGTTATTGCACTGATAAGCTTATAAAGCGCCTTCGAACAATTTTCCTTCTTTGCCTGTATTCCTTATACATCACTCTCATACACTCTCGTCATTGTGAAGTACTATCGGTGTCATCTGGTAGCTTCCTGCAATTTACATACGATTTTTGAAGATGTGTGTAGTCATTTTACGGATGATATATGTATTTTAGAGTTCGATTTCCGCGTGACTCTCAATTATCCTTAATTTATTAACAAGAGTGTAATTTGCACATGAATATTACTTATTCAGGATTCAAAATTTTGCTCTATAATCTGGATGAATGCATAGAATGATATTTTGCGTATGCTCATTACGTTACTTCGGGAGTACAAATGGAAAGATATAATAGAGTTATTCCGCCTCAAGAATTTTTTTTTCTTGGTAATTTGTCTAAAAAGTATGAACAATTACGGACATATGTCATACAATTTTCCATGCTAATGTCTTACTTTAAAATAAAATTAATTAATATTTTTCATCTTATGGTATAATTTTGAAGCAAAATTTATCGTATTTATTATTTTAATAATGAGCTGCATTATATTCCCGATCAAAAATTCTACTTCTAATAAAATTCGCTAATTTAATAGAGAAGGAATCCATTTGTCTTTCTAACATTATAAAAATGAAATTAGAAAAATAATTGCATCGGTGAATATATTCAAGAGTAAATTAAATATGAATATTTTATGAATCACAAAACCAAAATATGTGAGTTTTTCTAGGATTCAAAAGAAGTAGTAACGCATAAAAAAATCCTAAAAGATAAAGAGTAAATAATAAAAACAATATATTTGCATTATATTTTATATCAGTGATATAAAATGTAATGCAAGCATGCATCACGAAACTTTTTAAATAAATTTTCTGTTTTACGAATTATCTTTATTGAATTATCTTTATTTACGAATTTCTGCTTAGAGTTACGGATTCTACGGATAGGGCATACATTTTTTAATCATATAAACTTAAAGAGAGTTTGATTATGAAAAACTTTATTAAGCAACACATCAGTTTTCTAAATTGCATACTTTTAATACAAATAATAAACTCTAGAATGCGAGATTTTCAGAATTATAGGTTATATTTCAATTTTCACCATTAAAATATACTTGATTTCTCTTTACGAAAAAAATAAGATTTCTATTCCTAGGAATTTTTAATTGCATCAGGCATTTTTTCCTCGTTAGGGAAGTTTTTAGCTTAGTTTAAGTATATTAACTCCCTGTTTTAAAGTAAAACTAGGGTTATTTTGGGACTGACCTCGTAATTTTAAACCTCAGTCAGATGACGAGGACGACACATGAGTTGGCATCCTCCTCTCCCTACCACGCCCCACAGCGCTAGGACGTTTAGCCCGGACGGTTTTAACGTGTACGAAACCCGCTTTCACGACGGCTATTCGGTGGAATCTGGTCACGAACCTGAAACTCTCCGCTTACGAGGCCGAGACCTTATTACGAAACCACCGCGGCTCGCTTGGGTCGCAGATTGACATTCGCACTACAAAGCAACATACGTGTCACCTGTTACGGAAGAAGTACAATGATTTGAATTTATTTAGGAAATGCCTAAATGTCGAAACAAATAAATTTAATTAATTTTTTAAGTAAATCATAATGAGTCTAATTAATTATACTAATTGAAAAACCAATCATTGCTTGAATGATTTTATGTATATAAATTTGTCTTGCTTCTTTAAGAAAAAAATATATGCATTTTATTTGGATATTTTGAAGGAACTAATAGTCATTTATATTAAATAAATCTTTTAGTACATTGTTCTTGAAATAAAAGATAAACAAATGACTCAATTTAAAGAATTACTCTACTTCATTCAATTTAATTACTGTGCTTTAAAAGATATTTTTGAAAAAAAAAATCTGCTTTTGTTAAGGTCTCTGGGGCCTATTCAAACACCGATTAATCACTAATTGTAAGAAAACTTTTAGATTCTTCACTTTTCTTCCTTTTTTTTATTTTGCTTTCCTGTTTTTTGAGATCTTCCAATTGAAAAGTCTGATAATTAATCTAAAAAAAAAAAAGAAAAATTGCAAAACTTTGGCATAAATGCTGATTAATTTTTGAGTGCGTTGTACCATTCATACGTAATAATGATAAATGCATCAAATTTCATAGAAATATTATACGCCTAGTATAATGTTGCAAATATCATAGTATAAAAGTTTGTAAAGCAATATAGGAATAATGAAATAGTTAAAATGCTTTTAATATTTTTTTGCATGAGAACAAATTTTTTCTCCTTTATTACATCGCCTGAAATGAAGATAGGGTGAATTGGAAACTTTAAAAATAAGCATCATAAAATGGTAAATAAATAACATTATCTAACCCAAAACATTGCAATTTACTTCTAATATTTTATTTCTTAGAAGTGATGATGGATCCTTGACAATGAATATAATCCACTCGCATTCAATATGAAAGTATTTTTTTTATACAGGAACAATAATGCAACTGTCCACGGTAAATTTCGATATCCTTTTAGTGTACCAATATCTCTTGACTCATAAGGACATTTATCCTTAAAATTAAATTAATTGTTTGGAACATTTATTGATATTTAAGTGTAGATAGGAACGTAAAGGAAGCATTCATTTAAAGTTAATCAATTATATATATAGCATAATTATATTATTATAAAACTTATAAAACAACATATAATATATAATAATTGCATTATGCACTGTTACATTAATTAATATGTGTTTTGACTAACATAATAAGTAATAATATACGGTATAATATAAATGGTAAACGTCTGAAACTTTAAAGTAACTTTGTATATAAATGGTAAACGTCTGGAAATTTAAAGTAACTTTGTGTATAAATGGTAAACGTCTGAAATTTTAAAGTAACTTTGTATATATCAAAGTGTTTGGAAATAATGTAGGATTATAAAAATCTCAAACGTTCGTTAAATAAATCACCATAATACATTTCTAAATGATTATTTCCGTCTCAGTATAGTGTAATTTAAAATATTTATTCCTAAAACTTTTTCCTCTGGATCCAAATAAATTCCATCTATCGCATTATGTATAAATTTTGCTTTAGAATGCCAGAAAACTGAAATGTATCTTTCTTGGACGGATATAGTTTTAGAATAGTTTATAATAGTTTTCAGAGTATGATCATTTTCTTCTTATATATTTTATAATATATATTCAAATTCATGTCAATAATATCTTTGCTCAATATATTCAATATGCGTTTCTCAATGTGTTCAATATGCTCTACTCAATATATCCAATATGCGTTTCTCAATGTGTTCAATATGCTCTACTCAATATATCCAATATGCGTTTCTCAATGTGTTCAATATGCTCTACTCAATATATTCAATATGCTTCATTCAATATGTTATCAATATCCTTTCAGAGCTTTGTTTTTCCATTTCTACATATTAGTTTATATCATCTCAGAATATCTTTAACTTACACAGTCTTACATTAAACTCGTAAGATACTTTTTTTTACCAAAAGAAATACCTTTCATCTACTCTGATTTCCTCCGAAAACACGAAATATGATTCCTACCTCTTCAAAATTTGGGGGATAGAATTTTGTTTACATGTAGTTCTTAATGGAAGCATAGGCCATTGTAGTTTCCATTTCTGCAATAAAGACTAAAATAAATTGCATAGCGATCCGTTACTAGATATATTCGAAAGAGGATTACAATTTTCTTATCCCTATTGAGCTTTTGATTTACATCAGTTAAGCCGAAAGAGGGAATATTATAAAGCGACATTAGAAAATTGGTGTAATCAAGATGTGTTTTAAACTGTGATTTGAACCGAATTTAGCGGAGTAATATAAATTTGTGTACGTATGGTATTTTATAAGCAAATGTTGCTTTGTTATTTTTAATATTTTTTTTAATTTCAAAAATAAAATATTCATTTTATAGAAAAGAGTATAGTCACTGATCGATAGGTCAAAAAGAGCTAATATATTTCATATATTCTACAAAAGAATTCTATAAGCTGTTCTATAAGAAATTCTATGGAAGCTATTAACACAATGCATAGTGAATTTTCGTATAATTCTATTAGAATAAATTTTTGTTTGAAATTATCAAGCATTTTTCTTTTTAAGAGTTTTATTTAACATGTTATATATTGGGCCATCGTGCCACAATCTTCCTATGTTACATTTTGGGATTATTGTATCTTACATGACAATGCATTATTTTAATAATTGTAGAAGTAATTATTAGTGAATCATTAATTAAAATTCAATTTCATAGCGGTGGTAGTGGCTTTAAGAAATGATAGATCTCAAGATTAAAGTCACAAAATTATTTAATAAAAAAAATTCTGCTGCTCTGATTATAAGGTATGCATTCAATCTGTATGTCATTACTTAAGTTAGTCTTACTACTCTTAAGTTCCTATTAAATTATTTCAACTATAATAAATACATTAGATTATAATTATGATAACAATATAATATATGATGCGATAACAATTTTATTTCCAATAATAGAAAACATTTGGTTGAATCCTCGTGATATTTTAAATAAAAATTAAAGTAAATCTTATTTTTATAGTAAATGTTTAAAATGTGTTTATTGTTTCAGGAAAAATTTATTTGTTTCGTAGATTCTTGATACCACAGAAAATTTAAAGACGCATTTCAGTAGGGAACTTCTGAAACCTATTGTTTCCGAAATCAAATTCATTTAACATAAACCAGTTTCTATATATTATGTACGGTTTCTCTTGACTTTACACTTATATTCAAATTACGTTCTCAATACCTTTGATTATATTGGATTTTTCTAACATAGATTCAATTAAATGTAAGCTTCGGAATTAAATTATGATATCAATCTGCAACTGTAACATTAATTGAAAACGATTAATAAAAAATCAGGCATATTGAAACATCATCAGGAAAGCCACTTTTTTATTATATACTTACAATTAGAGATTTTTATTATTTTAATAATGATGTAATTAAAACAAATACTTGATATAATATTACAGAAAAATGGTAATAATTTTTCAAGTAATTCTGTGCAGGAAAATGAATGTTTTATAAAAGAAAACAAAATGCCTATCTTTTAGAGTTTAGTAGGGAAGACTTACAGCTTCATACGAAAGAAAGAGAGAACAAAATTATTCAGATATTGTTTTAATCATTCAAAAAGAGCTTTTTATACAATTATACAGCATCAACATTTTGAAATGCTTTATCTCACATATAAATTTTCTTAATACAATTTTTTAATTGAAATTTCTTTTTCAAAGGGAAATGGAGGGGGGGGGGATATACTCATGAAACAAACATAAAAAATGCTGCTTTAAAACACTTTGGATAAAAGCTGCTGAAAATTCACAGACACGTTTTAGAAAAATAACATTGTGTTGGTACTAAAAGTTCAAAGGAAGTATCTAAACTTTCGCAGACAGACTGTGAAATACACAAATAATTGAGTATCTAAGTTTTTTTCTAAGAGGCAGAGAGAAAACAAAATTAAATTGTACCGCCTTAACTAGAAGACATTAGGTAACACGATACAAAAGACTAAATTCGATAAATGAACATGTAAACAACTATCACATCCAGCTCTGTAGCATATATTTTACTAGCTGTATTTCAACTAAAAGCAAAGTACGTCATGAGAAATCTCATTTCCTCATTCATGTTAAACTTTGTGGTTTGTTTGTGAGTGAATGTGAAAGTAAGATATTTGTACCAAACTTTGTGTGTTGCATGCTTGATTTAAAGTATAAAGAAAACTGTAATTAAATATTTAATGTTCTGGACCTTTAAAGCATCTCCTAAAGCTATTTTCTTAAATTAATTTCAATGATTTATATATATTCATGTGACTAAGGTTAAAAAAAATAGATAAAATTCTTAATGAAGGAATAAATAGCTTATAATTTATCATCCCATTTTATTTTCGGTACAAATTGTTCGACTTTAGTTGCTTTAGGCTTCAAAACAAGAGATTTTTTAAAATCAAATTTTCACTCGATTCTTAATTAATTAAAGTTTTGAAAAGTAATTACTTATGAATTATCAATGATAACAAACTACTTTTTTCAGAACTTAATTTTGAATTTATATAATAATTTAATTAATTGATACAGCATGATAATGAAATCAAAAATAATTTGAGGGCAATATTCTCAAATATATGTATTAATGCATTTTAATTTAAAAAGGAAGGATTAAAATAATAAAAATAAAAATGTCTTCTTTTCATTATAATAATAAAAGTATTTTTTAAAACAATTCTATTAATTTTTTTATATTTTTTTATTTAACTTTTCTTTCATATAAATTCAATTAAAATAAATTTCATTCAGGTAAATCGATGATTACTTACTTTCTTGATTTTCTAGAATTCTAAAATTTTATACAAATTTGTGTGTGCTGTAAAAATACAGTATTTAAATAGGCAAAAATTTTAACTGGCAGCCAATCATTTAATTTCTATAAAAGTTTATTTTATGAGGGAGAAATGTAGAGATTTTAAAAAGAATACTGAATATGATTACATAGTATTTAAATAAATGAATTATAAAATTAATTAAGCAATACTAATAAGTAGAAAATAATTATTAGTAATAAACTGCTTCATTAATGAGTTTAATTATCCTACTGAAGTAAGACTTTATTAACAAAAAATAGCGACTGAAACATAAATTATAAAAAAATAAACTGCAGAAAAAAACTGCGACACTGAAATAAATGTAAAATGAATACCGCAAGGAAAACGATCTTAAACATACATTGCAATATTATCTTAACTATCCTAAAAATGCATATATTGCAAAAGTAATTAAAATTTAAATTTACGTTGAATATATTTATCAATATCTCAAGCTTTTACTGTTTTTAATTTGAATCACTTTTTCCTCTTGATAACTCTTTTTAAATTTTAAATAACAAAAATGTGTAATTTAATTCCTTATTATTTTTATTAATAACTCTTTATCAAGGAAGTATTTTTTTCAAGCTTGAAAAATGGATGATATTTAACTAAACAATTAACAAAGTTACATTTATGAGCTTCTGTACAAAAATAAAAGCTCTAATTTTTTAGAGTTAAACTATTCATTTTTTGCAGAGAATTCGAAGACTATGTGTATTTCTGCAAGAAAAAAGCGCCTCCAGAATTTCACGTAGGCGAAACGCTCCTTTGAACCTGTAACCTATAAAAAAATCAATAAATGAGTATCACTGCACGCATTCCTTTTTTGTTTCCTTGGAAATTTCAAACAGTTCACAGAATTCTCTAGATTACAAATACTTCTTGGAATCAAATCCCATATAGAGTATCTTAAAAATTTAATAAAATTTGAATAGTGTCTAGAAATGTTAACGAAGAAAATAAAATTTTTGGCAAGCCCTTTCAAGCATTCATGCTGAAGTTATTTATAAAATTGAAATCCCTCAGATTTCAGCAGATTAAATTGAACTTTTCCTTCTTTATTTTTAGAATTAAATCTTTGAGTATATTCGAAAGTATATAATTTTTTAATGGTATTTTTCGTAGCAAATTTATGCTATTTTTCTCAATTAATATAAAGTGTGATATGAAAATTTTGATTTAATTACATAAAAAAAGTAAATTACATTAAATTTTCAGCATTTACGTCACAAAACGTAAAACATTAAAATATGAATAAATCTTTGAATTTTTTAGAATAGCTTACTCATAATCAATTTAAATAAGAAATCTGTTAGATAAAATCCACCGTTATTTAAATTGTACAGGTTGTGCTGATAAAAATATCCAAATTATCAACTGTAATACAACTGGTTATCATAGAAATAAAAATTCACATCACTTTTAACGTGTTAACACATATAAATCAATGAAAAATTCTACATAAATTAATTGAAAGTTATATATAAATTAATCTCAATTACGAGAATTATGAAAGTTGGATAATTACTATTTGTAGTTTTATTCATTTAATTTATAATGAAAATCCAGATTGTTTTGGGCAATCAGATACTGAAAATTTAAAGGTGAAGGAAATAAATTTGTTGTATAAAAGATGAATTTTATCAGGCTTACTTGGAAACAGTTGTATTCGGTTTACTTTTAAATGTGCAATATTTTGGTAATAAAGGCAGATGCTGTACTTTTAAAAATGATTTCCTTATGAATTAAGTTTTCATATTCAAAAAAATTTCAGCTTGTATTAAAATTATTGAAAGTATATGTAAAAATTCATACCATAAAAAGTATGGCAGCATAAAATGGAATGGTTTGTTAGCATGATGTCAAATTTAGGGCACATTATTTAATTCTTCACTGCATTAACGTACGAAATTTGATATAACATTTATTTTTCCATGTTAGTAATGAATAAAAACTATTATTAGAATAAAAGATTTTTAAGAGCAGAAGTATGGAATTTTAATACACATTAGTTTTAGAATAAATTTCGGAGAATAAAGAAAAAATTAAATAAAATTTTTCAAAACAGAACATTTTTCAAACTTATTTTTGTACTTTTTATGTGTGTTTTAATGTCGTTAGATATAAACTTCCTGTGCAAAGTAAATTTTTTTAATTTAAAAAAATTGCGCATTGAAATGTTTATACAGTTAAGAGAATCAGCAAAATCATAAAAAAAATAAAAGCAATTTTAAGGAAAATGTGATTGTTCAGTAAAAAAATTAAAAATTCCCACACACAAATTGGCTAGAAACTAGCGCACTAGCACTAGGAAAAACTAGCACAAATTGAAGCAGAGTTAAAATTTAAAATTTCAAATAATGTTAAAAACCAAATGAGTTAGAAATTCAAATAATTTAGGGCTGGTTCTGTTCCAATAAGTTTCACAGGTTAAAAATGCGTGAAATAAAGAATGTCAACAATCGGGGGTCACATTTGGACACTTTGATAAAACAAGGACTAAAAAGCTTATCACATCACTGTGAGGAGGAAACAATAGAGACTCGCTTTCTAAACAACAGATGTCTCGCGTATTCAGAAACGGATGTCTCCGCTTCTCAACAATAAATGTTGCTAAACCAATTGCTTGAATTATCACCACATTAGGACATCAAAATTGATCATATATTTGTAAATAGTTGAATAGAATACAGCTTGGGATTGAATTGCATGTTGCAAGTGTAGATTGACTTGAACATGTTTTTACGGCTCAGGCGATAACTTGTCAAGATATGTTAAACATCGCCAATCATCTTGCCATCTGAATATCCCTTAGTAAATCCACGTATGCAAACATCTTGGCGAAAGCGTGGCTTCTTAAACATAGAATCAATATTTGCTTCATCTGAAAATCACCAAATTAAAAGGATATAATCTTATTATTATATATCTATATTATTGTTCAATTTTAACAACCCATTGCCTAGGGTGTTAAAAATGAACATGTATCCAAATTCCTTGTCATTGCTTTTATACATATAATGAGATGAAATCAGTTTCACTGCGTAGTTTGCTGGGATTCTAAATAGGATGGATCCTTATGTCAATACTTTTTAATCTGGGAGATAATAGTTGTTTCAGCTGTGTGTAATAACCACGAAAAAATGCAACGAAATCTTAGTTATCATTGCAGAGCATTTATATTTTTGGTGTACATACAAAAATTGCAAAGGTCGCATGAAAACATGAACGGGTCTTAAGATCCTATATAGGATTAAATTATTGTTTGGAAAATTCGCATCCGATAATTTGCCTTTAATTTAGTTTTGAGTTTTTTTTCTCATTATATATTTTTCTAAATTTATTTTAATTTCCTTTGAACCAAATTTATAAAAAATCATAAAATCAAAAAAAAAAAAAAAAAAAAAAAAAACATCTTTCATGCGAATTATATAATTTCTTTATCTTTTGTTTGTGAAATATTCATTCAGAAGTTCATAACTCTGAATCAAAGTATCAAAAATAACTTAAGCACACAAAGAATAACCTTATCACATATTGGAAACTGAAAAATTATATAAGGACGAATTTTTAAAAGAAGTCAAACTACTTTTTTCAGAATATAGGAAAATTTTTTTAACGAACATAATTTTAATGCATCAAAATTTCAGTTCATGATATTTTTTAAACCTGGATTTCTACTACTGATTTTAAGTTGAAAATTATTCATTATTCACTGCTAAAATCTTCTTTCATTTTTACAAGAAAATCCCTCTAGGGGAGGTAAAGCACCGTGTACTTATTCTCCCTAGAGAAATAATATCTAAAAGGCAATGAAATAAAGAGCTTCAATTTTGAGATTAAACATGAAATTCAGCACGACTGCAGTTAAAGTTATTCCTTACTCTGACAAAAATGCTGAAAGAATTTTTTTATATTTTCATAGGCCATTTATGAAATTGTAAGTACTACTTTATTTCATGTCTTAATATATAATCCTTTGTTACGTGAAATACGTACACGAAATAAATAACCCAATTCTTTTATTCTGTACAAGAAACTGCGGATTAAATATGCCCCTATCTACTTAAAAGATTAATAATTAAAATGAAAGAATATTCAGAACAATGTAAAACAAAGAACATATTAAAAATTGCATATTTAAGACAAATAAATCTGTTCATAAAAATTTTCGGAAAATGTTACATTTAAAACATTTTCTTATATCATTATATAAAAATACACTAGTGTTATGTAATAAAAATGAATTTCGTGAATTATGAGACTTAGATAAAAGACATATCTTTCTTATTCACGTCATTTTATCACCATTATTTAATTTTGACTGGGTCCAATTACAGAGAAGAAAAGTTATCATACCTAATTCAATAGCCCTTCGATATATATGACTACCGGTCATGGAATAAATGATCACCAATCATTCGTACTCCTTATCTACCAACAAATAACAAAATTTGTGAACAAACAAGTGCGAAAAATCAAATTTTGCAATACAGGAACAAACGTGATTGTTAAATTTTATTTATTAACTTTATTTGAATTCCATAGAATATATATTGTTACGAATCTGTAAAGCTGCTCCCCAGCATAGTTGGTTCCATCATCAGAAAGACTGTTTTACAGTCATCAGTATTGGATGGAGTCCGGGTGTCGCGTCGGAGGTCTCAGAGCTTGGCGACAAACTTGGCAACCATTTGGCGACTTGGCGACGAATTTGGCGACTTTGGCGCCAAAATAGATTATACCCGAAACATCGAGAATTTTCCCGAGCCGTCCATTAGGAACCGAGATAAGCCTCGAAAGTTCCTGCTTGGTTGAGAGGCTTCTAGCCCAGCCTCCTGAGACCTATAAAAGGAGGCAGTCTGCATCTACCGGCAGAGTAGTCGGAATCGACGGTAAAGAGCGAGTCTTCCAGAGATTAGCAGAGCAACGACGGATTCAAGCTTGTGCTGAACTAAGCTGTGCGCTACTGTCTGCAGTAGAGTCTTGTTGTGTGCTGCTGTGTACATGTCTCGGCTTGAAGATAATTGCCTTCTCTATGCTGTAAATAGTTGTCGTCTTTGTGCTGTCCTGTCCTGTCTTCGTGTAAATAAACGTTGTTGTTTTTTTTCTACTGCCGCCTGCTAATTGAGCATTCTCCACACCATATAACTTCCACTATCGAAACGAACCCGGAAATTTCGTAACAATATATATATATATATATATATTTGTCCTGTTCAATAAATTGATAATGTTTTTTTGCTATATTCTACGAGATGGTCAAGGATTATATATATCCTAAACTGCACTATTGAAATGAACCATGAAATAAAAATAATAGTAAGTTTTGAGCTTGTATTATAAGATTAAAGCCAAATATAAGAACATGAAAGAGACAAATGCAATGCACTATGGATTACTTATTTTTTGCGCTATTGCAAGCGCAAGTGCTTCTTTCTTCTTCTTTTTTTATTATATTGACAATGTGCTACAATGGTATGCATCAATCTTTCAAAAAAAGATTTCTATCCAGACAAAAATCAGATCAATCTATAGGATGTTCATTAATTATTGTCGGGGTTTCCGTACCTCATAACTTTCGAATAAAAAATATTACGCAAAAACAGATTACGTATTTGTAAATTACAACTCAAAGAATTTTATTAATGATTTTAAAGTGTAAAGCTTGCACAATTTGCACTTTGTAGGCATTCAGCTGAAGGCGATTATGTATTCGTAAATTCGCTGAACAAATTTTGACTCGAATTGAGGATGATGAAAATTACCTTCGGAAATGGTTCTTCAGTGGCGAATCCACTTTTCATGTGTCAGAAAAAGTGAATAAACATAACTGTAGAATATGGGGCTCGGTGAACCCGCACGATTATCAAAAGTCAAAATTTGTTCAGCGAATTTACGAATGCATAATCGCCTTCAGCTGAATGCCTACAAAGTGCAAATTGTGCAAGCTTTACACTTTAAAATCATTAATAAAATTCTTTGAGTTGTAATTTACAAATACGTAATCTGTTTTTGCGTAATATTTTTTATTCGAAAGTTATGAGGTATGGAAACCCCGACAATAATTAATGAACACCCTATATTATAAAAATTGAGTTAGTCAGGCATATTACTATGCTTATATACTTTTCTTGAGGGTATACACCCACTTATTCCTGGGATTTATAGACAGATATTCATTTCATAACAATGATTGATAATTTGGAGATTATTTACGAATTGATGTCTGAATCAGTGGTTACATAAACATGAATCAGTGGTTTGATAAACAGAAGGTAATTTGGTTTGAATGTACTACTTGGTTGATAAACTAGTGTTATTATAAAAGAAATCACGCAATTTAGGATGAAAATTTCGACTTGTATGCTTTTTGAAAGCTAAAAATTAAAAAAAAAACACATCTAAATTTTATTATTTGATCAAAACTTGAAAGCAAATAGACACTAACATTTAAAACATATTGAAAGTCTTCCAAGGTTTTACTCCAACATTTCATTCAGTTCAAATTGTCAAAAAGATGAAATTAAAAAAAAATCCATAATTTTAAGAAATAAATATAAAATATGTCTAAGGTAACCATAACATCAGTAAAGAAAAAAGTCTGTAACAATAGCTTCACTAATTGATTAAGTATCTAATAGAATATGATCTGAAGCATCGTTCCTAATTTATTCTGAATGATTCCATGCCATGCTTCCATGTTTCATTCTTGATTAGCAGAACAAAATAGTTGACCATCATCTTTTGTAAACATTCTTTAAGAAGATTTATAATCACTAGAAATACCAGCTATAAAAGTGAAGAAGAATGAAATAATACAACTCTGGTAAAATATTCCAGCAATGAAATATGATTTCCCCTTTCCCTTGAAAATGTTCTTTATAAGAAGAAATATCTCCCCTGAAAATCTTGATTAATTGGAAATTTTGCAAACTATGAGTTTAGAGGCAAAAGAAAATAAGTAACAAATATTTTGTTCAGAAGTTCAACTACTTATTTTAATAAAAATGATCATTGTTTTGCGATACTAAATTTACCATTATATCCGTGTATATATATATATATAGTATATGTATTAGAGTAAATCATAAGCATGGTGTAACTCATGTTATTTTTGAAATGAAATTGAAAATATTGTAGAAATTAAATTTTATTTATCCCCTATCCTTCTGAATAAGAATACAGGTGACACCCTTAAAATGATAGCATTTCAGCATTTTTGTTTACGAAATAGATTCGATACTTTTTATATTATGTCAGTGTCTAGATGACAAGGAAAATATTATACCACGGTAATTTTAATACGAGCGTTTTGCATGATCTGAACATTTATATGTATAATTTAAACATTTAATAACTATAATAATTTTTTAAAAAATGTAATCAAAATTGTTTTTATAAATGTAAAAACTACTAATTCAACTTATTTTTGATTTCATCTCATTTTGCATAAAACTACAAAATATTGTTTGGCATTATACAAGATACCCTTATAGTGCTTCCACCCCACATTAACTTAAGAATGCCAAAGACTTGGCATAAACTTAGTGTCAATGTATAATAAAGTCATCATGATTAAAATGACATTGTGAGATCAGTTACAGTGTAACCTAGTGGCAAAAATTAGATTTTCTATCTCGGAAACGGTACAGGATACAGAAAAAAATTCATTACAAAATTTTAAAGCTCATTTGATTTATTATGAAAAGGCATCTTCACTACCATAATGCTAAGAACAAAGCATCTAAATTCTTAGTCGTTATTTTCCAAACATGTTTTGCAACAATTTGCGACAACAGGAAAAAAAAATCATTTTTTGAACAATAAACGTCGACTAGATGTTGTAGATCATTCCGAAAACCGAAAATAAAAGCATCTGCTGTCAAATTTTTTGTTTTATATCTAACGCTTTTCGGGTGTAAGAATGTTAAAAATCGAGATAAAAAAGAAGGCATTTTACAAGTTTTGCTCTTAGCATCATTGCCCTGAAGGTATCTTTTCATACTAAATCGAAAACGCTCTGATCTTGACGTTTTCCCTGTTTCTTGCGCTGTTTTTTAAATTGAAATTCTAACTATGTTGTTTATCGCCAGATGGCGCTCATACAATCTTATTTTTTTGGCGCATTTTTATTTAGCTATATTTAAATACCAAATTTGTGGCAACAGTTTTCGCAGTTCTCAAGTTCTTAGGAGGTAGAACGACTTTAATGGATTCCTATTATAGTTGAATTTTAAAGATACGATGCATGATTAACAATCATTTATAGAAAACACCTTTTTCTATAAATGAACATTTAATTATTAAAATTAACTTACGAATAAAAAAGAAAACATACTATCTATATTAGTATATATTAGCTATTAATGAAAGCATTAAATTTACCGAAATGCACTTCATATAAGTTAAACCTACATAAATTGCCTCAGGTTAAAAATTTCAAATTCAGTATTTGGTTTCTGTACGTTATGCAAACTTTACCCACAATTCTAAATAAATAAATATTTGTAAAATGTATTCACAATAAAAGAAAAGAAATGACTGTAGTACAACTTTATTTTAGGTAAAAACATAACAAATATAATATCTTCATCCCATAACTTCTTGTTCAAAAACGTAAAATGTTATTTTTTTTTTGTTTCATAAAATCCCTGAGGAACTGCAAGCGAAATAAAGAAACTGAAATAAATTTTTTTAGACACAGTTGTAATCAAATTTAAGTTTGTCATTGAAGGAAGTTGAGAATGAAAAGAAAAATTGAATTCCAGAAGAACAAAATAAAAATTTTAGCAAGAAAGCAACGGAACAAAATACTGTGTCATTCTTGAAGGTAAATGCTTGAAATAATCATAGTTTCTTGGTGTTATTGATTAGAGATAGAAAAAGATAATGATGATTTAGAAACTCCGTTTACGTTCTTTAACGATGTTCAGATTATATATCTTGAAAAAAAAAATAATTCTGTTTCCAAAATGTGGATTTATATCCTTCTTTAAAAATGTTCGTTACTATTTAAGCGTTTAGAGCATGGAATTATGCAGATGTCGATATACATGACGACGCTGCGTAGAAAATTTATACCACCATTTCAAAAATATTTGAAATAGCTTTCTGATTTGCCTTATGATACTTATTTTTTAAATTATATTCCTATAGGCAACACAAATACTGTAGTAACAAACCTTTCCTCTATAAATGTGACGGTATAATTGCTGTACAATAATTTAACGTCATTAGCTTCTGCAAAGAACATTCGATTGAAAACTATAATAACTCTGTATTATTGTTCAGGACCATCTTATTCAGGAGGTTACCACCACTAACAAGCAGTACAAATATGGGGATGAGAAGCTTTAGGAACAGTGTTTCGTTTTCACTTCTCTGATTATTGTAATGGCGTAGGGTCGAGTTACCTCTATTTGCAGCAATGATGGGAAATAGCTCCTACTAAAGGCCTTATACAATGAATGATAATGACCTTTGGGCTCAACCTAGTTTTGTTTTCAATGCTATCGTTACGACAGCCATTCAGATCACTTAATATGCTTGCATACTGTACAGTGAGCTAATTGGACTGTATACACCAAGAGTGTCTAACATTTTACTATAAGAGTTTGATTTAATTTTGAACCAAAAATGATTTAATTTTAAATTTAAATATATAAAAAGTTAAAATGTAATTAGGGTGTAGAAGGCAACAATTTTGTTATACTACATAAACATATATATTATTCGAAATTTATAAAATAGAAAAAAAAATATAACAGAAAGATTTAGTGATGAGTGTAAAATCGGTGATAAAAGTAGGTAGCTACTCATTGATATCTGGAGCAGTTGGATATTATATTTAATTCTTTAATCATTCTGTTAAAATATATATTAAGATGATTAAGAAGATGATGATGGTATTAAGATGTAAGAAAATCATATCTTGTATAGTGTTAATATAATTATTTTAAATTCTATTATACTACTTTTATAGTGAATGCATATAAATATGTCAATAGAAGCATTAAATGGATAAATCCATTTTTGTAATAAATAATTGGCGTAGAATTAAAAAAGAAAATTATTTTTTAATAATGTAGCAGTTAGATTCTATTATGAAATGTAAATAGTTGAATAACAAAATTCTGCTTTAAAAAATCGCATATTAGCATAATATTAAAATCTTAAATAGAGATTAATTTAATTATTTTATTTTTGATTGTCATATTACTTTATCTAGTAGATATTTTCATACTATGTAATATGGCACAGTATGGCCAGATGTGGCTTTTGCGCCATAAAACACCACAAAAAAACCATACTATGCCATAAACGGTAATATTCCTAAGAACGGTTTCCATGGAAAGCCAGAAAAGCTTAGCTCATGATGCTCAAATTTAAGAGAATAGGTGCTCAAATTTGCAATGTCCAAAACATTTTCTGTCTTCATTTCATAACCCTCCATTTCACAAGTTACTAGCAAATATCGTACCATTGTAATCTAAAGATCAAGTTTGAAGTGTCATCTGATTGTTTTGAACTAATCAGTAGTGAATCATTTTGTTTCAGTCATGAAATCCAAAGTTTGAGTAAAAAAACCTTTCATTTTTTGTGAATCGTTTCAATTTTGATAACTGATTTTTATGCAGTTGATTGCAAAAACTAAATCAGGCTTTTCATATCTAAGAAAGATTTTCACAAGATGTAATATTTTAGATGTAATAGTTAGATGTAATATTTTAGATGTAATAGTTAGATGTAATATTTTAGATGTAATAGTTAGATGTAATATTTTAGATGTAATAGTTAGATGTAATATTTTAAATGTAATAGTTAGATGTAATATTTTAGATGTAATAGTTAGATGTAATATTTTAGATGTAATAGTAAGATGTAATATTTTAGATGTAATAGTTAGATGTAGTATTTTAGATGTAATAGTAAGATGTAGTATTTTAGATGTAATAGTTAGATGTAATATTTTAGATGTAATAGTTAGATGTAATATTTTAGATGTAATAGTTAGATGTAATATTTTAGATGTAATAGTTAGATGTAATATTTTAGATGTAATAGTTAGATGTAATAGTTAGATGTAATATTTTAGATGTAATATTTTAGAGAATGAGTCAAATTAAAATGTTTTAACACTTTCAATATCATATTATCACTTCATAAATGAATAAACTTTTAATTACATACTAGCTCTGTTGCAATTTGAATGAATTTATGAATAAGGCTGCAATTTCTTATTTGCTTTTCTTCTGGTGGATTTACCTGAGCTCGTCCTATTTAAACAACTACTAATAATCGACAACCATGCTGACAATACAATTTTTGTTAAAGCTTTCATTCAGCTTTTCGCCGGTTGCACCCAAATTTTCAACATTTTTTTGCCCAGGTGCAAATGGAAAAAGTGAAGTTTAAATATTTGTTACATCCAAATATTTATCTTTTCTAATATCTTTGCTAGTATTTCTTGTGTGATGTTACGATGTTGGTAGTATTCTCTGTGATGTTACGAAAACATGCAAATATTACAAAAATATTATTTTCAATAAAATCCACATTTTTCTCAACTACTATAGCAACTAACATAATCAATATGACATCGTATTCCAGGAAAGAAGATGTCATTTATTTGGCTGATAAAACAGTAAGAATGTTATAACTTTTCTGACTATTTCGACAACGATCCTTAAATAAATTTACAAGACTCCTCTGAAGAATTTATTTCAATTTATAAGTTTACTAGAAATTTACAGTTTCAAAATAGCAATTACTAGAATTTTATCCTTTGCAATCAGTGAAGAAACTTCTCGTAATACTTTTAGCTGTTTGCTATCGAGAAATAAAGAAAAAGAATTAACCTGATAAAGTTCCTAAGTTGGAGTTATCGAAATTTTCGTTATTTGGAATCGAAGATCATTATTCTTTATTTTCTCGACTGATCGATAAAAAGAAGTTTCTAACACATTCTCATTTTTTTCCCTCTCTGAATTGTTTTTTTTTGTTTGCAAAAAATACGACCATTCTTATATTTATGATCATTTTTAACTATTTTGTTTGTACCATCGTTTTCATAGTTGATTGCTAACTTATAATTAATTGCAATCTTATTGTAAAGGGGGAAAAATGAAAGGAAATGCAAGGAAGATATTTATTACAATAGTCTTGAAATAAATATCAATTTCTTGATCTAGTTTCAACTTTTCTATCTAGTTTCAATAATCTTAAAATATGTCTATGTATGTACACGGCCACATTTCAAGATAAGATTTTTCTTAGTTAACTTTTAAAAAATTAAGTTCATATTTTGTTTAATGATAATTTAATTGATAAATAAGTTAAAATGTACTTTAAAAATAAGTTAAAATGTACTGATATATCATTTAAAAGATATTCAATAATAAAAAGGTATTTGTAAGAATATTGCATTTACTGAATTTGCTTATTATGAGTTTCTCTTTTTCATTAAGAGCTATTTGAGTTTAAATTTATTTTTTAATATAGTGATTATTACATTTGGTGCAACACAAGAGCTTTTTTGGGATGAATTTTAAGCGTGATCAGAAATCGAGGATTGCATCTGAGTTGGAACTAACTTTTCTATACTACTACTCAACCTCAGCCATGCATTTGATATTGATAGTTTTAACGAGATTTGCAACTACCTACATGGTTGTTTTTCAGTAAAATCGTGTTTCAAATCTGATATTCTTCGGCTAAGAATTCGGATAAAAATTTTTTAATCATTTTATCCTCTTTTAGGATAAAAGAAGTTGAAAAATATGTTACGTATGTTTACTATTATTTATTATTCAATATTTTATTATTATTGTATATAAAAATAATAGTAGGTAACCCATAAAGATATCTGACATTTCATTTATTTGCTAAGTTTAAAACGACATTTTCTATTAGAATTTTTCTATTTTTATTCTTGTTTTTTAATCAAGTTAAATGCCAATGAAAAATAATAAAGAAAAATTTAAATAAACACATTTTTACTATATCTAAAGGGCAGAAGACAAGTTTTTTTAAATAGAAAAATATGGAAGTCAAAGCCAAATAGAGTTAGAATAAGTCACTATTTAAATAGATATTGATATATTAAATGGTTAATATGTTTGAATAAAAATTGATATGTTTAAATAAAATATTTAAAAAATTTCGATTTTAATTTCTTATGATTTATTTTTATTTTTTACCTTTAATATACTTTATAATTCGCTAGCATAAATATTAAGTAATTATTCATTTATTATATTATGTAAATATGTATTTTCTTTCTTCAGAAATTCAAAGTCAGATGGTACATTTGATATAAAAACCAAGTTTAGTTGAAATTTTCTTGTGATTATACCCCGAAAATATTAAAATAATATAATCATTTTGAGAACAAACGAGTATAATATTCCTGAAATCAGTTGAAGAAAAAGAAGTAAAAACTTACTTCATATCCATATAAATTTAATATCAAGACAACTTGGAAAAAACTTTAATGTTCAAGTTAAATAAAACTTACTTTCACTATTGTACTTTTCGAGCAGCCTTTATACTTTCTCACAAACAGTTATCTAGTGTTCAAAGTAATAACATGAAATGCATCAAGAAAATCGAAGTTTCTAAATCCTGAAGAAGCCATCTTTAATTCCTGGGATGAAGAGAGCTAGCTTATCCAGATTAAGTTCTGAGGAGTTTCTTTTCAGCATTACGTGTTTTTTGCCGAAGTAATTTTAAAGGATTTATAAGAAAAAATTACTCAGTCCTTGAATTAAGCTTTTATTTTAGTTCCTAAGATTATATCGCTTCAATTTATATAAAAATTTGTATTGAGAAAAAGGAAGACGTTTTGCTACTCGTTTGATTTCAATAGAAATAATAATTATTAATTTAATTTATACAAAGGTATTATAATGCTTTTAATGAATATTTTTTAGAATTAATTGATTTTAAATAAATTTCAATGGGATTCTTTTTATATTAATCAAGTAACTACTAAAAATGTTTACTAATTAAACTAGGCCGGGATATCTGGTTGGTATAGCGTCAGATTCGCATCCCTTAGGTTGCGAGTTCGAATCCCGCCGACCGAAGATTCCCCGCGTGCTTGGTGGCTGACAAAGTCCTCCATGTTGACAGTAATACCACTGGGGGTACTGGATCAGGGGTGATCGTTCTCTGATTCAGGTCTATATTACTGTGGTTGAGTGAATGAAGTCCGCCTCGTAAAATGGGTAGTGACGTGTGTGTAGCTAAGTCGTTCTCTTGGCCCTAGATGGCGCTACTATAGAAGCGAGAGGCGCTCTCTTTAGGCTTAAATAGGCTGTCTTCGAACAGCGCGCTTGTCCATGGCAAGGGCCATAAGAAACAACAACAAGTAGGTTATATTTTATTGTAACTAAATTTTTGTTTTAGTTTTTTTCATATTTATTCTTTGCCTATAAAAACCAGTTGCTAATAGCAATAGTACTGAAAAACATATTGAGTTAGACGATACGATAATAGCAAAACGGAATTAAATTTTAAATGATTCAATAAATGTAGATTCCATAAGCAATATTTAGTTAAGATTCTTGTACACACAGATATTTATTATATCATACTGTTTTTTTAAATATTCAACACTTCAGTTTCCTTAAACTAAATTAACAAGAATTTTTTTAAATCAGTTTATAATGTTTACACCTTTTTTAACTATTAAATTATATCTTCTGGAATATTTCTATGGATGATTTATTGGAAATAATTATAACTACCTATAGCGTTGAAAACTATTGCGTTTGCTGTTGTTTGTTTCTTTATTTTGAAGGAAAGATTACAAGAGAAGAAGAGCATTTTGAATTTAATTTTGTATGACGCTGGGCAAAAAATTAGAAATTAGTATCATCAATTGAATAATTGTGATTTTAGATTGGAGAGAAAAAATCAGGAACAACCACGCTCCTAAAAGATATTACTTTCATTTGTGAAAAGCAAGCAGAACATTATATATTATCTTTGATAGCAAATAAGTTGGAAGCAACATACTTCGCAACTATCTAACAAATAGGTAAAGAATCTCCTCGGGCTCAATAGAGTTGTTAGAAATAGTTTTAGACTTATATCTAACGTCACGCCCCCATTTACAGACAAGGATTGTTCAATTAGCATGTATGCCATTTATATGCTATGTCTCAGGAATTTGGAGATGTCTTAATATGAAGCTGTATTTAATATTTCTTTATTTTCATATTTGTATCATTATAATTCAGAATAAGGAATAGTAGAATGAAACACAAGGCTGCATCGATAATAACCAAGATATTCCAAAAAAAATAACCATGATATTTTACATCATTCTGAACAATCTGATAGTAATTATATAGTTCTCAATGAATATTAAATACTACTTTCTTTATATAAAAGATGGCAGCAAAATAATAAAGAAGACCTTACGTTTGGAATTAAAAAGAAATTCTATAATTCAAAATAATTGAAAAATGAAATTTCTAGATTGGTTGTTTCCAATTCATTGCCCAAAATTTCACTTGTATTTACATTAAAGGAGATCTTTCATCGGATTGTGATTATCATCTTTTTCACCTTCTTATACATTAAATTTTAATAATTTCAAAATGGACTAGTTGTTAAAACTTAAACTATTCTGTTACCTTGAGAATAGTAGTGTTCATTTTTTTTTGAAATTTATGAATTATTTCTTTTCTTTGAAAGAGGTCATATTGAAATTTATGGAAGAGAAAGATTGATTCATTTAAAAAAGGCATAAAAATCCCTATGATTATAGCAAAATATTTAAAAAATATTTCTAAGGGAGGCTATTTTATCTAAGTGGTCAGTAATTCGAAAAATCATTGCGGTAACCATACGTTTCTTTTTTCATAGACATTTAGAAAGTAATCATTTTGTAGTTATAATTTACAAAATGATTTATTTTACTGAACATGAAAACTTTTCAATTTATTTGAAATGTTGATGATTATCACTGACTGGTTTGCATTCTTGTTTTAGGGGAGAAGTCCAAAATTTCAATTACTTCATAATGCATGTAAAAATTTTTCATCAGAAAATCCTTCACTCATACATTTATTTTTTATTGTCCAAATGTTATTTTATTCTATATTTTGTAAGCCAGTTTCTTGTAACATTATCGGGCAACAAGAATATTTGAATTAGCATACCTATTCGAACAAAGGATTATCGGCATTGATTTTTGTAAAATTCCGTAGAAGATACAATTTTATTGGCAAATTTCACAATTTGAAGCGTGCCATCCGAACAAATTTGATCATATTATGATTATAACTGACTCATCATCAAAAAAGTAGTTACAGTCGAAAATATTTTTATTTCCAAAATTTTGGAGGTCAAAATATAAGAAAGATACGTTAAAAATATAAAAATCACGAAAAAAATTTCTAAAACTCAATTGAAATTTAAAAAATATTATAAATGTAATCAATTCCAGCGATACCATGATTTTGATATAATATTTAGATTTCTTATAGCAAAATTTCTACAAGCATGTTTTTTTTTAATTTTTAGCATAGTGCTGACCACTGACTATAAATAAATTGCACTTTTCCACTTGGCAATAACAATCATTAATTCTGGGCATGGTATGTACGATAAAGCCTCGCCACTTTCCCCTTCAAAGCAGTTACTCTAAACATCGGGTGTATTTATAGAACTTCCTGACATTAACAATGCGATCTTTGAGGTATTAAGAGTGGCCGTTTCCTTTTTTATCTTTCATCGATCGTAAACCCAAAAATCCGATAGTCAAATATTTGAATCGCTTTTTCTTCAGTGCCGCGCAAAAATGTTTCCACTTCAGTAAACTCGAGAATAACTAGTCATTTTTGTTTCATTCGACAAAGATAAAAAATGTTTGTTACTGTTATTGCGACGCTAGCTTTTCCGTGTATTATTAACTAGAATTTTTTTATAGAAATAAAATTTTAAAAAATCTAAAATTAAATACATACTTATTAAGATTATATATAAAAATTATTCTGTTTAAAATATGTATTTACAAATCTCAGACAGATCTTTATAACTCAGCTTCTCTAAATAGCCCCACAATTGTAAATACGGAAAGCTTCAACGGAAAGTTTATTCGATTGTAGTTTTATGCATAAAATGTTAAGATTTCAGAATAAGCATTTTATTTGGAAGTTGAATTTAAAAATTACTTTGTCATGTCTTAATTTTTTTTTTTTGTTGTTGGAAGATAAAAAGAAAAGAGAGAGAAAATTCCGTTGCATTTCTTTCCATTTCTAAAATATTCTTTCTTTTTTCGATTTTTTTTGTCTGTTTCCTTGTGTGTTTTTTTTATATTTGAAATTTTCTTAATTATTTTCAACAATAAATTTTCGTTAATAAAGTTATCAGGTTTCGAAACTGAGCATCTTAGTTCAAATTATGGACTAATAATTTTTTTTACTTCATTATGCTTCATTGTTGGTTACAAATCTAAGTTTTGTTTGATGTTTATTAAAAAAAAATGAGTTATGCCATAAATTATGAAGAAAAATAGCTTCACTTCCCATATTTTTACTTATAATTCATATGGATAATGCATGGTAATTGGGCACAGTATCCGGCAATCCGCTTTAACTTTTTTCCTATTTATAATTCGAAGAAGCGTTTTTATTCCATAGTTGGCAATGTTTCCAATTTCCGATTCATTTCAAAATGTATATGCAAAATAAATCACTTCAAAATCTGCATTATTCGTAAAATATATTCTTACTTGAGTTTCGTGGGGTTTTTTTTGTATTTGGTGTTTAAATAAATTATTATTATTATTTATGTGAAATTAAAAAAGAATATTTTCATGCCTCCCGAGATTTATTTTATGTTCACAAACGCAGGGTACCTTCACACACACACACACACACACACACACACACACACACACACACACACACACACACACACACACACACACACACACACACACACACACACACACACACACACACACAGGGTGTCTCAAAAAGCGTGACCGCGGCTTTTATTCCAGAAATATTGATCATAGACCTATACTGTAAATTGCAATTGCGTAAAAAAAGGTGCAAATTGCTATGAAATCAATTAAAATTTTCAGGGGATTAAACTTTAAAAAATACAAAATTTAAATTTTCATTTGGATCCCGTGAAAAAAATTCCCAGTGAGTAAAGCGTGTTCCATTCTCTAATAAGGTCATGTACAAAATTTCAGCAATTTATCACAAAAAGTCTCAAAGATATGAAACTACATAATTGCCGACTTAACCCAGTTTTCGATGCCTGGATATGAGTTCGGGAAGAAGAAAAATCATGTCGGATGTTTGTGTTTTAGGGGTCCTACATAAATTAACAAAGTAAATAATGATTGACTAAATAAATAATAATTTTGCTATTTATTGATTAAAAAGTATCAAAAATTTGTAGAAATAATAACTTCAAGGAAATATTACATAGCTTAAAGGAAAGATTATATAAGGAAAGATTACATAAGATTTTTTACAAGTTCACTGACTGCTATTTTTAAGATATACTCTGTAATTCATGATATAAAATTTTAAAGTATAATTCAGGAAGCATAGATTTAAAAATTTGTATTTAAAACTAAAGGTATGAAGCATATTTAATTT
Organism: Argiope bruennichi; assembly: GCF_947563725.1. Classification (NCBI taxonomy): domain Eukaryota; kingdom Metazoa; phylum Arthropoda; class Arachnida; order Araneae; family Araneidae; genus Argiope; species Argiope bruennichi. The sequence goes on along the minus strand of NC_079153.1, from coordinate 83,133,476 downwards.
TCTTATGATGCATTCCTGGATCGCATCATCTGCACTGAAGATGTAAGCATTTGCATTTTAATTTGTGAATGATCCTTCTCCAACTTTATTTTAACATTTCTTTGAGAATTTTCGTGATAAAATTCTGAAAATTTGTACATGTCCTTATTAGAGGATGAGGCATGTTTTACTCAGTGAGACTCAGTCAGTTAATCCCTGAAAATTTTAATCGATTTCATAATATTTTGCACCTTTTTTTACGTAACTTTGTAATTTACAGTATATGTTTACGATCAATATTTCAGGAATAAAAGCCACGGTATATATATGATTTCACAAATAATTTGCACTCCTGAAATTCTACTGATCTAAATTTTGCTGAAACAGCAATATAATTATCTAAGAATAGGACAATGATTTTATTTAATTAATTTTGAAAATATATAAAGAATGTTTTGAATTTGAGATTAGTTTTATGTTCTATGTTCCAGACCTTTTTGCTGGAAAAATTATTTTTTAGGTTCAAATCGAAGTTAAATTAAAAGCGAGATGACTAAAAAAAGTAAATGTAAAAGTGCAATCGTTAATGAAAATCATATCTGGAGTTGAATTTTACCAATTTTGCCGATTTTTTTTTTCATTAGCGTATATGATTTTTTTACTTTTTTTTTTCAAAAACTGTTCAACTCTAAATATCGGATTTATTAGATCAGAATCGGGAAAAAAAAGCTACAGAAATTGAGATTTAGATGCAGAATCAAAAAAGAGCAAATTACCAAAAATTGTTTTCATTTGATACAATTAACATAGTATCAAAGCATAATCTTTAAAAGCAATAAAATTAAGAATTTAGTTAAAAATAATGATTGAAATGGATATTCTTTAAATTTAAAACTAAAAAAATTTATTCAATATTTTTTGAAAGAACTTTTTTTTAAAAAAAATTTTAACTGAGGAAAGGTTTCAATTAGAATGTGTCTCTCAAATTCAATTAAAATGATTGTTATCTCTGAAGAACTGCTCTCACGAAACATACCTTTATTTCTCCAAAATAACTATTTATCAGCTTTGCACAAGTTACACTTTGCACTTTTCGTCTTGAAAGTAGTCGAATCAAACTTCTTGCAACCGAAGTGGCTGTTTTTTAATGGTTTTATAAAATTCAATCCCAAAAATGCATTCGTTAAAAATGCTGAAAAAAAAACCCGCCTTTCCCCAGATATAAGAAAAAATATTTCTCCAATATTAAAATTGACAACAATTGAAGTTCTTTCTGCCATAGGAAAGCCATTCTTTTATTATTTTTTTAAAAAATTTATAAGCCTATATGCTGCAATCAATGATATTAATAAATTATTTTTAATAAAAACTGTGAAGAAGTTCATAGAATTGAACCATAAGAACCTTACTGAGACTTTTAAGTATATAGAAACAGATATTTGATGCATATTTGGTAATATCAAAAATATTATGAGCAATAAATATAATTTTTTCACTTTGCAGATTAAAAAAAATCATTCTTAATATCATAGTTACATCAATACATATGTTGTTATATTTCCAAAAGAAATTCGGTCTTATTTTTCTATTTTAGAGAAAAATTCGTAGATTTTTGAAGATGGATGGAAAAAACATTATTGTGTTTGAAAAATATAGTATATATTTGATATACCATTGCTTACAAAATCTCGATAAACGTTTCTATATATAATATATGCAAAACACTTTATAAATACTGCAAGCCATAAATATAAAGAGAATTTTTACCTTTGAAATATTAAAAAGCATTTCAATTTTGAAAATATAGAGAAGCTTTAGAGAAAAAGTTATTCAATTAGTATATTGAATGAGAAAATATATACATACTTTTGGAAAATGCTTTCCACTTCAGATTTGGAAGTTAAATCATTTTAAGAGTTTTAAATGTCAGTGGAGTATTATGTTAAAAAATAAACATGTCGACTAGAAAATTTGATGATGATTCAATTCCATTCCTGATTTTTTTTTCTTAAAATTCACTTTTTATATTTTTATTATCATATCACTTTTTATTTGGGTGAAATATTTTCAAAATAAAATTCTGTTGCTTCTTACATTCTGAAACAGATAAAATTTATATTGTGTATACCCATCCCTTAAATTTTGCAATCGCCATATCGTTCTAAAATACTTTTTCTAGAACAATTTTGGAAACTGGGAAAACGATTTTAGTATTCTGCAACTTCCATTTGAGAGGTACGTCATAATTGAGGGTGAGAAGCTTCCGGTATAGTGGTTGGTTCTTGCCACCCTTGTAGGTATAGAAAAAAGTGGGGGTCGGCTACCTCCCATTAATGATGGGATGTACTTCCGAAGGGAAGAGTTATACCGTGGCCCTTAGGACTTAACCACAATTTCCGTCAGTGTTGCTGTTGCGGCGGTCCAGTCATTCAGATTTTTCCGTGTGCCTTCAGGCGAGTAGAAATTTCTGGTTAAAGGTTAGTATTCTGCAATTACACCGGATTTGCAATTGCATATTATATTATTAATAAACAATTGAAAATATTCCTCGTTACTAAAATGTATCATTCTATTGAAAAGTTTCATACCACGCCATTTGGTGGCGAAAAAAAAATATTTTTTGCTATTCCATTTCTTATATGAGAATTGAATAATTAGTTCTTCAAATTTGGTATAATGCAAATTTATATCGAAATGTGAATGTAATGAATGTTTCCTCTAAATAAGAATAATCCTCTAAACAAGAATACAAAGCAAATTTTGTAGATGGAAGTGTAAGTATATTTGCGAATATAAATAAATGTTAAAGTAACATCATGGGCATCAAATAAAAATTTAATGTTTTTAACAGGCTAATTTTAATCCACGAAGCCAGCGTGCTTTCATACAATTGCCTTTCTTAATTAACTGATTTTATAGTTGGAAGCATGCCTTTAAAAATATTTGGTGAAATAATACCTTGTTCAATATTTTTTGGATATCCACTGTATAAATTTTGATGTGTAATAATAATGATAATAATAAAAATGGATATTTCAAATTTTTTTTTTGCATTTGAAATTCTAAGAAATGCATGTCTATAAATGTAATTATGGCACTGTACGCTTTTGCAATCTCATATTAAAAGTCTTCCCGTTGATTGTACTACATTTTGCTGATCTCCACAAATATAATTTATTTTTAATGTACTAAAATCCTCAAATTGATGTTCGTGAAATACACCATAAAATTAATCTACGGCTGTATTCATAGAATATATTCTCCAAGTCTACTGTTGTTAGATTGCACTGAGAAGAATTTTTTGATTGCATGCAAAATAAATCTATGCTTTAATAAAATCTTCAGGAGAAAAAAAATCATTTTTTTCCATTAAAATATGAAGGTTCTCCGCATGGTTCTTGAGTTGAAAAAGATCTATTCGTTGATAGAATGCCTGAAGAATATATATATATATATATATATATATATATATATATAACCTATTTCAAGAAGGGAAGAAAAAAAGTTTATTCTTTAAGAAAATAGACGATATTTTTGCCAAAACTTCTCACTAGAATATAAAAAAAAGAATCTTCTCATGTTATTTGGAATTCCATCCTTTTTTTTTATGTCAGTTTGAGTGAAATTTAAGGATTTTAAAGATCCGAATAACCTAAGTAAGAAAAATTGAATACTATAAATTCGAAATATTCTCGCTTATATTGTTCAAGAAAAGATTTCGAGTTCATTTCTATGCATTTGCACATAAGAATTTTTTAAAAAAAGGCATAGGTACTTTTTTACAGTTCAACTTCGTTCAAATCTTTCATTTTCTTTTGTAGGTGAAGAATTTCATGAAAAAAATCTTTATCTGACAAACTGTTTTAATGTAAAAAGATTTATGGTTTTGAAAAATCTTTTCCACTTGAGATTTTAAATAAAACTCTTTTGTCGATTTTGAATGTCTGAAAAATATACTTGCAGGATAAAAGATTTCGACAGAGTTTTTTCCATTTTCTGAAACACTCTTACTAATATTTTATATTGTTCTTGTATCCATCCATTTCATTTTCAAATCCTAACAGAACCTTTTTCAATAGCTTAAGTTGTGCGTTGTATCTTCAAAAAGAAGACTTCAGCTTGTTCATCTGAATTGAAATAGATAAAACTTTTGCTGTGCTATACGTGGGAATTTCATACCCTTTTTATTAAACATTTTTAAAACAATGTCTTCTTTATTTTGAAAAGAAATATGTATAATTCGATATTTTAATAAATCTTCAGTTGGATATTTTAAAAATGTAATCGATGCAATGTAGCATTTGGTCTTTTCTTAACCAAAGTACATTTATATATTTTAAAGAACTACCTAGCACCTTTCTTTCATACATTATTTTTAAAAAGAATAAATAAATTATATGAAGTTTGCATAATTTGTCAGAAATGGTAAAGCAATGTTACAGCTTTACACTACAAGTATAATTCAAATCATCAAATTCAATGATGATGCATAAGTTCAGAGTTGATAGATTCCTACGTATGTGCATTGTAATCCCATTACTTTGTCGTAGATCTTAGGAAAGCTCTTTAAAAAAACACAGCTACATTCATTAATCGAGACATGTGAAAATCAGTATAATGAGCCCCGTTATTACTTATGAATTTTGAAGAAAGAAAAAAAGGAACTTAATAGAGGACAATAGTATTTTTTTGTGGATTTTATGCATTTGTTTTATGGAATTAATACTAAGATAAAAGTTTAAAAAATGAAGTGAGGTGAAACTCACGCTTGATGCAATGTGTAGTACTAAATATAGTTAAAATATTTCTAAAACTTAATTAAACTTAGAATAAACTAATATCAATAAAAGATTTTTTACTTCTTTTTTTAAGATGGAGCAAAAATTATTTTTGTGCTATAACATTTTCGAAAGTTATAATGGAAGAATTGCCCGGAATTTCAATTTCAAATTAGAATTTAAAAAATAAAATATTTCCTAAATGTACATTCCCAAATTCTAAAGTTTATATGTGCTAATTAGTAACTCTAAGAACAATCGATCCATCTTATAAAGTGCGTGTATATTATTTTGCATATAATACATCTGTATTAATATTTGCATATATTAATACAGATAATAGTTTCTCTAAAAGATCTTTGCTTTTAAAAAGCAAAAGGTAACTTCCCTAAACTGCCCTTCGGTGAATAATTTCTAAATAAACAATTTGATAACCCTTTAACTATATTATGAGAATAGATTACACTGTTATTGTTTTTAGAAGCATGTCTTTCCTTTCTGTTTATAAATAGTTAGGTTTAATGCTCAGAGTTTTTAGATGAATTTTTTAAAAAAAAGTTTAAGAATTTTTTTTAATGATTCCACGAAAATTCGTAGTTAGTTTATGTTTCTGTATTATAATCGTTATTTTGAATACAATGGTTTCCTAAAAAAGAACTGCATTAAATAGATGGCTAGAGACAAAGGAAATCAATAATTCTTTACAATATTCTGTGACAGAACAATATAGCTTAATGATTTTCTTGAATGGTTATATCGAAAGTCCACTTTTTTCATCAAATTAATCCTTAAACGTACTTAACATTTAAAAAAAGATTATTTATCATTAAAGTGATCAATTCTTGCTTCAAAACAATTTTTTTTTAAAAGTAGGGAAATAGGAGGAATTATTACCTTTTAATGATAACTATATTTCTACAATGTTTTTTTTTGTTTTGCTTAATTAAAATAATTTGAGTTTGCATCATATTATGGGAAAATATTACGGGAAAGATAATTAAGACATAATTTGTTAAAAAATGAAAATTTTGTATATCTCAGTCATTTTCTGTAAACTTATGATTTAGTTTTATGTTGCCTAGTCATTTTTAGATGAAAAAAATAAAGAATCGAAATATTCTAAAAATAGAGGATAAACTATTCTGATAAAATTCATGCGAAATTTTATTGCTCATTAAAATTGTTTCTGGAATAAGTTAATTTCACTAAGCAAGTAAAAAATCATATGCATCTGAAAACTATTTATTCGGAAATAAAGAAAATCAGTAATTAAAACAACCGTCTTTTTGAAAACAGACTGCGATGCAAATAAGTTTTCTTGACTGAATAGGACATTTTATCGGATTGAATGAGACATTTATCGTATACCTTTTTCGATTGCCTTAACAATCGAATTTAAAATAATGATTTTGCATTATTATAGTGACCGATTTTGCATTATTATAGTGACCGAGCAATTTAATAAATGCAGTGTTTGAAGGAATCCAACAGTCAAGAAACAACGATCTTAATAATTTTGAAATAATGGCATACAGGTTTTTTTTAAAAAACTTAAGCATTGATAAAAGGTCTTTTTAAAGTTAGTTTCTTTCATATTGTAAAGAAACGAAGAAGTCTTTAAAAACCATAATTATCATTGATCAAGACATAATTTGAATCCTTGAAACGTGATATCTTCCAATCATGGGCAAGAAGAATGACAAAAAATTGTTTTCTTTTTATAATAATAGTAATAATGATTTTAATCTTTGGCATCAAAAAAAGTTTCAAATTTCAAAAAAGGAAAAAAAAAAAAAAAAAAAAGAGCGAGAAAGAAAGACAGGCAGAACAAAAGAATAAATTTTAAAAAAAGTTTAATTCTCAATGACGGTTTGATTGCTGTTGTCTGAATGTCTGAATTCTTGAGTTGTAACCTTTCATAAGTATATGCAAAAAGTATCATAATCAAACAATTTCATTAGATTTAAAATAGCCGAATTCAATGTGCTCAAATTTTCATTAATTTAAAATGGGAAAACAAACGAAACATTAATTAAACTAACTTTAATGAATATATGTTCTTATGATATTGGAAGAAAATATTTTCTTCGCCTGTATACTATTTTAATTCCAAACACTTCCATCTAAAATATTTTCTCTTTTTTCTATGAATATTGCAGACTCAGAGTTCAATGACGAAATAATACACCGAATGAAATTCGTAACTCAGTGCGAAGTCTATATTCATTTAAACTTTTTAGAAACAAATATGAACTTCTTGAAAACAGATATAAAAGCAAAAAGACAAATTAATAGATAATATTGATTTACTTCAAAAAATAATATATGCTAATTTTGTGCTAAAAATTTGAATTATTAAACAGAATGATTGTTCTCATACTAATTTTATTAATTCGGAATATAATTCCATAATTTTTTTCACATTGTTCAATTCTTATTTCACAGTGAAGATTTAGGTATGAAAAAATTATTTTATCACTATCAAATATATGAAAATCATATTAAATTTGTTCTTAAATTAAGATTTTAGACAAAAGTACACTTCAAGTACAACAGAAAATTTCAAATGAATATACGATAAACAATTCTATTATTTATATTCATTTCTTTGAATTAAATATCAATATAAAATTAAAATGAATGAATTAATTGATTTAAATGTCAATATATAAAATATAAAATTTATTTATTATAAATATTTGTATCTGTATAAAAAATTGTAATTTAAAAATCCTTAAATGCAAAGCATTTATTATAAATTATTTAAAAGAAAAAATCCAATTACCAAAAATAAAATGATAATTTTTATTTGAATGAAAATGAAATATGAAAAATTCCCAATTAAAATCTTGCTTTATTATCAAAATTAAAAATATTTTATAAAATGCATAATAATACGAATCAATTCTTGAGAAATGATTATAAAAAAAGTTCATGTTTTCCTTTCCTTTCCTTTTTCTCCGACATTAAAGAATTCTACATAAAATAATAATTGGTAATTTAAAATAATGTTTGAATTCTAAAATCATTCAAGTTTATTTATGCCATTTTTCAGGAATTACATTCACATTTATAAAATAATTGCGAAGAAAACAATTATCATACAATAAATGGATTTTTAATATCCAAATGATAAATGATATGTAATATTTTTAGTTGCATACAATATTTTTTTAATCCGTTATTCGAATTCGAAGTAGAAAGAAGATTCACGGAAGCATCTCATTAAAATTGAAAAACTAATTTTATTGTTATTTAACAGAAAACAGCGACGAACAGAAATCAAATTAATTTAGTTATCTCATTGTGGTAGAAAAATAAGTACATTCTGCGTTTTGGTTATGCTATAAAAGGAAAATAAATCTTCCGTAATGAAGGGCAGAATATATTTATGCTTTATAAAGAAATTATTTCTAAAATAGAATAAATCTTTGGAGATGCATAGAACATTAAATAAATAAGTTTTCAAAGTATATTTATTTCAAAGCTGTTATTTGTTGTTGCAAAGTATTTAAAGGCAATGAATTAATGCCATGTATAACCAATCTATTAGTTCGACAGCGGAAAGAGGAATAAAGAATGATTGATTCTATGAAGACTCATAGATCATGAATATAATAAAAACGAATTGTTTAAAGAAATAGAAGAGTCAATTTTGAAAAGTAATTACTGATACGGAATAAAATTATTATTATTTTTTTAAAACTGAAACTCTCAATTCAAAATTGAAAATATCATCCACGGCATTTAGAGAAGCGTCTGTTTATGGAACATACAAGTTTGGAGGGTTAACTTATTGTTGGTAGGTACAGTCATTAACAAAAATCAAATCAAATCGCAAGTATTGAAACTAAAGGATTGGTGCTTAAATTTTTTAAAAAATAATTCCTAAATATGCATTAATTGCATATCTAATCATTGATCATTAAATCTTAGATAAAGAGATTATAAAATATATCTGATACGTAAAAAATCACGATCTAAACTCAAATTTAAAAATCTTGAGCGGTTTCTGCAGGATAATAATTATTCTGCCTAGATCCAAGATCTGGATCATTTTTGTCACCTTCCTCAATCACGTCTTTCTCCAAGAAATGTTTTCATCAAAATTCTTGAACTCATACTCCCCACCAAATACTCCCTTTTACATTATTGCATTGTGTATAGTAGTTTTTTTGTGTACTTTATGTAAATTTTGACATTACTTAATAAATTAGAAAGAGAGATTATAAAATGCACTTGATCCGTTAAAAATCGCAATCGAAAATCAAAATTATAAATCTTGTGCGTTTCTTCAGAATAAGAATTGTTTTCCCTATATTCAAGCTCTGAAATATTTTTGTCTTCTTCCTCTTTCAAACCCTTTTCCAAGAAATATTAGCTTCATCAAAATTCTTGAACTGATACTCCCCACCGAACACTTCCTTTTATGTTATTGTTTTGTGTATAGTTGTTATTTTGTGTACTGTATGTAAACTTTAACATTACTTTGTAAATCTTTCCGCGTGTATCCATTCAACCGACAGGGAATCCTAAAGATTCCAAGTTCCGTTGTATTCAGTGACGAAAAGGAAAAAGTATGTTTTAGTATTTTTTTAGAGTTAGAAATTCTACTTAATATTCTATATTTATTTATATCAACTGATTAAATATATTCACTTTTGATTAAAAAAAGAGGAAATCCTTATTTATATAAAACGCATCTGATCTAAAAGCTATCTAATGGCGATTTTATAACAGTAGTTAAAACTTTCGTATCATAACGAGTTCAATAGAAGCTGCAAAAATAAAATACATCCCTTCAACAAGCAGTCAAGGCGTTTTCAGTGGATATTGGAAATTTTGCAGTTATTTCAAAATACTAAAAAAAATTATTACTGATATTCAAGTAAGTTTTAGGATTTAAGGTATTGTAGTATTCCAGCTTTGCTACATGGTGAAATATTTTACTATATTAAAATTTATTTTTATTAGAACCATATTTAAAAAATGTGTTAAAAATATTATTTTTCTTAAATTTCAGAATTTATTTCCTCCATTTGTACAACAAAATTGTATCCTTTAAATAAATACGAAAAGGATTTGAAAAAAAACTCCAAAGTTTTTATGATTTATTCATTACACGCGCCATTTTTCAAAATTTCATAACTCTTGGAATTTTTAAAAAATTTCAAAATTTTTTGCTATTTTCATGATGAGCAATAGATTAAAGAAGGAAAATAATTGGTAAGCGTAATAGGAGATTTTCGGTATACTAATTAATTAACCGTGTTAATTATACTAATTAATCATTGTATATATCTAAACAAATTTGTCCTTATGAGTTATTTTCCATCGACACTAAATTTGTGATGTGAATATAAATAGCAAAGTTACAGAGGTATCTTATTATTTTCGTTCGACTATACATGAACAGAAAAAGAAAATGTCTCATATGCTCTGCATACTTGTAAGATTCAAGTAACAGTAAGATTCAAATACAATAACTCCGATACTTGTTATTCTCATATAGCAATGTTTTAGTATGAAAAATGGCCAAGAACGAAAACTTAAACTCTGTGTTCAGTTATTGTTCAAAAAATAAAGAGGCATAGTCTATTATGGATAAAAATCGAATACATTTAATTATGATCAAATAAATTGCGCGTAGACGAATTTTAGTCCTAAGAAAAAACAAGTTAATATCTGATAACGTACCTTTATCATTGCTTCTCAAAAGAAGATAATAAAATCATCTTATTTGCCTCTACGGGTATATCTCGGAAAAACCATCAAAAGTATTAGCTTTTTAAACTTCAGTAAAATATTTTATATTCATGTGGCAGGTGATTTTATTGAAACGAATGCTTAAATTAACATAAAAAATAGCGGTATTTTTATAAGAATAAAAAATATTTTTTACAAAAAAACGTTTTTTTTTTTGTTGTTGAACATAATAGAAGGAATTTCGATATATGATACTAATGGGTATAAATTCCTAGAAATATGTATGTTTTTCATTAGAATTTCGTGGAACCTTTTATATATGTAAATCAGACATGAAATAAAATAAACACTTTTATCTTTTAGAATGTCCCGAAGCAAAAAATATTGTCTATATCTCCTTAAATTACACTGTATTACTTGGAAAAGAATTCAGCTGTCATGTTAACATAGAATCTGATATTTAGAGAAAGACAAAATTATAGCCAAGGAAAATTTCGAAAAGATGTCCAACATTTGGTTTAATGGAGAGACTGAAAAGTAAATAAAAAGAGTAAGTATTGAGACGGGCAGCTTTGACTCAGCTGCACAATTAGGAATTAACCATAATTTTGCAAACATCTGATATAAATGATAAATTGGGAATGTCGAGTTATAAATTGTGCCAGTGTTTAGTTTCTTGTCTGGAATTGTATCAGATAGGAAGCAACAGATCATCCATTAAATCAATAAAATTCCTAAGCTAAAATTTTAATTTTTTATTATTCAAATTTATAATGGAAATATATTAAAATCCTGAAAAATTCGACCTTGAGGGGTGATCTTATTTTAGAACTTATTGTATTTCAAAAATATTTTGAACTATGTCTGTATGAAAAAGCGACAACTGAAAGAAGAAAAGAGCTAGGTTAAACGAAACTTGGTAAATGATTTTACACCAAAATTGATATGTATATCAAACAATGCATGATATTCGTCAAAAGGATATCAGTTTATCTCTGTCCGTTTGAATTCATTATCTAAAAGTTGTAATAAGTTAGAAACATAAAATATATTTCCTTGCTTTATACTAAAATTGCATATTTGTATCAAAATTTTGAACAGATTTCATAAGATGGTGCAGCTTCTGTCCAATTATGTGAGTGTAAATAGGTATAAAAATGTTTATAAATGCTATAAGAAAAATAAATAAAATTTTGTATGCTTCTTGATTAAAAAAAAAAATCTGTAACGTATACTAGATCCCTATGAAATTGTGGATCAATTGATATCAGAGGAAATATTTAAAATGCACTCTCGATTTTTTTTAGTACATGACAAATCTAAACGCAAAGTAAGCAATAATGTGGAATTATGTGCTAAGCTATAAAATAAAGCATTTTATATGATTTCATAACATTTAAGGAAAAGAATTGCTTTTTTACTTTTTTTATTCAGAACTTAAAATTCTATATTTTTAAAAAAAGATTATCTCTATTTGAATTTCCGCATTTAATTGTTTTCGAACTTTTGATGGTTTTCAAACAACATCTTTCTCTTTCACAACGCAAATAAAAAATAATTTGGTCATAAATACTACTTTGACGTAAAATTAGATTTATTTAGTTTGCCAAATCATATTCTCATAATAGCAAAAAAGGGATATATATCAAGAAATGTAGCTTTAAGAAAACTATGAAAAGACATCGTGAAACGAAATAAGTTTAAAGATTATTTTGGGAAACCAATTCAAAAGAGCAGAAATCTTAAGTTCATAAATGTATACCAATGAAATTTAATTCATTAGACTACATTTTCAATCAATTAATCTTAAAGAATAAAAAGAGAGAAAAACGAAAGCATAAAGAAAATGCCAGAAAGACGAATAACTGAAAATAAAATTTTGACATTTAAAATATTAATGCTAATTCGCTTTATTTGTAGAAGATTTTACTCGTCCTGCTTTATCAGCAGGATATAGGTTATAAAATCTCCCTTTTTTAAGAATATGCTTTAATAAATCACTTTAGTGATGGTCTATAATGCAAAATTTCGATACAACTGTATGTAATCTGATCTTAATTCTTTAAATGTATAGAATTATTAAACTTTCAAGAACAGTCTTTCCTGGCATCCGTTTTGGAAGTTATATATGAAAATCATTGCATTTAAATAGAATCTAAGTTGCAGAAATGTAAATATTGCATGGAAGAGGAAAGAGATATTCTATCATTATTGATCAATTTTTGATAAGTAAATTGATTTTTATTTTGCTATATGACATCATTTCTTATTTGACAAAAGTCAATTTGTCAAGAAGGAAGATATCTATTGAAAATTATTAACCTTGCCCTCTTCAGTAATCCATTTAAAAATCACTGCCATGCTTTACTTTTATATTAATTTTATAAAATTAAATATTGGAAAATAACAGGTTATAAAGATGTCAAAGTTGGTATATTTCTCAGTTTTTGACGACTGTGTTACTCATTTGAATCATTACTCAGTTTTATTTAATTTGTTTCATTTTTGCAAACTTAATATCTACATAGTTTTGTAATAGATTTCCCATTCACTTTCAAACGTATAAAAATTCTGAAACTATTTATATGTACGTTTTCCTGATGATAACATAATATTGTTCAGAATTTAATTATTGGTTAATCGAATAATTTTATTTGCATTTCAATTTCGTATAAAAATATAATTTTGTAGTGAATCTAAAAGAAATTGAATTAGAGGTTTCTCAAATAATTTTTAACAGTGAATTATAAAATGTATCAATAATTTAAAAGTAAAAAAAAGGGGGGGGGGGAGACACCAAAAAGTAAAAAAGTAAAAAAAATGAGTTTATTCTAAAAACATGCTTAAAACAAATCCACCCTCTTTAAATAAACCTTAAAATAACTTCCCTAAAATTTATAGGAGTGGTTGTCGAGATCTTCTTTAGCAGTTCTGATGAAAATTAGTAACATGCATTTTAAGATTAAACGAAAAATATATTTAAATTTCAATTATGTGCAGGTGCATGTGTCATTTGATGAACACCTGAACACCTGCACCTGCCAGACAACAGTTGAAGAAAACAATTTGAAAACGAAAGCAATTAACAATTTAAGAAAGAGGCAAAATACAATACATTATGCTTTATAATCAAGTTTAAACACTGTATTTCACTTTTCATTTGCTTAGTTTTATTAAAATTTTAACAATATTCCATCTATTTATATGAATAAATAATATTTTATTTTTACTTATATAATTTTGTTCTTAACCACCAAAATGCTATGATATAAAAATATATATAAAAACTCCAGGAATTCTTCTAGTTTATGATATGAATTGAAGGTGCTAAATTTTCAGGCAACCATTAAAAGATTGAGAGAAAAAGAAATAAACTGTGTAACAGTTGGAACTCTGCTTTCCCACGTAGGCCGTGAGTTCTCAGCCATAATGACCCTCATCATTCTTTCTTGATAAATTTCAGTAGTTCTGTATGTCATAGAATTGCGAAAAGCCACAAATTAATTTTCTAGGAATTAAACGAACCGAAACGATTCTTTCAATGACCGAAGTTCTAACTCACATTAGAGTAATTATATATATAATTACATTTCCTTGAGTAAAGAAATGAGTACCTGAGATTTATCAGTAAGGATAACTTTTTTGATTGGAAAATAGTTGATTATATAATGAAATTATAAATTTCGGGCAAATAATAAGTATGTCGTCAAACACAGATCCAGACTTTCTTGTTTTTCGGCAGACTCTTGGAATAAGAAACTTAAATTTATGAGTTTCTTTTCTCTGAACTGATACTATTAATGTCATTGCACTGTTCTTATCACCTCTAGTGAAAACCACAGAAACTTTGATCATACTTTTCTCTTTTTCTGTTTGCATTTCTTATAATATCTTAGTTGCGAGATTTACAGAGAATAACATATGCTTTTTTTTCCTTTCAGGAGGCTTTATTTAAAAAATAACTTCTGCTGGAATTTACCATGCTCTGATGCATGAAGTAATCGGAGATAATATATGAAAATTTGCAAAGTTAGAATGAACTTTATATAAATTAAATGAGTTCTCTATACTAATCAAAATGGTTGAAAAAAGGTGTACAAATATTTTAACTACTAATTATCTTAATTGGTAATGATAATGAGATAAACGATATTTACGGTACATCGACTTATATAATTCAATGCTCCTTGAAATGAACCGGAATATATTTCGATTCTAAATTTTGATTCTTGACACTTGCTCTCATTATCAAAACAATAATTGTATTTATGCTCATGTTTGTATTTATTCTCATTATCAAAGAAGTAATTGTATTTATCCTCATGTCTGTATTTATTCTCATTATCAAAGAAATAATTGCATTTATGCTCATGTTTGTATTTATGATCATTATCAAAGAAGTAATTGTATTTATGCTCATGTCTGTATTTATTCTCATTATCAAAGAAATAATTGCATTTATGCTCATGTTTGTATTTATGATCATTGTCGAAGCAGTAATTGAATATTGGTTTGAAACTTCTGACAAAAACTTCTTTATTTCTTTGACATTCTTTAAAGAAAAGAGAAAAAATAATCAAATTAAAGAATTTCTCCAAAAATGCTGTAACACTATAATAATGAAATTGCATTTAGCAACAGCATAAGAATGGGAATGGAAAAGCTCTGACAGCATTTGGATCTGTCAGTGACGAAACAAATGCGGATGCAATTGTTGCTGTCATCTCATTCCCATTCCTTTCTTCCGTAATTCATTATTTCCTTTCCTACTGAAAGCACTTTCTTAATTTGCTTCTGATCCATCTGCTGCATTGTTTTTGGCTTGTTGAAACGTTGTCCCTACGGCTTCTATAAATACATAAAAAAAAGCATACATGGGCTTCCTTACCTTGAAGTTTTATTATCTTTATTGAGTGAGAAAGGAATGAATGGAATGCTGGACACGTAATACTTAGCAAGGGAAAAGTCGAATTAAGCAAAAATAGAATGATTTAGTTTCGATTAGTTATTACCAACTGGTACAATGTAGATTCCTTTAGTCTGGTATACAAAATTCACGCGACGTTAAAGAAGAAATATATGACATATAATGAGAAGCCGTTTGTTATTCTTAGTGATTGTTTCACAATTTAGAAATAGTTCAATGATCAAGAATAGTTAACAATTACTATTAGTAATATAGCAAAATTGCATGTCCTTGTTATCATTATGCAAGGCAGGTCGTTTGATATAGAATTACCAAATATTAGCTCTATCATTAGAGTGTAAGGAAGTGTTTATCAGAATGATTTTTTCAATGTATGTATTTCTATTAACTATTTCGAGTATGCATTTAATTCCCAAGCTTTCCTATACTATTTAAACATAATAATTTTGATGTCATGAATAATATTACAAATAGCAGGATTAGAAGTGAAAATGTTTATGGTTTTTAAAATGGCATGTCTTGGTTTATTCAGATTTCCTAAAATATATTGTTATTAATTCTTAATACATTAGGAATCTAAATTAGCATAAAATCACGACAAAATTTAATTGCGTTACGTGGTGAGGAATATTTACGCTCTGAAGGGTTTTAAATTACCTTCATTTGCAGTTTGGTCACAGGTTTCTCTCGAAACTCACGTATCCGAGAAGATCTTTACGAGCTTAGGGGATGGAATTAGGGCCGAAATTGATTTTCAAGCATCGGATAATTCTTAGATTTCTTACCGAGCTTAAAACAAGAAAATTAGTGTTCAAAGACAATATTTTTTTAATCTAAAAACGCTCACAAATTTTTCATCAATTTTTAGTGTTTGATGATTTTAATGAATAAAAAAAAATATTTACAACAAAGATATTTCTTATCGAATTTAAAATGAACCAGAGAAAATAAAAGGCTTGTTTTAGTAAGAATAAACATAAAGAGTTATTTCCAATATTTATTAAATAATAATTTTAATAATAATTAATAATTATTAATAATAATTTTATTAAATAATATGTCGATTTTCAAGAGCTTTAAGCTTTGATTTCTTACCATGCTAAAAATTATTATAGAAAAGAAAAAAACAATTATTCGACTAAAAAGCGTGTTAAGATTCAATTTTAGTATTTAAAAATTTGATAATGTGATAATAAATAGTATTTAATTATTAATAATATTATTTTTGTATTAATTATTAATAGTATTTTATTATTAATGTCGCTATATTAAATATAGCGACATTAATTTTAATTAAAAAATTATTATAAATATAAATTTTAAATGATTTTAGAAGTAGTTATTTTAATGTTAATAATTGCGTAAATAAATTGAAAAAGAACCAACACATATAATTCAGAGTTCTATCCGTATAATATGTCTTTTGAGTTTTTAAAGATTTGCAATTTTTTTGTCGAATATATTGGACAAATTATAGAGTCTTTAAATAAAAAAGACAATAAAATTATTAATTATTAAATACTTATTCATTATAGCATGAGGAAACATTTAACTGATAAAAGCAACTGATAAAAATTTCAACGTCGAGCTGGCTATAATGAATTCACATGTCATGCAATATTTTATCTTTAGAACATCCAAATTCAAGAAATAAAATTCATTAGCAAATTAGAATTAAAAATATTTCAAAAATTTAAGTTTCATTATATGATTTAAGCTGTTGATTAAATATTGATTCATTATAATATGTGGACGCATTTAAGTGACAAAAGCAACTGATAGGAATTTCAACGTCGAAGTGGCTATAATGAATTCACATGTATCAATAGCTTGGTTGGTAGGGCTTTGGATTAGCATCCCCTGGGTTGTGAGTTCGAGCCACGTCTGCTGAAGACTCTCCGTGTGTGTGGTGGCTGGCCGACGTATAAATCTGTCGTGATCACAAATTCCTCAATGTGAAGCGTAATACCACGGACGATATTGGTTCTGAGGTGATCGTTCATTGATTCGGGTCTAAATTGCAATTTGCGGTTGAATGAATGAAGTGCATGAATGAAGTCCACCCTGTAAAAAGAGTTGCAACGCGTGAGTAGCTAAGATGTACTCTTGGCCCTAGATGACGCTACCAAAAAAACAAGAGACGATCAAAATCGCTGAACTCTGACAAGTCCTATTAGAAACAGCAACAGCATAATTTATAATACAATAATTTATCTTGTAAATATTCAAATTCAAGAAATAAAATTCACAAGCAAATCAGGATTTAAAATTTTTCAAAATACTTAAAATTTACCATATTATGATTAAGCTGTTGAAATTAATCAAATCAATCAATGTAAACAACATTTAAGATCAACTTGCTCCTTACACGTTCAAAATGAATTCAATTGTGAAATATCCTAGTGTTTTTTTTTCCTAAGTGAAATAGCAAGACGATTATTGAACCTTATAGAAAGAATATCCAAGGAACAAAATAAAGAGAAATGCGTGTGGTCTGAAATTACATTGTGCTGTCAATTTTCTTAAAGATTCAACCCCGCCTCTTGCCAATAATAAATTGCTATTTTGTAAGATCGAAAGCTGAACCATCGTTGCTTAATAAACTATGTCATGCGGGCTGAGGTTGAGGTTCTAGTTTTTGTTCCTTCTTTTTTTATTCATCCTTAAAACATCCACATCATAATGAGGGTAATCATCACCTGATAATTGACGTAAAAATTGACGATGTATTGACCTGCCTCTCCTACGTGACAGTGATGGTTTCTTTTTAATTAAACGGCGGTGTTAAATGTTGAGGTATTTTTGAGTAATGAATTTTTCTACCCTTTTAAGACATTATAACAGTAATTATGTTCGATTTGTTGTTTTCAACCGCTTAAAATATATGGACGTTAGATCACGGTTAATATAGTTTTGTGCTTGACTCGGCTGCTGAAAAAGGTTAAAAGGGTTTTAGATTTAAACTTTTTGATGTCTTCGTTAATAGAGATTGTTGGCATTTGTTAACAGCAAAAGCGAGGTAATAGACGTTTTGTAATTAAAGAAATGTTTCTATCTTTAAATAAGACATCATCATTGAAGGCTTAGCTTAAATAATGAGTTTCAACTCCATGATTTTACTTTTTACAAGTAGCTCGTAACAGAAGGTACAATTCATTTTTGATAAGACATATTGCCAATTAAGAAATATTTACATCTTTTAAAAAGTATATCAGCGTTAAACGGCTGAAACTATTTGCTTAAGTAATGAATCTATATGTGAGTTACAACGTTTCTTATGTTTCTTTTTATTATTGTAAAAAGTAGGAGGCACATTTTACTTCTTTACGAACATTAATGGAGAATGTTGCGATCTACATCGTAGTTAATTTGATTTAAAGGTTCAAAATTTCGTGTAAATATGCATTGGAAAGTGAAAATTTAATTTTCTGAGTTTTTTTAAAATTAAATAAAATTTCAATTTACTAAAAATTAATTGAGATTTAAAAAGTTTTTCGGTGATAATCACTGAAGATATTATTCATAAAAATATTTTAACATATAATTACACATTAATTTTTAATTGCATACATACATATTAATACATATTAATTTACATGCATATTAATTTTTTTAAAAAAATTATCTACTTGATGATGCTAACTTGTTTACTTGAAATATTTTCTTTAATATTTATAAATTATTCAAATCAGAGTGTTATGAAAAATTATCAAAATAACTTTTATTGTTTAACCTTATTCATCGAAAATTTTAACTGTTTTCATTGTTTCATCACTTATTTAATCATATGTTTATCTTTCAGTTTTAATAGCTAAAGAAAGGTAACTCTTTATATTTTTACATTCTTCCGCAATTTTGCAGTGATTTTTTGCCTTCTGAATTCATTTCACTCAATTTAGTGGAGTGGGGGTGGAATCTCTAAGCACAGCTTATTAAAAAAATATACTAGGAATTGACTCCAGCATATTGAATGACTGCCTCTGATATTTTTTGGTCTCCTTTATCAGCATATTCTAATCTACAATCAATACGATTTATACCGTATAACATGTACTACAGCATGTTTTTACACGCTGTTGTATATTCTCACATAATTCAAATCAATTAATTATGCAGCATTAATTCAGTGTTGGATTAATCAAAGAATGAGGAATAACAAAATGATGGTGTAATCAGCACTTAAGCAACAAGGAGACTATAGCAACAAGTAATAACTTAAAGCAACAATGAGACAGATGTTAGGTGATGTAGACAATTACCGTTTTTATACCTATTCGATGCATGACTTAATTCCATTAAAAAGGTTCATGCACACAAAAAGTAAACAGGTGCAGGGCAACTAAACAAATGCTGATATATGATTTTTATTACTGCTGCCAATTTAAATTTTTTTCTAAAGGAATCAAAAATATTAAATTATGCATAAAAGAAATGATTGAAATCAAACAGTTCGACGGCTAATTATAGAATAGTTCCCTTATTTTTGGAATAATCAAAGTACAATAATGTAAGAAAATTTCCTTGTTAAACTTTGCAAATTGAGCAATCTCATTTAACAACTTTTCTAATTAAAAACATATTGTAAATTCTTTAGAATTTTTTTAGTTTGGTAGATAAAATTATGTAACATTTTTAAACAAAATGGAATTTAAAATCGCCGACGAATAATTATTCCATAGCATTTTTGTTTCCCTCATTCATTTACTTTTCTTAGTTAATTTTACATCATAAAACAGATAATTGAATATTTGTCTGCTATAAGTACCCATGCTGCCAATTATACATGTGTTTATGTAAGATTTAATTTTATATAACATGGTAAGAGACAAACAATAGAATAGTTTAAATTTTCGTAATCCAATAGCTAATTAAAAGTAATAGCTTCATTTCATTAACCGTAATGTACAAGTGATTGGTTTATAAAAGCTATTTCATTTCCTTTATACTGTTTACTACATATTTTCATTTATTGTAAAGACGATTGATAAAACTTATGCGTCAATAATTAAGTAAAATTTATTACATTAAAGCGGATTAAAATCAATGTAATATATTTAATTCAAAAACAAGCATCATAAAATGATTAATCTCTCAGTATTATAGAAGGAAAAAAACCTAGAATGGCGGGATTTCATTTTCACTTTCATGAATTCGACGTTAAGAGCGAAGAAATGTTATAATCATCGAAAGTTAGACTTCAAAAACTTACTGTTACCCCCTCTTTAAAATGGAGGCATATCTCTAATTTGTGAACAAAATAACACATAAATAGAAAGAACTGAATAAAGTAGACTCCCGATTATCCGCGGGCGGGTCATCCGCGCCTGCCGCACTTTTTTTTTTTTTTTTTTTTTTTGCTTTCAAGCAAAGAGAAAATGCTTCCAAAGCAAGAAGCAAACACAAATGACCGATTTCTTCAAAAAGGTGTACTTTTACAGTTACGCTTTTGTAATTACATAATACATTACAGTATTAAAACAGTACATATGTATTCATTTTTCTGTGTCCTTGACGCCTCTCGTAAGTACATAGCATTTTTCTGTTTTCATTAACAAAATGCATTTTAAGTTAGTTTTGAATGATATACTACAATATTAAACGTTAGTTAAGCATTTCCTGCTGTTTATTTTACGTTTTATTATACATAAAACGATTTTTCAAAGTTGGAATGACTGTTTTCTCTTTTGCTATACCCATTTTTAGATTTTTTCGGATTATCCGCGGTGGCCGCGCCACCCAATTCCGCGGATAATCGGGAGTGTACTGTAACTAAAATTTGTTATTTTTTTTGGCGAATGTTATATCTGTATCAACCGTCGGACGAAACTGATTAATCTGCTCTATCTGCCCATAAATGCTAAAAAAAAAAAAAAAAAAAAAAACCCTCACACATTATTTTGACGTTTATTTTTTGTGGCATAAAAAAACCTCGTAATTAGATTGATATAAGCATATGGTTTTTTAATATCATAATTATAAATTTTCATCAGCTTTGGATTATGTCTAGCAACGGCAGCAGTTGACCGCTTATTATTTTGAAAGTACAACCGATAATTCAAGAAAGTTCTTCTCTACATAAATCAAATTTCACATATCATCTTACTCCTTGTCAAAAGCTTATTTATGAAATTTATAATAAAATATTGGACATAACCAATGGAAGGAAACCCTTTCATGCCTAATTATTCATTCAATTATCTTCACTTGATTATAAAGCACAAAAATCGCTGCATTGTTCTATACTGTATACTGTGTTGTATCCGGTAGAAATTTCAGCGGGGAAACTCTGCCACTTATTATAAATATATTTGTGAAGTTCCTGTCATATTTTTAAGAAAAATTTCCTGGTATAATTTCTACAAAAATATTTCATATTCATAATACTAGATCGAATTTCATTATTTGTTTAGATTAGATTTATCTTCTTTTTCCTTTTCAGTTATGCAGAACATCATTACTAATGTTTATTAAAAGTTAACTTAAACTACAAATTATAAAGGAAATAAGAGAAGAGATAATAAAGTAAGAAAATTTCTTCAACATTATTTAAGCCATTAAAGTGAATAATTTCGTTTAATAAAGTTTGGTTTAATTGTTTTTAAGCTCTTTTAATGTTATTTGTCCTGCTAATTTTGATTTTTGCATTCTTTAAGAACTATTTATCAAACAGCTCAGAAAATCTCACAATTCCAGTTTTTATTTTATGTGTTCTGACGCATTCGTAAACAATTTTGATTTGCTCTGTAGAATATCAGCTGAAAAACTGCTCTGTAGAATATCAGCAAATATAACTAAATAGTTAGGGAATATAATTCAAGATAAAATTATATTTCGTATTAATTGAAATTTTATAATCACTAATTTATTTGTTTGCAAATGCATGGTACAAAGTGCTTTAAATTATATTTACTGCATCGAAATCATATTACTTGGCATATATATTTACTAAGAACTAATTTTAATTTACACTTCTTATGGTATTCTCAACACTTAAGAACAACAGATCTAAGAAAACAAAGTTCAAGGGCATTAAGTTGCTAATTAGAATTTACGCTTTGGTGAAACCTATACTCTGTAAATGGAAAGTTAATTACAACTCAGATAGCCTTTTCGTTAAGCTTATTTCTCAAAACTATCGAAGAAGATTTCTGCCAATCGGTTTCAACTTAGACATCTAATTAAATTGTTATTATCAATAAGGTATGGTTTTCCCACCGAAAGGAATTGATTTCACATATTTTCTTCGGCTTATTTCTTTTCTTCGGAAAATTTTTCAGATATCTTTAGCCTGGATTTTTAGCATTCTTCTTTTAATTTATATTAAAGGCAGACAATAATTAGAATAATTGCCTTTAAATATATCTAGATTTTCTAATTGTAATTATTAGCTCGAGCATGTATTAAATGCTGATCGTCATTGCAATAATTAACAAGACTACTGATAATCAATTTTAATGCTCTACATTTTTGTGGGAACTCAAATTTCGTTCTATTCCACATGTTTTTTTCTTATGATTCATTAAACCCCCGGGGGGCACCTCGAAATGAGGATGAGAGGCTTCCGGCGTGGTGGTTGGATCTCCCCAACCTGGAGGGTACACTAATATGTGGGGGATCTGACTCCTCCCATCGATGACGGGACGTACTTCCTTCGGGGAGGGTTGTACCATGGCCGGTGATGGCCCTTAGGACTCAACCACAGTTCCCACCAATGTTGCTGTTGCGGCGGTCCGGTCATTCAGTTTTTATGGTTTAAATCCGTGTGCCTTCGTGTCGGAGAGTTAGATGGCTGACTTCTTATGATTCATTCCAGAAACTGCATTGTGATACAAATTATCCCTGTTTTTACTTTCTTTTCTTATGTTTACTAAGATTTCATTCTAACAATCAATGTCGTCAACCAAGAAAGATTAGAAATAAAATTGTCATAAGATTTATTTCATACATTTCAATGAAATGCAAGATTTTTTAAAAGAACTACTTATTTTATTATTATTTCTTTATTTAGACTTTGTTTCAGGTTTTTGGAAATATTAATTACATTTTACTTTTACTTATAAAATTATTTTATCTTCAGAGCTGAAACCGGAATTTTGTACAAAATATAAATAATTCATTCTTAAACACTAAAAGTTTTAAAATCAGATGGCCTTTAATGTTATTACGTTTAATGTTTATCATGTTATCATATATTATAACATGATCCCAGATTTTCCTAGAAGTGCAGCTGAGACACTTTCCCGCCTTACTACAGGCCATGACTGCTTGTCCGTATTCTTGTATTGGATTGGGCTTTGTGACTCTCCCTCATTTCCTCTATGCGGACAACATCACATTTTTGATGCTACTCATCTTGAACTCATGCTCTGCAGTTGTGTTTTTAAACTGTAAAGTTCAGAAATATTGATGGCTAGAGATCTAATGACGTCATAGACAATCTTCTTAGCATTTGTAAAAATAAATGTTGTTGTTTATAACGGCACTTGCCATGGATAAGCTCGCTGAAGAAGTCAGCGATTTTAAACCAAGGGAGCGTCTCTTATTTTTAGTAGTGCCAACTAGGGCCAAGAGTACGTCTTAGCTACTCACACATCACATTCACTTGCACAATCCCTTTTTACAGGGGGGCACATTTACACATATCACAGATAGAACAGATGAAGAACAACCGTGCCTGAACCGGGACTTGAATCCAGGACTCAGGGAAGACGCGCTACCCCTATGCCAGGACGCAGGCGTAAAAATATATGAAATCAATATATCAGTTATCAGTTTTTACTTATATTTATATCTAAGCCAAAAATGTTTCTAACATATTCAGACAGCCATTTTTTTAAAAAAACAAATTTAATTGCCAGAAGGCATTTTTTTGCAAAATAAATCTAAATTCTTTGAATGTATTCTATTTTATCAAAGAGAAACCCTTATCCGCCATCAATATACATCACTCCTCAGTAGGGATTGCAATACCGGTATACCGGGATACCAAATACCGGTATTTTGAGAAATTTGTACAATTTTGTAATACCGGTATTCAAAAGTTTAAATACCGGTTTTTCGGTATTTATTATACATTTTTAAAATTGTCTCCACTATAAGTTCAGGGATCGCGAACATAGCAATATAGTATACGATTTTGTTTTTATGTCTCCCTAACGGGCGAAATTAATTAACTAATTAATGGCTTAATTAATTGCTTAAATCTAAATTAACGAAACAGGGATTATCCCTGAAAGAAGAAATTATCTCTATAACGACTGATGGAGCAACAATTATGAAAAAAGTTGGAAAGTTGATTGGTGCAAATCAGCAGTTGTGCTATGAACATGGAATTCAATTAGGAGTAATGGATGTATTATACCAAAAAAATAAAGAACAGAAGAATCCACAAACTGTGGATATAGAAACTTCGGATTCCAACTATATTACATTAAAAAATCGCACAGAAGAAAGGCATACCGAAATAGAAAATGTCTTATGGTATTTACATAATTCTAATGATTTTAAAAATGAAAATGAAAAGAAGAAAAGAAAATAACCAATTCAAATC
The DNA here is from genome assembly GCF_947563725.1 of Argiope bruennichi. Taxonomy (NCBI): domain Eukaryota; kingdom Metazoa; phylum Arthropoda; class Arachnida; order Araneae; family Araneidae; genus Argiope; species Argiope bruennichi. Next base: position 83,108,536 of record NC_079153.1, on the reverse strand, counting down.
TGATTAAGATAGAGTAAAGTTTCTTAAAAAAAATTTTTCCCACAAACCTATCCACATCCAGAATTCGGTTCAATTATCGAAGATTATGATGTCACTACTGTCGATAGTGAAAAGGAATTGTCTCTTAAACAAAAATTGGAATTAGCAATAAATAAAAAAAAATTCAACGAACCAAAATACAATACAGAAATCAGCTGTATCCAAAACCATCCGACGAGAAATTGATTTATTTGAAGATGAGGGATTAAGAGGTAAATACTTGGAAAAAGTACATCGCGCATTGCTAACAGTACCACCCACTACCGTAGATGCCGAAAGAGCGTTTTCGACAGCTGGTCACTTTTACACAAAATTACTTTTCAGGCTTAATGACAGTACAATTGATGCATTACGTTTTTTAAGATCACATTTCAAAAATTTGTAATAGTACCACAAACTGAATAGTGATATTTACACTTTTTTTGTGATTTAAATAAATAAGATGTTTCTTTACTTTTTTGTGATTATATACTGTTGTAATTTATAAGTTGCAAATTATTTTTTGTGATATTTACACTCTCTAACAAAACTGGCAAATAAAAAAAAAGAAACACCTGTGTTTTCTTTCTTTTTCCAAAATTTCTAATACCGGTATTAAAACCGGTATCCCGGTATTAAGATATAAAAAATACCGAATACCGGTATTGAAATTTTGGTCCGGTATTGCAATCCCTACTCCTCACTTTATATACAGCTCAATATCTCATCATATAAAATGAATATAGGAGGCAGGATATGGGATCGATTAATCGATGGAGAAGCACAGAATATTGAATCGCATTACATTGTCTGAAGAACTTCATCATCCATTTCCGTCTCCGTTTTTACTTATGAACACATATTTGCCTGACATCTTTTATTATGATTATATCCAGGACTTTTCCCAGCAAATATCAGCACATTCGTTCAGTTATTTTTTTATTTATGGAACCTATAAAGCTCACTGGGGCATATAAAGCTCACTGGGACACATAAAGCTCATAATATTTTGTCCTCTTACAGTTTCTCTGATTAATAAAAATACACATAATTTCTGCTTATATATATGTTGTATAAAATTACGTCTCTTTTTTTAACTCCTCACACTCCAAATACATAGTAATCTGCTATTAAATGATATTGACATATTTCGCTAATTTTATGGAGAAATATTTGACTTATTTAGGAAAGCGTTAGCTAATGGATATACCTAGAATTTTATAAATGTACTTGTTAAACTGCTTTAAGAAATTATGACCTTTCAGTACCAAATATTGTTTTAAAATAATATTTTCTCAAAATCAATTAATGCCAAATTCTGCATTCGCTGAATGTGACATTTATTTACAAAAGTGCGGAGATTAAAATAATAATTTTGGATTCTGAAATTAAGAAAGAAGTTTTAATTTATGGTCTATTTTTTTAATTTATGGCCTCATCGAAAATTCTCATCATAAGTCTCATAAAATTACTCTTTTGTAAGACTTATTTTATTACCAATATCATATTTTTGTCCTTTGGTTTTACCCTGGACACCAACCCTGAACACCATTGAGAAATACCCTGAACAAAACTGAGGCAGTAACTCCTCTACATAAATTTGGAGTCATTGGATTTAGCGTGAAGTGGCCCATTCGTAGGAACGAGTTTCAGACACAAAACAACTGTAATCACTATTCTGAGACTCTTCAACGATTTTTCATAGGAATCAGTTTCAGACTGTGATCACTATGATGAGACTTTTCGATGAGGTCACTACAACAATCTGTGTAGATTTGCCAGCCAATACAAAATGCAGAAGTTGCTCGCAATACTCAACTATTATGATCATCCTTGAAATATGAATTTCTCTGAATCAGAATAAATATTTTTGGAAACTAAAGCAGTAACATATTTATATTTACAATCTAATAATCTGTAACAAAGTAGATAAATTGAAAACAAAAATCAGCATCATGTTTATGTTTACTCGGCAGTGATTTATATCAGAGTAAATGATATGAAAATCTAAAGAAGCAGCTAATTATTTATATCAGAGTTAAAAAACCAGAAACCAAAAGCAATAGTAAGTTTATGTTTACCATCTAATGATTTGGCATCTCAAAAAAAAAATATATATATATATATATCGTCTGATAATTCCATGCCTATTAACTGGAACATGCACCGAACATCACTTCGGAAAGAATGCTGAAATACAATATTCTTACAGAATTTAATGCATTACAATGGAATATTTTTTGTAATAATGAAACGCAACATGACTTGAAATAACGAAAGTGCAAAGTTTCCAATTCTAAAAATCGGAGAGGTAAAAACAATTTTGCTTTTGCCGAATAGATTTGTAGTGAAGGCTTATAAGCCAGTTAACAGCCACGCTACACGGGCAATTGCTTTTGTATTGTGGTCATGTTATTCGACTGCGAATCACAAGGTCCCCGCTCATACCAATCCACCACATTGGTGACCTCGGACAATGAACCTTCAACCATCATACAGTTGTGACGCCATCTACCACAGCAACTCAAAGTCGTCAGACTCACTTGACGCAGGAACCCAAAGTCGTTAGACTCACTTGACTGTCTGTAGTGAAAGCTTATAAGCCAGTTAACAGCTACGCTCCACGGGCAATTGCTTTTGTATTGTGATCATTTTACTCAGCTGAGAACCGCAAGGTTCCATGTTCCATCCTCGCTCATAACAATTCGCCACAGATTCTTTATTTAGATTTAAAGTAACATGAAGCTCATTCTGAAATTTATTTGAGCTGAATTCAAAGTTGACATTTTAAAAATCCATGTTGTGTTGTACTTATTAAATGCTAATAAATTTGGTTTTGTAAATTTTATTTTTATTAGCATTCACCTGAAATCTTTCAGATCTGCAAGGTTGTTCGTTTGGCATAAAATCAGAGTAGACTGGAATTTCTGCAGGTTAACTTACTAGAATTTTAATATTAAAGAAAAAGTTCCTTGGTTTAGTATTCACATGCAAATATAAGCCTGAAAGAAAGTAAATCACTGCCTTTGTATTTCCTGAAAAAAATAGCGCAATCTGTAACTCTTTGAACTGTGAACTGAATGAACTATAATTTTCTTTGCATCTAAGCTAAGTATCGCCAGAAGTTTATGTAAACATTTAAAACAAGAGAAAAATTATATCTTTCTAAATTTTTTTTTCATACAGATATCAGCATTTCGAGGCTATTTCAACAAAAGCTGATTCTTAATGAATAAAGTTTTTTCTTAAAAGTATGTTCTTATTAGTGTATTAAATTGTAAAAATAAATAAATCGAAAGCAATAAAAAAAATTTATAAAAGCACGATACTCATATATAAAATTTTTAGTCCTTAGATTCTTTTAATTTCCTTAATTCCTTTTGTAGTATACTTTCATCCGCTATTCATAGACACTTAATTTCCTTATAGAATTGTTTTCAGTTTTTCCTACTTAATGAATTTCACTCTGAAATTACGGAAGGTAAAAATTGATATTTTACTTGGTATGCCAATAAAAAAGCTTTTCAGTTTGTTTTTATCATCTAATTTTTAGTCATTAATACATTCCATTACTAATTATTTTAAATATTAAGATTTTTTTTTGCTCAAATGTGTAGCAAGATGGCGCTATAAATATTAACTAAAAAAACTCAATGATTTTGACAGATGTAATTCAAATTTTACTCTGGAAATATTAAACGATAAGTTTTATTGACAGTATAAAACAGTATTTTTTTTTCAAAATTCTAAAACATCAGAAAATGAGTTACAAAAACGATTACATAATTTCGTCATCGCAAACATAAAACGAATAAAGCTTAATAATAGCGTTTAAAAAAAGATAAATTTGTTAATTAGTTTATTTGAATTTTTTTATCTTGATCTTCTGTTTTGCAAGAAATTGGGCCCAGAAAATTCAAAATAATAATGTTTTTTTAAAAGTTTTATTGCTTATATTTTCATTTATTCAAACATTTATAATTAGCATTTTTTTCTTTTTTTAATACTAAATTCCAAGTTCATCTAGTGAACATCCGATTTTCAGCGCCAGAGTGTTTAATTTCAATAAAATCTCTTTCGTATAACTTGATGTTTATAATAAGTCATATAACTTTTTCTTTAATTAATTAATTTAAAGCGTCAAACTTTGGCATACCTGAAGGTCGTAATACTTTACTTTCGTGAGACACCTGCTCGACTTATTAGATGTTTTGAAGCTTCAAAATGTGACGTACCTCAAGGTAGTATTATTACTTTACTTGCTTGACATCTTTTCGATTTGTTGTGTGCATAAACATTCCTAATTAAGTCGAGTGTATTTCACAGTAGCATCATAAAACTTTAAGCTTCAGAGTAATCTATGACAAATTGCATTAGCTTTTAGTGTACTGTAATTTCTCTTTCGGTTCTAAATTGCTGAGATAATTGAAAACAATCTTTCTTCATTATCTTCGAACAACTGAATTAAATTCACGCAATCAAACATTTGATAACAATCGTGAAAGTAGATTGCAATAACTAGAACAAATAATGGAATATTTCCGTAATTAAAAACACACTTTTTTTTAAATTTAAAAATGGTGCAAAAATTGTTTTTGTGCTATAATATCTTTGATATTTTCATAGAAAAACATCAAATTGCCCCTTTATATTTAGTTAGTTAAATTCTAATTAAAATTCCTCAAATTTTATTAGATGCTCAGTTTAGACCTTCAAAAAGCATCGAATTTAGTAACTCTAGATCAGTCTTGAAGAATGTCGATGCTCATCTTCAGACAGAAATATTTAAGAAGCAGATAAATAAAAAGGAGCCGTATATTTCGATGCGCATCTTCAAGCTATTCGAAAATATTTAGAGCCTGACACGAAAATCTGTTTTCCAGTGACTTTGTCGTATAATATAGTCGTGTATGTCAGTGTTGTGTTTGTTTGAATTTGACATTTTCACTTTATTCCGCTTACACTTGCTCCAATTCAAATAACAATTTTCAATAGTTATTTGAATTTAATATTAAATAACATGGAATTCTTAGCTTTTAGAATCTCTAACTCTCATGATCAATACAATCATCTCTAGTTTAATTCAAGAAATATTATTTTTAAGATTAAATAATTATTTAAGAAATATTATTTTTAAGATTAATAATAAATTTTGAATGCAAAAATTTATTTCGGAAATATTTCTAATTTTTATATTAATATGAATAGCAATTTTATATTAATACAAAATTGTATTTTATCGGATTTCATTTTTGAGAATTAAATTCCTTCTTCAAAATTTTTTGAATTAGATTTATTACTTTTTTCTCAATTTAATCCAAATATATGAAAATATTTTTACTTTCTTGAATTCGAACTATGTGAAGAAAAAAAAAACATTGCAATGTTTAAAAAAATTCCTCCGGAATTCTATCTGCACATCTTTAGGTCTAAGTTCTTAAATATTTAGGAATTATATCTATTTGTCTGTCTGTGAATTCAATAATGCAGAAAAGATAAAGGAAATATGGAATGGGTTTTTTGTGTTATTAACTTACTCAACGGGTTTTGAATCGAAATCTGTCTATGCAGTGTTTATCTGTTTGTCCGGCGTTATTCATTTAAATGCAACAATTAAAATAGACAGAATCTAGATGGATGAAATGTTATACGTTTTATCGTTAAATTTATAGACTTGTGTCAACCACGTCTACCGAGATTTTATCTGTGGATTTTTTCGTCAAAATTAACGCCCCAATTTTTACTCTCACTTAAGTGAATGGTACCTTGCATGTGATTTTTGAACTTACAATTATAAGTGCTTTCTAATTGATCATGGTCTTCTAAGAATTGAGCAGAATGTTGCATCATTTTACTTTTTTACGAGATATAAAACAAATCATAATAGCTAAGTAAACGTCAAAATTGAAAAAAAGAAGAAACATTTACTTTATCTTTGATCCGCCTACACCAAATTGCCAAATCTTTTTTTTTTTTTTTTTTCAATCTCATTATTAATTGCATTTTATCTTTCCTCATTATCACTTCGTTCTATTTTTAGTCCATTCACATATTAAGTTTTTGAATCTATAGGTAGTTATTTTTTAGCTTTTTAAATTTAACTTGTGCAAGTATTTTACTAGTAAGTATTTTTACTTTTAGCTTGAAATCGAAAAATGCCATATGGCAAAATAGCACGTAGCAAAATAAAAATAAAAAAGATTTATATATAACTAATCTTAATCATAAAATACATGTAAAAACATTTTAAATATTAAATGTATTAATTTTCGAGCAGATGCAGATAATTTCTGAAAATATCAATATGTTTTATTTGATTTGTCATATAACATATTGATACTATAGTGATGGTATGTTACCATTAATGTTTCTTAATTTTTATTTCAGTTAAGGAATGTGTATTCTGTCTTTTGTCATTTATTTTAGAATGAAACAAATACCAAAAAAACATTACATGTCAACACTGATTAAGAAAAGCACTTTAGATTAATGGCGGAATTGTATGTATACTTTATAAGAGGATAAACAAATGACTGATGCTTTTGAACAATCATCATTTTATCTTCAATTATTCAAATATAATAAGATCCATTTTGTCTTTGAAATCGAACTTCGCACCGAAATTTCGGAAACACATTTCCTGAAGTTCATTAATGATGTATTTTTGAAGCTCATCACAGTCAATTTGACTTCATCTCGGAAAAGGTTTAATAGTTATAATGGTGGTAAATTTTCCGGTTTCATTTAGACAAACAGTGAATGTAATGTTATTAATTGTTTTAAAGCATGCAATTTTAAAATCAGGACATAAAGCACGAACTTGTTTGTATTACCTAACATGTTTCGACAACGAATTTAAGGATTTTATTCTATTATTTTATAATGAATGCTCTTTACTCTGACACAATATGCAGTTCAACGAATGTATGTGGATCAGATGCTGATAAAAATTAAAATATTAGGAAAACGGAATCGGTAGATGGTTAGCAAATATTTACAAGAGCTCCTCTTACCAAAAAGTAAAGTCTAATTTACAAAGAAGAAGCTAAGATTTTAAAGTGAACCTAGGGGACATTAATTATTTATTGATTTAATGAAATTAATGTTATTTTTAGTATTCTTAGTATGTTAGTTACAAAGTATGAACAGTCAAAACATATTTTTCAATTTTTTAAAAATGTTAAATAAAGTATTATATTCTTTGTTATAAACTTTTGAAGATCTATCTTGAGTGTTGATAAGATTATTTATTGCTGTTGTCTATTTTGATTGCCAATAGGGCACCTACTTTTTTTATCCATTTTGATCTCAGGCATGATTATACCTACTCCTATCCTCCTTTTTGATCTCAAATACGATGATCTTTTATGTTTATTATTTTGACCACCGGCATGGATACCAATTATAGCTTCCCCTTTCAATAATAGCATAGCTGGTTACCGATTATTATTTCCCCCAAAAAGCTAAAACCCTGCGGTAGTCTACAAGATAGGGACGTAAAATTATCTATAGATTGTTAAGAATTGAGACATATTGCTTCAAGGAACGAAAATGACTCTAGTGTCTTAAAACCCTGCAGTAGTTCTACAAGATAAAGAAGTAAAACTATTTATGGATTGTTTAGATTTGAGACATATTGCTTCTAGCAACGAAAATGATCCTAGTGACTTAATGGTTTATTATCTCTAATTGCTTGTTCTCAGATGAAACAATTTCACTATTTGAGAAGGGTATGTCTTAAATTCATGCATTTTTTCTTATAAAGCATTAAAAGATAAATTAGACGGCAGATACGCATTAAATTTTTTATTGAATTGGAATATATATTATTATTGAGTATTGGCATTAAAAATATTATATGGAAATTAGGGCAAATTAAATATCTTAAAAAAGAATATTTCTGAATATGCTTTAAAATTTAAGAATAATTTTATAAAAATGAGCTGATTTATTTAGGATATTATAACAGTGTCTTATTCGCTTGCGATCGTGTTGTAACCATATTTTTGATGATAAATGTTTTATTTTATTTTCTATACAACTTATAAACATGTTTCAAACATTTTTCTTTATCTTATATTATTTCATGTTCCTAAAGATGGAAATTTGAAATAGATTATATTTTCTCCTTTAAAGGTGTGCTATCATTTTAAATTCTGGTATATTCAAGTTTTAAAAAGGGTTTTATTAATTTTATATTTTTAATAATTGATTATCGGTTAATTGTTTCTTTTAATTAAATTTAATTCCGAGGCGTCATTTAAAACTAAGAAAGTTGGTCAAAACGTAATGAAATAAATTTTATAATAATAATTATAAATACTTCAAATACGAAAATGAGTGAAAATAAAATAATATTTAAAATAAAATTTTCATTGATGCAATAAGCAGCAGATTTTTTTTTTGTTAAAGTTCAAGGAATAAAAACAAGAATTGAAATGTATGCATAACTAAATGGTGAATGAATCAAATTATAATAAATATAATAAGAAAAAAAAACTTTGGAAATACTTTAAAAATTATATCATATTATGAATATAATTAAATTTACAACTTACTTAAAGTATTTCGATCATTGCATCCCGTTTTTGTTTTTTATTTTATCCCCAGATTTCTTACATGTAAATTAGTTTCTACTTTTTTAGCTAATAAAAGCGTATTTTTAAAACCTTTCTTAAAAGTCGATACATTTTATTTAATAAATATATATATTTTTTCGTGATGATTATACTTTTCTACAACAAAGCCTGTTATCTATTAAACGATTAACAGCAGTTAAAGCTATTAATGTTTAGTCCATAACAGAATAAAGAATTTGAAAAGTTATTAAAAAAATAGCTTAATAGAAAATACATACCTATGAAAACATAAAATCCTTATTTAAGCTATCTAAAACTTGCTAAAACTGATTATTTTCATCTCTAATATTTTTCTTCAATTTGGATCTTGAAATTTATTCATTATTTTCAGTACGAGATAAACAAATTAGTTGAAAATAACGTGAATCTCCCCATTATTATTACAGAAAACATTTAAGCTAAATGGTTTTATTTTTTCGAAGCCCGTTTGGAATTGATTATTCTTACTGTTTTCTTAATAAAAAATTAATTTAATCTATTTCTTTCAGAAGAAATTGTACATACATTAGGAGCTGTTTCATCTTTTTGCTGGGAGGTATAATTTTAATGAACTAAGCTAATACTTTTGGATTTTCATTTTTATTTCCAAAAATTCGTATAGTGTACTAATTTATTAAAAAAACATATCTTTATTTGCTGAAAAAACATAAAACTACAACAAACGTTTTATTACAACATCCTTTTTCTTCCAAGAATCCTCTCCCCCTCTCCCCCCTTTTATTTTTGGGCGAGTTATTAACGAGAAGTGAGTCAAAAGTCAAGTTCGGAAGTCAAATGATAATTTGGGAACAATTCTTTATTTAATTTGTCCCCGTTGACTCTACTTCGTATCAGCAAGAGGATCCTCATTTGAATGGAAATTGAGTTAGTCAAGGAGCGCCGCAGTTTCTTTTATTTTTCCGTTACCCTCACAATATGGGAAAAGAAAAACAAATCAGTTGTGTCTTATGGAGTTACAGAAGTGATTTCGCCGTTGTTATTTCCTACAAGGAACTAGAGGTGAAATGTAATTTCATGTGAAAGGTCAACTGGTTGGTGATTTTTCTATGTAGACAATACTATTCTGCTGTGATTTCTTAAATTGGGTTCGCCAAAGTTTTCACTGTATATGAAGTCAAGAAGTACTTTCATGGATGGTGTTGTGCAGTATTCCATCAAGGTTTGATTAATTGGAAAGCAGGTGCATTATCTCTGAAGTTTTACTAAGAACTACTTCCCTTTATAATAGTTTTAATATACATATGTTATCAAAATCAGTATTTTTCTTTTCAGTTATTAGCTTATATTTTTATAACAGCTTTTGAGGATTCTATATTCGATAGACTAATATAGGATGTATTCATCTAGTGATTATTCTTTTTTACAATGCACTGCTGCTTGACTATATTAAGTTTTCTTAATTACTGATTTTATACAAGAATTTCGATTCATTATTAGATAAAAGGTAGTATTTTAAATTTGTACAGTAATAAATTAATTACTGTACAAATTAGGTTTTTCAATTAAAACCTTAATCTTTAAGCCTTGAAATCTTCTTGTATTATTTTCAGTATACACAGAAAATTTTTTAAGACTACAGGGGAATATTTGAGAGGAAGACATCGCTTCACATCAAAAAACAATCTTTTTTAAAAAAAATTTTTTTTTACTGTGACAAATACTGTGTCATTTACTGTGACAAATTTGTTGTTTCATACTTCGTGTGTAATATTCAACATCCTCTTGAACTGATGAGTAGTCGAATGATCCTCTTTTAAGCTCAGCTCTTCAGAAGATAAAATATTCTTTTGTTGTCTGTACTTCAGTAGGGTTATTTTTTCAGATTTTTTTTACAGACTGATTTCTAGTATATAATAATCTTATCGGCTTATAGTTTTAAAGGTGTTTATGACCTTGACCAGCTAGCTAAAATTATTTACATTCTTAAATTTATAAATGCTTGAATGTTTGTCTAACCGTCGTAAATCGGATTATTTCTTTCTTATTCGCACTTTTCAAAAATTGAAGCCCTTAATTTAAAAAGAAGTAAGCTTTCTGTAACTTTAAAATCCTATTTACAATTAATTCCAATGTTAATGCCATGGCTTTGCTTTTTTGCATGTCTGATTTACATTTCTTATATAATGCGATCAAAGACAAAACCACTTTCAGAATCTATTTTTTTTATTTTAATCCTCGGATATTAATACTTTTAGACCTGTGTATATAATTAATATTGTATTATGAATTTGAAAAAAACTTTCAAAGGATTTAATTTCCATATAAATAAAGTTTAATACTCATAAAAGCTGTTAATTGAATTTGAAGGTTTTTTAAACCGAAAAGCACTTTTTAGAAGCTATTCTTGTTTTTTAATTCTTAGTTGATAGGGTACTTATGATTATTTTATAATTTGATTTACAAAATAATCATAATATACTTATGATTAATTAATAAATAAAGCATTGATTTTATTGATCTTAAAATTTTTGGAAAATTTGTAATGGTGCAATTTTATTTAAAGTAGATCAAAAAGAAATTTTATACATCTAAGATATATCAAAATAATATTTGAAAATTGAAAAATAATTTCTTTTTAGATGAAAATGTACTCTTGATAAGTATCACACATATAATAGGAGATGACGAAATATATGTAATTTTTTATAAATGTAGAAAGGGACCAATTTCTTCGAAAGTCTTTTTATGTTTTTTGATACCCCAAAATAGTTATTCCAAATTTTTAATGCTGAATGAAATAAAAACATGGTAAATTTAATCTAATTAGATGTAAATAAGGAGCAATATAATATTCTATACTGAGATGTTACAACCGCTTTTATAATTTCTCCTTTTTTTAATGTAGGATGATTGTTACAATTGCTGTTTATATAATAAATAAATTTTATCATTCAATAGCTAGAAAACGGTATCTCTAAAAAATAATCTAGAAATGCATGTGTCTAAGAAGAAACTAGGAACTATATGGAATTGTTATTGTTTCGTATGGCAATTGCCACGGACAAGCTCGCTGTTACGAAAATAGCGATTTAAACCGGAAGGGGAGCGTCTGTTACTTTTATAGTAGCGCCAACTAGGACCAGGAGCACGACTTCGCTACTCATGCATCACTCAGTCGCTTGCACATCCCCTTTTTTACAGGAGTGCACATTCACGCATCTCACAGATAGAACAATCAAGTCCAAACCGGGACTCGAAAGCGGGACGCACAGATCACGGGGAAGACGCGCTACCCCTATGCCAAGGCACCTGCACGATATGGAATCAATTATAGACATTTTTTAGCTATTGAAGCATATGCATAAAAATGCTTTCTTCTCTTCGATGGATAAATTAATAGAGTTATATATTCATTGTTATTGTTTCACTTTTGATTATATTTCAAGACCTAATTTTAAGATTTGAGTTCCAATTTATTATTTGAGTAATAAGCATAAAGCCATCTCATTGACATACATAATCATTATAGCTATCTAATTTTTCATAGAAAAGTTTTTGAAAAAAATTTAAAATATACGACAATTTGTTAAGCATGTCTTCTGAGTTTCGAACCACTATTTAAATTCCCATAAGTTAGAAAGATCCAGGCCTTATTCTTTATAGTATTTAATTGCTGATGATTATTGAAGGATTTAGAAGTGAGCCCAATTATCCACAAAACAAATGTGACATTTCAGATATTTAAAGTGTAATAAAAAACTGCAGTAAAACTATCTACTCAGTTAATTGTAAGAAAACTTGGTTTATTTCTTGTAATTTAAAATATAATCACATAAAAACATTTTGGAAGAAAGCAATAAATCTAGATAACATTTTCGGCTCATGGAGATAGATAAATCAGTCTTTCTGTATCGATTTATGCTTTGACTTAAATCAATTAGCTCAAAATAATTAAAATGTAATTTGGTTTGGTTATATTAACGTCCCGTTTTGAAGCAACACTAGGGCTATTTCGGGACGGACCTCGTAATTCTGAACAGCGGTCAGATGACGAGGACTACACCTGAGTTGGCACCCCCCTCTCCACACCACACCAGTGGGAGGACGTTTGGTCATGACGGATTTAAAGTGCAACAGACCCCCTTACACGACGGTTCTTCGGTGGAATTGGGTCACGAACCTGAAACCCTCCGGTTCCGAAGCCGAGACCTTACCACCCGGCCACCGCGGCCTCACGCGGTGGCCTCGTTAAAATGTATATATTCTGTAACCAAAGAAATTATTATTGGGAATTAGCTCAATCATGGCATAAAAAAACACATCTTAAATTCAGTGATATAAAAAATAAGATTTCTAAAATCACAGATTACTCCTAATTAAATTATATTTAGGAATATATTTGTATATTATCGACTTAAATATATTTGCGCATAATAACTACAACCTTCATAAAATACTACTTTTACTTCTGTACACGAGGAAGAAACAACAATGTGTGAATTAATACTTCAACAAGAATTATAATACGATAAAATAAAGTTAATGCTAGCTTTCTACGGACAGAAAATAAATATGCATCAGAAATTATGGACAAAGCAGTCGATATTGATCATGCAAAATATCCTCCAGGAAAAATAAATATTTGCTGAGAAAGGCAATTGGTGAAATTTTGCTTTTCTTGAAATCTCACTATTTCTCAAGTATCTAATGATATTCTTAGATACTAATGCTAAAGATATATCCCAGCTCATTTATATTCATGAAACGCGTCCTGAATATCAAGTTTTGTGCTTCATGCACCATGTTGATTTAATCAACCCTCTATTTAGTGACTCAAGAAAAATTTATTTCTAAAAATTTTAAGTGAGATGATACTGATTTGGTTAAGTGTGAAAGAAAGAGAAAATAGCTTTACACATAATTACGATTCGCTATGATGTGCAAAATAGTTGCTATATTTGCAAACTTCAATTTTTTGAAAACTTGGAAATTAACTTATTTCTTCGATTTAATTAATATCTTATAAGTTTCTTAATATCTTAATGTACCTTGATATTTTATTTAAAAACTTTAAACAATATTTAATGTTTGCTTTAGTTTTAGAACATATTTTATTTAATTTAATAAATATAAAATTTGGCAAAATCATTCTTATTTTTCTAAAGAACTTAAAAAATTTAAGTTGCAAGAAGTTTAAATATATTCAGTTTTAAAATCAGAAATTTAAATCATTCGGCTTAGTTTTTTTAAATTAATTCACGGGTTTAATCAAAATTTAAGCCATAAAGAATAAAGAAAGGAGTAATATTTAAAGATATAAAAATAATATTCATTTTCATTTCTACATTAAAACAGTTTTAGATATTTTAGTTGAATCTAATAATAATCAGAAAGTTTTATTCAGAAATATGGCATCTGAATATTTTTTCTACAATTGATTCTGCTTTATCAAAATACAAAATTCGAGAAATAGCATCCCTTCGAAATGAGGAAACACATAATTACTAGTATCATTAAAAAAGTTATTTGAATTGCGGAACATCTGTTCCTTCTGTTATTCAAACAACGTTATATCTTCAAAACGAAACTTTTTCTCCAAAGTCGTTATCAGCCTTGGGATATGAGAAAATTCTATGAATTTCGGAACTCTCTATTCCACGACCGTCCCAATTATGAAACTCAGCATGTGGTGCTACAAAGTAATGCTCCCGTATCTCAATAATCATCACACTTCACTTTGAATTCAAATGGAAGCTACAGTAACATGTAGTGCACTGTTATTGTTTTGTCTTACTGCATGTTAAACTTATATCCGACATCTCTGTGGGAAGCATGTTATTTTTTGCTGTGAGACGCGAGGAAAATATTGCATTTCTGTTTCTTTTTTTTTTCCCCTCTTTTTTTCAGCCAGACACTTTTGCGGTGGGCAGAGCACAATATTAAATTGTTAAAAGAAATTACTACATTTCTTTAAAGTAAAATATAAATCTCCTTATGAAAAATCCCTATATTTTATAATTTACGTTTTAATATGATGAATTATTTTTTTATATAAAAACTTTGGATTATGTATTCAGTAAAAATATCAATCTTTAAATAAAAATTAAAAAGTGGGAATTTCATATTATTAAATCCATTGTACATTTTATTGAATTTCATTAATTTTTTCATGATAAAAAATAATTTTAATTTAATGATAACGAAAACAACAAACACAACACACAAAGTTCAAAACTTGTTACACATATATCAAATAAAAAAAGCTATTAATGTTTAGTCCATAACAGAATAAAGAATTTGAAAAGTTATTAAAAAAATAGCTTAATAGAAAATACATACCTATGAAAACATAAAATCCTTATTTAAGCTATCTAAAACTTGCTAAAACTGATTATTTTCATCTCTAATATTTTTCTTCAATTTGGATCTTGAAATTTATTCATTATTTTCAGTACGAGATAAACAAATTAGTTGAAAATAACGTGAATCTCCCCATTATTATTACAGAAAACATTTAAGCTAAATGGTTTTATTTTTTCGAAGCCCGTTTGGAATTGATTATTCTTACTGTTTTCTTAATAAAAAATTAATTTAATCTATTTCTTTCAGAAGAAATTGTACATACATTAGGAGCTGTTTCATCTTTTTGCTGGGAGGTATAATTTTAATGAACTAAGCTAATACTTTTGGATTTTCATTTTTATTTCCAAAAATTCGTATAGTGTACTAATTTATTAAAAAAACATATCTTTATTTGCTGAAAAAACATAAAACTACAACAAACGTTTTATTACAACATCCTTTTTCTTCCAAGAATCCTCTCCCCCTCTCCCCCCTTTTATTTTTGGGCGAGTTATTAACGAGAAGTGAGTCAAAAGTCAAGTTCGGAAGTCAAATGATAATTTGGGAACAATTCTTTATTTAATTTGTCCCCGTTGACTCTACTTCGTATCAGCAAGAGGATCCTCATTTGAATGGAAATTGAGTTAGTCAAGGAGCGCCGCAGTTTCTTTTATTTTTCCGTTACCCTCACAATATGGGAAAAGAAAAACAAATCAGTTGTGTCTTATGGAGTTACAGAAGTGATTTCGCCGTTGTTATTTCCTACAAGGAACTAGAGGTGAAATGTAATTTCATGTGAAAGGTCAACTGGTTGGTGATTTTTCTATGTAGACAATACTATTCTGCTGTGATTTCTTAAATTGGGTTCGCCAAAGTTTTCACTGTATATGAAGTCAAGAAGTACTTTCATGGATGGTGTTGTGCAGTATTCCATCAAGGTTTGATTAATTGGAAAGCAGGTGCATTATCTCTGAAGTTTTACTAAGAACTACTTCCCTTTATAATAGTTTTAATATACATATGTTATCAAAATCAGTATTTTTCTTTTCAGTTATTAGCTTATATTTTTATAACAGCTTTTGAGGATTCTATATTCGATAGACTAATATAGGATGTATTCATCTAGTGATTATTCTTTTTTACAATGCACTGCTGCTTGACTATATTAAGTTTTCTTAATTACTGATTTTATACAAGAATTTCGATTCATTATTAGATAAAAGGTAGTATTTTAAATTTGTACAGTAATAAATTAATTACTGTACAAATTAGGTTTTTCAATTAAAACCTTAATCTTTAAGCCTTGAAATCTTCTTGTATTATTTTCAGTATACACAGAAAATTTTTTAAGACTACAGGGGAATATTTGAGAGGAAGACATCGCTTCACATCAAAAAACAATCTTTTTTAAAAAAAATTTTTTTTTACTGTGACAAATACTGTGTCATTTACTGTGACAAATTTGTTGTTTCATACTTCGTGTGTAATATTCAACATCCTCTTGAACTGATGAGTAGTCGAATGATCCTCTTTTAAGCTCAGCTCTTCAGAAGATAAAATATTCTTTTGTTGTCTGTACTTCAGTAGGGTTATTTTTTCAGATTTTTTTTACAGACTGATTTCTAGTATATAATAATCTTATCGGCTTATAGTTTTAAAGGTGTTTATGACCTTGACCAGCTAGCTAAAATTATTTACATTCTTAAATTTATAAATGCTTGAATGTTTGTCTAACCGTCGTAAATCGGATTATTTCTTTCTTATTCGCACTTTTCAAAAATTGAAGCCCTTAATTTAAAAAGAAGTAAGCTTTCTGTAACTTTAAAATCCTATTTACAATTAATTCCAATGTTAATGCCATGGCTTTGCTTTTTTGCATGTCTGATTTACATTTCTTATATAATGCGATCAAAGACAAAACCACTTTCAGAATCTATTTTTTTTATTTTAATCCTCGGATATTAATACTTTTAGACCTGTGTATATAATTAATATTGTATTATGAATTTGAAAAAAACTTTCAAAGGATTTAATTTCCATATAAATAAAGTTTAATACTCATAAAAGCTGTTAATTGAATTTGAAGGTTTTTTAAACCGAAAAGCACTTTTTAGAAGCTATTCTTGTTTTTTAATTCTTAGTTGATAGGGTACTTATGATTATTTTATAATTTGATTTACAAAATAATCATAATATACTTATGATTAATTAATAAATAAAGCATTGATTTTATTGATCTTAAAATTTTTGGAAAATTTGTAATGGTGCAATTTTATTTAAAGTAGATCAAAAAGAAATTTTATACATCTAAGATATATCAAAATAATATTTGAAAATTGAAAAATAATTTCTTTTTAGATGAAAATGTACTCTTGATAAGTATCACACATATAATAGGAGATGACGAAATATATGTAATTTTTTATAAATGTAGAAAGGGACCAATTTCTTCGAAAGTCTTTTTATGTTTTTTGATACCCCAAAATAGTTATTCCAAATTTTTAATGCTGAATGAAATAAAAACATGGTAAATTTAATCTAATTAGATGTAAATAAGGAGCAATATAATATTCTATACTGAGATGTTACAACCGCTTTTATAATTTCTCCTTTTTTTAATGTAGGATGATTGTTACAATTGCTGTTTATATAATAAATAAATTTTATCATTCAATAGCTAGAAAACGGTATCTCTAAAAAATAATCTAGAAATGCATGTGTCTAAGAAGAAACTAGGAACTATATGGAATTGTTATTGTTTCGTATGGCAATTGCCACGGACAAGCTCGCTGTTACGAAAATAGCGATTTAAACCGGAAGGGGAGCGTCTGTTACTTTTATAGTAGCGCCAACTAGGACCAGGAGCACGACTTCGCTACTCATGCATCACTCAGTCGCTTGCACATCCCCTTTTTTACAGGAGTGCACATTCACGCATCTCACAGATAGAACAATCAAGTCCAAACCGGGACTCGAAAGCGGGACGCACAGATCACGGGGAAGACGCGCTACCCCTATGCCAAGGCACCTGCACGATATGGAATCAATTATAGACATTTTTTAGCTATTGAAGCATATGCATAAAAATGCTTTCTTCTCTTCGATGGATAAATTAATAGAGTTATATATTCATTGTTATTGTTTCACTTTTGATTATATTTCAAGACCTAATTTTAAGATTTGAGTTCCAATTTATTATTTGAGTAATAAGCATAAAGCCATCTCATTGACATACATAATCATTATAGCTATCTAATTTTTCATAGAAAAGTTTTTGAAAAAAATTTAAAATATACGACAATTTGTTAAGCATGTCTTCTGAGTTTCGAACCACTATTTAAATTCCCATAAGTTAGAAAGATCCAGGCCTTATTCTTTATAGTATTTAATTGCTGATGATTATTGAAGGATTTAGAAGTGAGCCCAATTATCCACAAAACAAATGTGACATTTCAGATATTTAAAGTGTAATAAAAAACTGCAGTAAAACTATCTACTCAGTTAATTGTAAGAAAACTTGGTTTATTTCTTGTAATTTAAAATATAATCACATAAAAACATTTTGGAAGAAAGCAATAAATCTAGATAACATTTTCGGCTCATGGAGATAGATAAATCAGTCTTTCTGTATCGATTTATGCTTTGACTTAAATCAATTAGCTCAAAATAATTAAAATGTAATTTGGTTTGGTTATATTAACGTCCCGTTTTGAAGCAACACTAGGGCTATTTCGGGACGGACCTCGTAATTCTGAACAGCGGTCAGATGACGAGGACTACACCTGAGTTGGCACCCCCCTCTCCACACCACACCAGTGGGAGGACGTTTGGTCATGACGGATTTAAAGTGCAACAGACCCCCTTACACGACGGTTCTTCGGTGGAATTGGGTCACGAACCTGAAACCCTCCGGTTCCGAAGCCGAGACCTTACCACCCGGCCACCGCGGCCTCACGCGGTGGCCTCGTTAAAATGTATATATTCTGTAACCAAAGAAATTATTATTGGGAATTAGCTCAATCATGGCATAAAAAAACACATCTTAAATTCAGTGATATAAAAAATAAGATTTCTAAAATCACAGATTACTCCTAATTAAATTATATTTAGGAATATATTTGTATATTATCGACTTAAATATATTTGCGCATAATAACTACAACCTTCATAAAATACTACTTTTACTTCTGTACACGAGGAAGAAACAACAATGTGTGAATTAATACTTCAACAAGAATTATAATACGATAAAATAAAGTTAATGCTAGCTTTCTACGGACAGAAAATAAATATGCATCAGAAATTATGGACAAAGCAGTCGATATTGATCATGCAAAATATCCTCCAGGAAAAATAAATATTTGCTGAGAAAGGCAATTGGTGAAATTTTGCTTTTCTTGAAATCTCACTATTTCTCAAGTATCTAATGATATTCTTAGATACTAATGCTAAAGATATATCCCAGCTCATTTATATTCATGAAACGCGTCCTGAATATCAAGTTTTGTGCTTCATGCACCATGTTGATTTAATCAACCCTCTATTTAGTGACTCAAGAAAAATTTATTTCTAAAAATTTTAAGTGAGATGATACTGATTTGGTTAAGTGTGAAAGAAAGAGAAAATAGCTTTACACATAATTACGATTCGCTATGATGTGCAAAATAGTTGCTATATTTGCAAACTTCAATTTTTTGAAAACTTGGAAATTAACTTATTTCTTCGATTTAATTAATATCTTATAAGTTTCTTAATATCTTAATGTACCTTGATATTTTATTTAAAAACTTTAAACAATATTTAATGTTTGCTTTAGTTTTAGAACATATTTTATTTAATTTAATAAATATAAAATTTGGCAAAATCATTCTTATTTTTCTAAAGAACTTAAAAAATTTAAGTTGCAAGAAGTTTAAATATATTCAGTTTTAAAATCAGAAATTTAAATCATTCGGCTTAGTTTTTTTAAATTAATTCACGGGTTTAATCAAAATTTAAGCCATAAAGAATAAAGAAAGGAGTAATATTTAAAGATATAAAAATAATATTCATTTTCATTTCTACATTAAAACAGTTTTAGATATTTTAGTTGAATCTAATAATAATCAGAAAGTTTTATTCAGAAATATGGCATCTGAATATTTTTTCTACAATTGATTCTGCTTTATCAAAATACAAAATTCGAGAAATAGCATCCCTTCGAAATGAGGAAACACATAATTACTAGTATCATTAAAAAAGTTATTTGAATTGCGGAACATCTGTTCCTTCTGTTATTCAAACAACGTTATATCTTCAAAACGAAACTTTTTCTCCAAAGTCGTTATCAGCCTTGGGATATGAGAAAATTCTATGAATTTCGGAACTCTCTATTCCACGACCGTCCCAATTATGAAACTCAGCATGTGGTGCTACAAAGTAATGCTCCCGTATCTCAATAATCATCACACTTCACTTTGAATTCAAATGGAAGCTACAGTAACATGTAGTGCACTGTTATTGTTTTGTCTTACTGCATGTTAAACTTATATCCGACATCTCTGTGGGAAGCATGTTATTTTTTGCTGTGAGACGCGAGGAAAATATTGCATTTCTGTTTCTTTTTTTTTTCCCCTCTTTTTTTCAGCCAGACACTTTTGCGGTGGGCAGAGCACAATATTAAATTGTTAAAAGAAATTACTACATTTCTTTAAAGTAAAATATAAATCTCCTTATGAAAAATCCCTATATTTTATAATTTACGTTTTAATATGATGAATTATTTTTTTATATAAAAACTTTGGATTATGTATTCAGTAAAAATATCAATCTTTAAATAAAAATTAAAAAGTGGGAATTTCATATTATTAAATCCATTGTACATTTTATTGAATTTCATTAATTTTTTCATGATAAAAAATAATTTTAATTTAATGATAACGAAAACAACAAACACAACACACAAAGTTCAAAACTTGTTACACATATATCAAATAAAAAAAAATTGCATTCGATGTAAACTGAGAGTTACAAAGACTCATTAAATGAAAACGAAAAGTCATAAAAATTGCAAGAATTAAAATTAAAGAAATTAGAAATTTTTAGAAGAAATTTCCAGTTTATCATGTACCAGTATGAATTTCGGGGCACACCAGGTCATTACAGGAAATTAATGGTGTCTTTATGCATAATTAACAAAAATATTCTGAATATAACTGAACACTTATTTTTACTTTTGAAAATTTTAAAAGTAGTAACTTTTTTTGTTACATTTTATTTTCTTGCATAGGAAGTTAAGTACAAGAACGTAAATTCATCAGTAAATTTGTTCTCGAAATTTCCATGAAATCTCATCTCTTGTCCAAATCCAAAAAATCATTTTTTGGATCATGTGTGTCTATCTGTGAATAACTAAGTCGTACTTTTGGCCCCAGTTGGTGCTGCTGAAAAAAACAAGAGACAATCACTCGGCTTCAATCTCTGACAGATAACTGTCAGCTTGCTTGTAAAGTGCTATATGTCACAGCACATCATATCTAGAAGAACCTTTCAGTCGACAAATTAACCATTCTAATAATACAATATGATATAGGTTATTCCTTTCTTAAACGCAATGAAAATATAAATATAATTATGAAAGTTATATAAGTTGTCGCATCAATCGAAACTGCCATAAAACGTCTTCGACTTAAAATACAGCTGAGTTTCATCTATCAAAATGGTTTTGGATTTCTGGTTGTCTTCAATTATTTGCATTTCCAACTTTCAACATTCTGACTATTAAAATATAAACAAGATGGCATAATCGCATGACCAAAATTCTTTTTGTGTCAAAAAATTCCAATATACAATGAAAAACAATCAAATGTAATTGGTAATGATTTCAAAAAATAAGTTATTCATTCCAACGGCCATATTAAGTTATTAAACTTTGTGTGTGATTCTTGTTGGTAGCATTTCAGCCAATAAATTGCCAATTAGTAAGAACAAGTACAACTAATCAATTAATATTCAGTAACTTACTATTAAGTAATATTTTAACTATATTGTTACTGATTCTCTATTCAACTAGATACGCTCCAGTAATAAGCATAGTCTCAATCAATCAAAAATGAAGACGTATCATATTCATATTATTTCTTTTGCAAATTATGACTAAATTAATCTTAATTCAAATAATTTGAAGTGAAAGTTTATACCATTCAAACTCGATGTAATTTTATATAATCTATGTATGTTACTTTAGGAATCTACTGAATCTTAAATCAGTTTCTATTTTTTTTTTTAATCTCCACATAATAAAATCTACTATTATTTTCCAGTGCTGCTTAGGGAAAAAAAAAGAATAAGCACATGATGTCTGTAGGTGGAGCAAGGGGCTAACCAGGAGTGACAGCCCTACAAGGTCATTACAAACAATACAAACAACCTATGAAATCAAATTGACACACAGGGTTCAAGTGAATTACATTTGCGGCAGCAGATCCCCCACAGGTGGGCTTCCACTAGATGATGGATGCTTGCCTGGTACTGGCATCTACCACTTGCTGCTTTTGCAATGGACTTGTCAGAAGAAAACAAACAGTCGTTGCCTTCCTTCATACAATATGTTGCTTTTCAATTTCGAACTAGTATTCTTTGTTTATAAGACATGTTCTGGGATGCACATCTTGGCTGTATCCTGGCTGTTGAGAACAATGCAATTTTTGAAAAAAAATACCGAATTAAGATAGCATTGATTCCGTTTAAAAATATTTTTGATAAAAACATTTTTCAAAGAAATTTAATTATTTTCTATCTTTCATTGTTGATAATTCATTATTTCAATGTTATAACTATAATAAAATGTTTTTAATAACATTTTTTTTTAAAAAAAATTCACTGTTAGTTGGCAATATTTGCGTGAATTCAAATCTTGATTTGTGCTTTAAAAATTAGAAATTTTACTATTTCCTACATTTCAGTTTCATTATTCAATGTTAAAAATACTATTTTTTAATCACTAATCTTAATTATTACAAATATAATTGAATATTAATAACAATATTTACTACTCAGTAAAATCAAATTTTAATTAAATTAATCTCTTAGCAGATAAATAAAATTTGCTTGAAGGATTGCAGAGTTTAGAAAATTCTGTTAGTTTCTTTGATGTTAATCGTAAAATATATTTAATAATCTTTTAATCAAAACATTCCATGAAACTATTAAAAGTACAATGTTGAAATCTAATTTTACTTTTATTTAGGTTTAAAACTTCATGTACGTTATTTTTTGCAACAATAATGACTATTAAATATGCATTTATTGAATTTCATTCATATTTATTTAACATATGCAAGGCATAAAAATGTTTCATAGAATTTACAAGATTATTATTAAATAAAAAATTACAATTACATAATAAAGTGCATTTTTAATTTCTTCATCAGCACCCACATATTTTAAGTAGCATAACGTAAACTAAAACGACCTTCTTTTTAACTATAAAAATTTTCTTTAAGAAACAAAATTCTGTTTAATGAAACTTTAATGGAAAACTATTCATCATGAAATGTCAAGCAAACTTTTTTAAGTGGGAGTATTTGTTCGTTGAAGAAGAAAAATTGCGAAATGCCATTGTTTCAAAATGCTATCCTAGGGAATATGAAATCGGAAAATGTGCTTTTCTTTAAATGTACATTTTATAACAAATCACGTTTTCCATTTACTAAAACTGATTCGTTGAAAAGGATTATTTTAAGCAATGCTTATTAAAACACAGGAATTAATATAACATCATGTGAAACTTAAAGAATTACGAAATAAATTCTTTCATAGTTTTAACAATGAAATTACTGATGCATTTATATAATTTCAATACTGATGCAAGTAGAATGTTATTGTTTTAATTATTTTCTACATATTAGCCGGCAATTCAATATTCATTTTATTAATATTATGAAATTAAAAATTCATTTTTTCTAAATCTTATGCCAGGTGGCGCCACGGTTTGAAATCAAAATTAAATTAATTTGATCGATTAATTCATAATTTTGTTCTGCAACTATATATAGTCTTGGCATGAAGAAAGCTTAATTATGAGATATTTCATAAATTTATTGCAAAAAAAAAGTTATTTCAAAATTCCACGTTTAGAAAATTGTAACGAAGGTATGATAAAAATGCTTTAAAAAATGAAGGTCTTTTTTTATTAGCGATTACTTTTTTACAATTTAATTATTCGAAAAAGGTTTTCATAAAATATTTTCATGAAATCATATGTTTTAAAACGTTTATATAAAACGTTTAACGTTTTAACGTTTGTATAAAACTTCAATAAATGGAACATAATAATCGGGAAAAATGGATTACCAACTTCAGACTAAAAACTAGGCTAAGAAGTTTCAAGTTCTTATGGATTAATCCAGATGAGAAAACCAATCTCAGATACCAAATTATAAAAACTTTCGAAATTACTTTTTCCAAGATTTGTTTTCCTAAATTAATCCTTTTATCTAACTTTTTTGTTTTTAGTCTATTTTT
The DNA here is from genome assembly GCF_947563725.1 of Argiope bruennichi. Lineage (NCBI taxonomy): Eukaryota > Metazoa > Arthropoda > Arachnida > Araneae > Araneidae > Argiope > Argiope bruennichi. The sequence goes on along the minus strand of NC_079153.1, from coordinate 83,084,093 downwards.
GATTAAAAGTTATAAAAGAAAGTTCTCTAGTGATAGCCAAGGAAAAAAATCACTCTAATTGTCTATTAATTGAAAATAAACAGATAAAACACGATAATTTAACAATAATGTTTGTCTTAAATAGAAGCATTGATACAAATTTATTTAATTGATTAAAATAAAGTGCTTATAGAACAATAATATCTCAAATGTTAATTAAACTAATTAGATAGCACTTTCTATTTTGGGATAGTTCTATCGTTGAGTCAACTAAGTATAAGATCAATGCTATTGTTCAAAGATGCTACATAAGATTTTTATTGAATTGAATTTTAGTGCACAAGCTACAAATTGGAAAGAGTCCACAGGAAGTCTTGTATGCTAACGGATGTATGGTGTGCTATTAAGTGTTTAATAACAAGTTTGAAAAGTTGACTGCTTAATTTCTGCATAATATTCGATTACGTCTGTTAAATATTTAAAAAATATATGTGAGTTTCAATAAATGTATAACTTTAATAAAGAATTATTTAGTTTAGATTACAAATTTGATTGCTATGCTGCCATTACTATTTTACTTTTTAAAGTTGAGGGAGAAATTGCGAATAAAAAATTAATAAATATTCAAAATTAATCAGTGCTTATGTGAAGAAGTAGAAACATCCACCTAGATATATTTTACGAATAAAATGCAAAATTTTTTCATTATTACTCTCACAATTTTTGCATTTTTTTTTTGTTTCTTAGAAAAAAAAATCATAAAATGTTTTAAAAGCATAGAACATTTTTCCATCTCCTAAGTTTACAACGATTACTCGTTATCATAGACAATACCATAAGTTTTCTTTTTCTTCTAAAATCACTAGGCTGCACAAAAGAATTTAGAAACACAATCATTAAAAAAATGGCAAGGATGGATATAATTAGACATAACGCCATTTTTGTGGTTTTTACACAATACAGTTGCAGGCTGGATTTTGGCAAGAAACTTAATGCTTATAAACGAGTTGTTATATGTCTGGTTTTTGAGAAGTGTCGTCTCGGACAAAAGAATTTAACAGCATAATTAAAAATTGGAAGAGAGAATGTGTCTGTGTCCCATCATGTACTACATCTTTATAGTGATAAAGAGTCTAATAACATTGCTTGGAAGCGAGTGCGTCATAAACGTTCGGATATCTCATGATGTACCCGTTCGAAAAAAGGAATTCAGGAAGATCATGATTAAAAAAAAGATGGCCTATGTCTCATTACTACAAACCAATTTTTCGATAGGAGTCCTATAATGCTGCTCGTAAACGAGTGTATCATCATATGGCCCCTATTTCTGGAAGGAAATGTTTAAGAAAGCCATAAGGAAATAAAGGAAATTGAAAATGTTTCAGTGGCTCCACAATGCAGGATGATATATAAGGCAAAGAGCCCTATAGTGTTACTCGGAAATGAACGTCGCTATCTATTGTTTCGAGACATCCTGTATATTATGTTTTATTTGCTGTTATATTCAGATATGTGTGGGTAATTCAGCACATCAAAATGTAGTTATTCTAATAAGTGAACAAAACTCAACGAAAAGTATCACTGTTTATTATATATATACACACACACATATATATATACATATGTGTGTGTGTGTGTTAATTCATATAATTCATACAATTTTGTGATTTATTTAGGACAAGTCCTCTTCTCTGTTTTTCTTCGTATTATTTAGAAAAATCTCTTTCATGCATTTTCAATTTGCAATAAATTATAATTTTAAAAGAACAAAAAAGCATATTCGGAAAATCAAAAACATGTATGTTCCATAAAAATCTGAATTTTTTTTTATAAATATTAGGAGGGGACTGTCATACAATCTTACATTAGGTTTATTTCTACCACGTGTATTAAAATCATTTAAGACACTTAAGGTGATATTGAAGTTTAAGAATGCATCGACGGTTTTAGAAAGTGGTGATCGATTTGTACTAGATCCGCTACCACAAATGTAATTCACTTGAACCCTGTTTCAATCGATTTGTATCATTTCCGAATTTTTTTTACCACATTTCATTTAAAATTTATATTTAGTTGACGAATGATTCCTTATTTTTGTTTATAAATATATACTAAGAATATTAATAACAAATGGAATGAACAATTAAAAACAGAAGTAAAATAAATATTTACTGATTAGAAATTAATTTGAAACAATCATATGATATTTCTAATTTAGCACTTAAATTACAATTGAAAATTCACAGGACGATTCTTAAGATGAAGATCTGGAGGGATAAAATGGGAAAATAAATTCCTTCTTTCTCAAATCATTTGAATATGAAATAAATATTTCATTAAATCTTTCTTATTTTCTTATATCAATATATACAATTTATCTAAATATCAAATATGTGCTGATACAAAAGTATAAGAGATTGAAATAATCTACAGGATGAATAAAATTTACTATATATCCGTGTTAAATTAAATAGAGAAAATAATTGAGTGATAGTGTGAATTCAAATATTTAGGAGGAACATAATTGCCGATGTAACAGTATGCTATTCATATGAAATGTTAACAAATATGAGATTTATATGAGAAATAAAAGAGGTATTTGATTCGTTTGCAGTTGTAAGCAGAATAATCAGCACTAGGAATTAATTAATTATCAACTATAAAATAATACACTTGCAATGATGTTTTCCCTGGCCGGAGCTAATTGCAAACATATTATTCCATGATGATGACCATTATTCCAATGATAAGTGACGATCCTCGAAGGCGAATAATTCCAATGATGGAAGTGGATAATCTAAATCTTTTACTATGCATGGATGAAAACATGCTTCAAATTTGATAAAAATTAAAAAAGAAATTGAAAATTAATGTAAAATTATTAACAAAGATTTTTTTTATAAAACCGTTTATAGTGAATGGAACGACAATAAATTTTTTCTTTAAATGCTATAACAGTTTCAGTAATTTCCGATTAACTGTCCGTTAATTGCGTGTTTTAATCTAATATTGCTGAGAAAACATACAAAACATTTATTTTAAACGAAAAGAAAGTATCATTAATAAACCATGTTAGATTAATGCATATTATCTTTCAAAGAATTAGCCATTTAAATATTGTTGATCATAATTATAAGTAAATATTTTATAAAATTCTATTTTACAACCTGAATGTCATGTAAAAAGCTGACATAAGTATTAGAGATTTTCTGACAAGTCTCTAAAATGACGTTCGGGTGTCAGCTACAAAAATGCAAATTGTCAGAATGTTATATCATTTTTCTCTCCTGTTTATATTTGGTTTTAAAAATTGATCTGAACTCACTATTATTCTTTTGCTTTTCCTATTTTTTTATTTTTAAAAAGCCTATAAGTTTTTCACTTGAAATGTACCACCTACTCTGATATACATTAACCCTTTAACTGTTTTATTTTCTTTACTAAGTAATAAGACAACACTTTATATTTTGGGGAATATTTTTTTTTAAATTTTGATTCAAATGGAAATCTATTGAATACTTGACTTATCTATGTATTCGAAGTAATTTTAATAGTGAATTATAATCGTTATGAATGGTTTATTTTACTTACAACTATCAAAATTCGATAAATCGATGAACGTATGGCACTCGGACAAAGCAGTTAAGCGGCTAAAGATATGCATAAAAAAATATTCTTCTCTGACTTCCTTTTTTTTCCGGAAGAGAGATTCCGATAAAATTAATCTCAAAACACTACATATTTTCTTTGTCTAGTATTGTAAAATATGGTTTTGTAAGATGTGATACCTTTTTGTTAAAAAAAAAAAATGTAAGTGCGAAGTATTTTCATGGATTACATATTTACAATTGTCCATTGTATTATGATTTAAATCTTTTACTCTCCTTATATAATTTGCAACTGTATTGTCTACATTTAAATTTTTATTAGTGTATGGCATTAGTGTTTTTTTCCATTCAAAATTCGAAAGAAATATACAAATTAAAATATACAAAACCTTTTTAAGTAAAAAAGGCATTTCAAATTATAAACTTATTAAAATTTTCATTTTATATCTTATGGCTGCTTTTCGCCTAAATTTTTACTCTCACAATTTTATTTAAATCTTTATTTTTGGTATGTAAAAAGTTTAACAATTTTTTATTTTGGTGTTTTTTATTAAAAAAACTCTTAAGAAAATTATGTTTATATCAAAATCAATATGACTCCTCCGTAACGAATTATGTAAGAGGACATGAAAAAACTCAGCATGCACCATTTCATGAATAAAATGTGTATATAAAAAGGTGTTCTTTCATGCATTTTGTAAGAGAAAGGGTATTTTTATGTGCATTCAGTCTAAAGCTTTTGCTTTCATTTCATTTTTAGTTTCAAAATTTATTTTTAGTTGCCTACCTTGATTCTCTCGGGAAATTACCTAGTAAGTACGAAACTACATTTTTGAATTTTAAAGTAGTAGTAAAAATTCAGATTTGCTAAGAAAATTATGAATAAAAACTGGTTTTTTTTTTCCTCTAAAGGAGACATCTGTTCTGAAAACAGACTGGCTTTTATCCAAAATTTGAGGTTTCTTTATTGTGATTGATTAGATAATTGATTTATTAATGTAAATATAACCTTCTAGTTGCTCATTCAGCAATAAAAACAATGGAGTAAAGGCACATACGATTTGTCATGCTTAGAAAACATTGTCAAGATTAATTTCTTTAATTTCCATTTTTTTCCCTGCAATGATATATTCTGCGAAACTAACTAAATATCATATAAAAATTGTTGAGCTTGTGTGTAATCGATACGAAATAAAAATATCGATTATGCATTTGATAACAACAATAATAATCTTAAATTAAACTACTGCCATATTTCATTACAGAAAATCTTCTTTACCAAAATGAATATCAACTGGTTTGATCAGATTAACCTTAATAATAAAAGGTATTCTTAAGAACAGGCAAGATTATGGCACCTAGATAATATATGGGGTATAGATATTAAAATTGTGCTCTGATTAATGAGCACCCACTAAATCTAGAAGAAAGGCATCGGCACTATCCATAATTGCAATCTTGTAGAATGGACTGGTAAGTTTGAGTTGAACCAGATACCATTTAGTCATTTGGAGATTATAAATTCTTGTATTGTATTAAATTGCGACATTGTATTAAATCTGCTTTCATCTTATGTTTCCTTTTCACTGATGTTTCTGGGGCATATATATTAACATTGTGCTCTGATTAATGAACGCCCGCCAAATCTAGAAGAAAAGCATTGGCACTATCCATAAGTGCAATCTTGTAGAATGAACTATGACTGGCAGGTTTGAGTTGAACCAGAGACCATTTAATCATTTGGAGATTATAAATTCTTAAATCGTAAATAGATATTCTATTAGTTATCTCTTTTTATATATTTAATAACCTTTAACTGCTTTAATGATTTTAAATAATAAAATTGATAACGTGCTCTATCAGTTTTCCTAACAATTTATAAAACTTTTGAGACGAAGTTATAGACGTTGTTTAACCAAACTCAAATTTCAATGTTGCGATTGAGTAATCTCATCCAATAATGAGATCAAATTGCACTAACCTCTTGACTTCGCTCCTAAGACTGCATCATTAGATTTGTGGAGAGAATCTTTCTAATTTTCTGCGCCCTTTGTCAAAACAACTAAATTTTGTAATTGAAGCCGATTATTTAGTGAATGTGTTAAATTAAATGTTTGTGGTTATCATAAAACAGTGCAAATACTTTAAAATGACTTTGATTCTTTTTCTTTAAAAGTAAATTGTATTAAGAATACATTCATACTTTCATTATAGATGCACGGATTATTTTTAGATTTATGGAGTGAATAATCCCCTAACATTTCCTTTTATTTATAAAATATACTTTTCATATCACGCGATTCATAAAATGATTTGAGTAAAAAAAAAAAAAAGATGCAATAAAACAACAACAAATTATGTTAGAGAAGATGGAATATAAATATTTCAAAGTTTCAGTTTTGAGATCATTAAAGAAAAATTGTATTAAATCTGCTTTGATATATCTTATGTTTCATTTTCTAACTTCTCAATGCTGAAAATACTGAGAAAAAGCACCATCAGATTTATTCAACGGTAGCTTCCACACACATCTATTTTCCGTGAATACTTTTAGCTCGAATACTTGAAATAGTCTGAAAATCATTTTATTTCCTTCATTAATATATTCACATGACTTCTGCATGATTTTTCTCAGAGATTTTTCAAATGTAGTTTATTTTTAGGTTTTAATCTTTATAGGAATGTCGTTCCAAGAAGCATCTGCATTCTTGGAAATTCTCTGGTAAGTTCGCGATTTCCATGGTAACTAAAAGGAATGTACGTCGCCATTAAAATTTTTCCATATTCTCTTTTATTTGATATGAATTCCACAAAATTTTATATCAAAGCGAAATTCTTAAAAATATTAAACTGACTCCTGCTGTTTTAAATCAGAATATTCTTTCAGATTGTTACTAAAAATATCACAGGAAAAATTTGTTGCTGTTTTTTGTTATTTTGCATGAAATAGGTATTCTTTATGTTAGTTTAGAAAAACGACTCCATTATTCTGAAATTTCAAAAGTGATGATATTTCTGCTATAAATAATCATTAATAAAAATGCTATTTTATTTGTGTATTGTAATCAAGGAAATATATTATTGTATAAGATGTCATAACCAGGGAAAGAAAGGGTTAAATATGTAGGCATACTATTTTTGAATTGAAATTTAAAATATACCTTTAATACACAACTTTGCTCAAAATATTTGGAACATTTATAGTGCTTTCTTCTGTAAAGGAACGATTCCATTTTTTTTAAAAACAAACAAAGATTATAATGTAGCGGCTAATTAGAACCGATGGCAACCCTGTAAAATGCTTAAAGTGAAATGCTCATACCTTACATTATAAGCACTCAAAAATTTCATCTTTCAACTACACCTGATTTCATTTCTTCATAAGGGACTGTGCACGGAAATATTTCTTCTGAATGTTTGCATAGATACTAAAGAAAAATATGATTAAATTCGTAAATATTTGCATGATTTAGTGAGTTGCAAATGGCTAAATCTATGGAAAACTAACTTATTGAGCGGCCCATTACATCAGTTTATCTGTTCACAATAAATTTCCTTAATAAAATTTTTGCATCGAAACTTCACATTCGAGTACTTCAGTTTTTGGATCATTTACCTGATTGTGATCCTTGTGACTATTTTCAGTGAAAATAAGGTTAATTATGAAATAACAATTGCGAGTGCAGTGGCTATGTCGCTAGAAGATATGGAAAAAGGAAGCTAACAATACACATTTACTTTTTTTGTGAATGTTAGAAACCTATTTCGAAAGAGAATAATTTATAACAAGACACACACACACACACACACATCAAATGATCAAGTTGTATCTATACTCATTCATATTTAATAAAATTAAGTTATGGAGCGTATGTTTTAATTTCAAATTAATTCCTTATTTATATATTATTTTCATTGTTGCTTTTCAAGTTTCAAGTTTTTATGCTTCTTGTCTTGAAATTCAATATATATTTTTGTAATAATTAATTCGAGTTTTTTATATAATAATAGCAAATTTTAGTAACTAATTTTTTTGATGTTTCATATATTCAGTAATTCATTATTAGGATGAAATATTTTTTACGGATTCTCACAAATAAGAAATTAATGAAAAATAATTGATTTATCGATCACATATATTCAAGAAATACCTTTTGAAAATTGTTTCAATTCTTACAGTTGATTTTTACATTATTTTAAAACTGATTCCAAAGCTAATATTTACTTCTCTCTGTCAAATTAAATTTTTCCGAAAAGGGATTTATATTTGATTTTATATTTTGAGAAAATTACTCAAAAATATTTTGATACCTTATTTTGTACTGTCGCCTCATAAATTATTGATTTGGATATTGTCTACTAGCTCTGTCATGTTTCAACTGATAATTGAGTTTGGGAAAAGGATCTTTTTAATAGGATTTTCTTGCATTATTAAAACTTCTTTTCACAATTTTCTTGTGATGTATTTGCTGGGAACTATATCTTTTCACCATCCAACAATAGTTATATATTATACCAATGCACCACCTTTCTTGTTATCACTTTTTCATTTTTTTATGGCATAGGGAAATTTCTGACCTCGCTTTTCACTGGCTGCACTTGAATTTTCAATGAAAAGTTCAGATTCGATTGAAAAAAAACCTTTATCATCTAATATTACAACCTATATTCCAGCTTATTAAAATGTCATGACATTTTCTACTATCTTGTATGCAATAGTTTTGTAATTTGGGTCTGTTTGTTTCCAAGAAAGGCAGCTCCTAATAATTTGAAAATTTCCTAACATGTTTCGTTTTATTTTGTCCTCCATAATTTTCTATGTCAGATTTTATAAATATTAATTTCTTTAGTTTTTGTTTTATAAAACTGAGGAACTGTTCAGTAAGATATTTCAAATCCTCTTTTCTGCTAAGGCTTATCATATTATTTTATGTGCTATTTTTATGGTGTTATCATTAGAATAAATTAATTTTTTTAATCAAAATGTTTCAAAGAATATCTTTACTCCATAATCCAATGATTGTTTAGCTATTCTTCGTTAAAAAATTGTTCTTTTCCATTTCGCTGTGTCGTTAGAAAAGAAAACAAGAAAATTTAATTGTGTATTATTTTATTGAATACAAAGAACTGGCTACTGGGGAGGAGGGATAATATTCCCATACATTGGTTTTGTAGAACTGAAACTTCAGTTTTACATATGCAAAAACTCCCACCCCGGGGGCATCTCAGAAATGAGGATGAGAAGCTTCCGCTATGGTTTGGTTCTCGTCGCCCTGGTGGATACATAAAGGATGGGGGGTCGGCTACTTTGTATCAACGATGGGATGTGCTTCCGAAGGGAAAGGTTGTACCGTGGCTGGTGATAGCTCCTAGGACTCAGCCTTAGTTTCCATCAATATTGTCACGGCGATCCGGTCATTTAAATTAAATCCGAATGCCTTTAATTATGCTGGGTGGAGTAACCAGTGTGGTTAAATATACAAAAAGAGTTGTCGTCAAGAGAATTTTTAGGATGTTTATAAAGCATTGGTTTATTACCAAATTGAAATATTGTTTTTTTATAAACTGAAATATTTACCGTAATTTTTTTGCAAAATTTGATGGTGATATTTTTTGGATGAATATTTGCCTTCACATTTCTATTTTATATCAAAGCGAACATTTTTTTCGCTAAAACTGAAAGGTTTCTTTTTTTCTTTTAATTATGTAATTGCTATATAGTTAACAGATAAATATGGTAAATTATCAAATTATTTGGAGGCTGTGTCTCTCAACTAGTACACAAATCCAGAAACAAAAAACACTTTTACTTAGATACATAAACACGTGCTTAGCAACAACAATATTAATTGATATATATTATAAAACAACAACATTGATTGATGCATAGGAAGAATACCTAGAAATTGAAAGGTAATAATCGAAGACGAGCATATAATCCAATAACGTTAAAATTTTGGTTTCAACTTGTTACTTTTTGTTTTACTTTTCTGTTTAAAATACAGTTACTAGTTTAGAGAAACCACCTAAATAAATTATATTAATTACTCCTGTCACATAATTTATATCCATCAAATTATTATTTCACATTTTTGAATATTTGAATAAACTAATAATAATAATATTATATTTTTTTATTACATGAAACTCATACACATCAGACCTATAAATTCTGATAAAACTTGTATTTGATGGAATATTTCAAGCATTTTGACACTAATCAATATCCCAAATAATTAAATATAAAAGCACAAATGTATTTAATGACATTTATTATTATTAAAATAGTATTCTCACTGCAATTCACTGTACAAAATTCCGAAATCCTAGTAGATAATGAAAGGATGTAAATATGAATAAATTAGAAAATCAATGTAGAAAAATAGAGTTTTTGGAAGTTATAAAAATATTATTGGTTTAGCCAGTATTGCCAGTACTTATAAAAAAACTATTTAAAAAATTTCCTTATTTAGTTTACAGAAGGCTAAGAAAGGATTCATGTAAAAACGCATGCATTTTTTATTTGTAGATTCATTTTATTTTAAAACAATGCTAAATATAATGGGTAGAAACTAATGATATTTTGCATAATGTACAAGACCAGATAGAAAATCACTTAAGGAAGTCTTTTGTGAATTCATTAGACTAATAAAATCTTAGATTACTGTATATGTGTTGTTTGTAGTTAAGATAAAATAAATCAGTTTCGTGTCTCAGCATTTACTCCATACTCAAATTTTTAAAAGTTACTATCTCTTTACAAAATGTTTCACTTCATTTTTCTTTCTATAGCAATGACATTATTTTGGTCTGTGATTTAATTTATATCCAAATAACTTTAAAAGAAATGCATTTGGAATTACGGACTTTATATGAAAATATCATAAAAATCTCTGCCAGGAAAAATGTGTAACTTAAAGAAATTTATAGATATTAGAATTTTGTATTCCTTTTAGAATACTAAAACTAATATATTGAAAAAATATTTAGGTCAAGATTTAGTTTATAAAAGAAATGAATCTCGATTTTTTTTCCTTTGTTGGTTAGACATTTAGTTGCCTGATCTCTTATTCTTCTTTAGAATATTTATGCTCTTTAACAGTATTGTTTAAAAATAATTCTTTACCTTAAAGAAAAATTACAAAATTTGGAAAATAAAAGTTTGAAAACATTTAACTATTCTTTTTGAAATAAATGGTTCTGATGACTTTTGGAACCAAATATTCTAATCTGTTCTCTAACAATAACAAACACAAAATTTAAAGAATTTAATAAATTTCTACAGCATGATAAATATTTAATATGAAAATATTGAAATAAATAGTAACATTAATCAAAATACCAATATACCAAATAAAAACACTGCTCCCATTAATTTTAAATATTAAAGCGATTTGGCTTCTTGAGAAAGTTTTCATATGTTTCACATGCCAGAAGTTATTTTCAATTAACGGCATAATTCCAAATTGACAACAGTAAGTCCATTTCTAAATTTAAGTTCGCTGAATTTCTTCTTAGTAAACATTGCTTACTTAAGTATGAACGAAATCGTTGAGAAAATAAGCCAAACACATGTGCTTTACCCTGGGAAATCACAGTATGATTATGTCGGAAAGTTTGTGGGATTGCTGGTGTGCCTTCTCAAAAATTGCTGTTCATTTTCGTAATGCATGCTATAACATATTGAATGAAACCACTCTTAGAGTTTAAAAGTTTCTAAACTTCTAGGTGATTAATGTTTATTAGACTAACCATTATAGCTGTATGTAATAAATTAGGTTTCAATCTATTATAGTGCGCACAAAATCCAAAGCAAGTCTCTGAATCCATTTTAAATTAATGTTACTTAGCCTTTATCGCATGATATGACAATTCTGTTACAAACAAAGCGGCGAAATACAAATCCCAAACAAAGCGGCGAAATAATTTTTAAATTTATCACAAGTACACGCAATTAGATATATTTAGAACACAAACAAATCTAATCTTTCACAAACAAATGGCATTTGCTGCCAATAAGTTGAACCTAATTTTTTTAAAGGTTTAATGAAAAGATTCCATTTGCATCAAATGCCAATTCAGTTTACTTACACATCTTTAAAACATATCATAAATTCATTTTTTACATCATTTAAAGATATTTAGAAACAGTTTTTCTTTAAAAGAAAATTCTATACCTTCAAATTATATTTACCTGTAATTATAATCTTTATTCTAAAGGGCAAAAATATCAATATGGAAATCATTACTCTTATTTCTCATACTTATTTTTTATCCTACATCTAAATTTCATCATCTATTTCTTATTTTTCATTGAAAGGCCTGAAAGGCAGCAAATTAATTTCTATCTTGATTTTACTTCACTGGAGTACTTCCAAAGTGAAAACAGTTCTTATACTCTCAGAGAAAGATAAGTTTTTCTTTTTATACGCAAAAAAATGAAGTAAAATATTCTCTCGTATTTCTGTATTATTCCCAGATCATAGAAAGAATAAAATGTGAAATATCTGAATTGAGTTATAAATAAAAACTCTAAACACAAAAAATCATGTTGCCTATTTTTAGTAAGGAAGTTTTTTATTTGAAATTCTTTTCTAAGAAAACTCGATGTAAATAATGAAAAGACAAAAAATCATGTTGCCTATTTTTAGTAAGGAATCTCTTTATTTGAAATTCTTTTCTAAGAAAACTCAATGTAAAAAATGGAAAGACAAAACATTATGTTGTCTATTTTTAGTAAGGAAATTCTTTATTTTAAATTCTTTTCTAAGAAAACTCAATGTAAAAAAATGAAAATACAAAAAATTATGTTGCCTATTTTTGGTACGGATGTTCTTTATTTGAAATTCTTTTCTAAGAAAACACAATGTAAAAAATGAAAAGACAAAAAATCATGTTGCCTATTTTTAGTAAGGAAGATCTTTATTTGAAATTCTTTTCTAAGAAAACTCAATGTAATAAATGAAAAGACAAAATTTAAAATGCAACAGAAAAACAAAAGGAAGAATTCTTTATTGGTAATAGAGATAAATGATGTGTATATGTGTTAACATTTTACAGAGTACACCATTTGATCTAGTTTTTTCTACCAAATTTCCGAAATTCATACCTATCAAATTACGTATAAACATATTTTGGGAAATTTAAATATGCACCTGGAAGTTATTTTTTGAAATTTGAATTATAATTTTAGTTAATTAAAAATGAAATAAAATTTTGTGTTTAATAGTGATAATAATTAAAAATATAATTACTAAAAACTGACTTTAAATTATTTTAAAATAAAATCTTTGCCTTTTTAATTCTACCAAATTTTTTGCTTTGCAATTGTTTCCAGAATTATGACAAAAAAATATTTTTCACCCAATTTTTAACAATTTGTTTCATTGTTATAAAAAATTTAAAATTTTTTTCATTGTTTCATTAATATTTAAGAGCGGGTTTTCTTACTTGAAAACTAAATAGAAGATTCTTTGCATTATACATGCAAATTATAATAAAGAGAAGTTAAAGTACCACGAAAGATACAGTATGAAAGGAAGCTACAGGACCCTACAATAGAAAGATACAATTACATTTTCAATGCTTCTATGATGTTATCGGATTTTATTCCACTTAATTAAGGTCCATTTACAAGATAAGAAGAACTATTAAATCTACATGGTAATTAATATTAAAACTATAGTTAACTGAATGTCATTAAAATAACATTATTTCTAAGTTATTTATGATTGGTTGCTTAGCATATACTTTGAAGTAGGAAACGTGTATAACAACTTATGGAGAAGATTTAAGCTAAATTGAATGCAAAATATTCCTAAAAACTAGCGTGTCGTCAAATATGGTTTTATAACAAATATGTTATAAAGAAGTCTTCATTTAATGCATTTCATTCGTTTTCGTAAGTAGTATGAAAAATTATAAACTCGATTTATAAAGGAAAAATAAAAATGATGATTTTTTTCTCTATAATTCAGTTTCTATATCCATCAAATAATGGAAACGTAGATGTTTACGACTTCGATTTAACCCTTTCTAGAGCCGTGGGAAGTATGCTTCCCACCAAATTTATCAATCTTTGTATGAAATTATGTAAGTTGGCATAAGTTCTGACAAATTTTTTTAGTAAGTCAGAAACTTAGATGCTTCAGTTCTATATCTTACACAAAATGATGTGTCTTGATTTGTTACTTAACTATTAATTAACCTAATTAATTAATGAATCAAATTAAATTTATCTAATAAGCTAAATGAATCCCTTTTCTTATTCTAATTTCAAGCCTAAAAATATTTTAACATAATATGACGAGAAAAAAATGGCCCTATAAAGGGTTAAATGATGGCATGCAAGTTTTTAACTTACATTATTATCAAAGCTATTCAATGAATTATTTCCTCGAAAAATTCAGCCATATTTATAATGATATTTCAGAATATAAATCTTTGAAGTATCCATTATATTTTAAAGTTTAAAGTATCCATTATAATGTAAAGAATTATCTCGAAATTAAGATTTTGCCATCAAACTACCACAGCCTCGAATATCCTTCCATGATTTAACGAAAATGTTTTAAAATATTTGTTTAAGCTTATTTTGTGGGACAGCTTTATACTTTCCATAAATTTTAATATTATTGATCATTGCTTCTTTTTTCAGTAGTTTCTATGAAGGAAATTAACTTGAAATTTCCGGAATAATTTTAATTTACAGAATAAAAGGGTATGAAGTTTTCCCCTTTTAATGATTTCAATTAAGTGTTTATCACGTTTTACTAATTATTATTAATTATAATATTACTTGAATAGCATTTTTCATACGGATGTATACAGTGATTCTTTGTATATATTACTCAACGTAATTTTAAAAAAAACAATGGATGGTAATTTTGCTTGGCGATTAACCCAATTTGTAAAATTTATTATTTGTCATGCTATTAGAAACGATATTTAAGAAGCAATGCTGTTAGTTCTATTTACAAGGAAATATTTCTTATCTTCAAAGGGAATATTAAGCTTTGAATCAAAATGTACAAGAAATTCAAAGCTAAGTTTGTTTCTCAAGGCAGATTTATCTAAACATAAGGAATTCAACTTTGAAAATTTGTTTTAAAGACATTTTATTTGCAAGCATCTTCTAATGCGTCCCAAAAGAGCAGAATATTCCGCACTTTCGGCCTAATTGAAGTGAATCAAAGGCTCACTAGGGATGCGAAAATTGTAATCCTCTCTCGAATATAGCTTGTAAACGATCGCAGTGCAATTTATTTTAGTCTACAGTGCCGGAACTATAGACTGTAATGGTTTGTGCTTCCATTAAGAAATGTACGTAAACAAGGTATTATCGAAGAAATCCTCAAAGGGTGAAATCTTTCTAGCTTAGTTTTGAAGAAAATCAGAGTAGATGGAAGATTATTTTGTTTCAGAGACATCATATGATTGAAAAAGTTTCTAAAAACTTTACTGCTTCGAGGAAAATAAAAAGTTATTAGATGGAACTCTAATGGATAAATAAATAAAAAAGGGTTTTGGAATCATTTTTTTAAAAAAAATATTGATTAATTTTATCTGAAACGAAGATATAAATAAACAATTTCTTCCCAAAAATTTTATCTTTAGAATTTCTCATGGTCGATAATTGCAATTTTCTCTTAATTTTAATAAATGGTTGCCATTGAAATCGAAAACTTTAATGATTATTCGGCATTCGATTATTATTAAAGAATTATTTTAGACATATGGATAGAAAAATTAAGAATAAATATTTTAAAATGCACCGAAATTAAGCATTAGTATTCAATTATAAAAACAAGGTGTTGTTTTATTTAATTATTTTTCTGCATTTCTGTAATTAACTTTTAAACTTTTTTCACCATTTGAAGTGAAATAACGAATTGCTTAAAATTTGCTGAATATGAAAATCTAGTTTTCTACAATTCTCAATTACTTAATTGCAATGAAAACACCTGCTATACAAATAGATTACAAAGATTCTTATCCCACGGGGAGAGGGACACCTCGTAATTGAGGATGAAAAGCTTCTGGTATGGTGTTGGTTCTCGCCACCCTGGCGAGTATACAAAATGGTAGGGATCTGACTCCTTCCATTGATGGCGGGACTTACTTCCTTAGGGAAGGGTTGTACCGTGGCCGCTGATGGCCATAGGACTTTACCATAATTACACTACTGTTGATGTTGTGGCGGTCCGGCCATTCAGATTTTTTTGTGTAATTTCTGGCGTGTCGGAGTAGTCAGTTTCTGATTACAAAAAATTCTTCTTTTCTATCACAAGAAGACACATAATTTGCAGATTCATCTAATTTTTTGAAAATTGCAATACTTTCCTTTTTGTAATTTGTACAAAAGAGAAAAAAAAGTGATTTAATTTTCTAAACAAAGACAAACCTTGCTAACATGCACCTCTTATAACGAGTGATTCTTATAACGAATAAAATAAAATGTAAAGAAGTGACTCGGTTAGCAATCGATGTTTCGCAGAATGGATGGTGAGGAGACATCGTGGCGTCGCATGCTGGAATGGCTGAGCGCTTGTTTAAAGAGAATATTTTTTATCTTACTTGGACGAAGTGTTGGCCAGAAAGCGTTGTAGAACCGGACTCCGAGGGTTTTGAGTAAGTGCCTATGGAGCCTTAATTGGACCTCAGGCCAAGATTATGCAGTTACAGGTAGATAGTATAGATAATTTTAATAGCTGGAGGATGAAAGTAGTCATAACAACTGAAGAACTTATGGAGCTGAATTTTGTGTACCACAGCGACGCAGAAGATATGGCTAGGAAAGGAGGAAATGATAGATTCAATAGAGCAACAACATAAATTTGTTTTATTGTTAATTTATTAGAGTATTTTTTTTTTTTTTTTTGGAATGGAATACGTTTTAACGATATGTTTTTTCGATACGGTTTTGCTTAACGGGTGTTTCGAATCATGAATTATCTTCCGGAACAAATTATGTTCATTAATTGAGGTTCCACTTTTTATGTCAATAATTATATTGTGCGAAATGACACTTTCTGAGAAAGGAATGAATTTTTATAGATTAACTTCCATTCTCCTAAAAATTATTAATGATAATCAATAAGTCGTCAACTTTCATCTATGGAACTAATCATCATTTAAATTAACCCACTGAATTAGTCTATAGACAGTATTTATCTTTTTGATCATATTCTTTAATTTATTTTCTGTAAATAATCTGGAAATAAAAATATTTTATTCTCATTAAGTATTAAATTATACAGTATAAAAGCCCACGAATTTACATGGTAACAAGTTTAACTATTCAGAAAAATCATGCTATATAATTTTAATGATATCCATATTTTTAAAGAACTAAGCGCAGTTGAATAATTTCAAAAGAAGTTTTATCTGAGCGAAGTGCAAGTTATCGCATTGATGTAACTTGGAAATAGGAAAATATTTTTAAGTAAAGTACTTACTTTATTTTCTAACTTCAAAGCACAGAATGATATGTTTTAACACTTAAAAAGATCAAGCACTGTCGTTAACTATTATGGAAATCTTTATGCATATAAAGATTTGCATATCTTGAAAGGAATTTATTTTTATATAAGTATATCTTTTTATTCTAATAATGTTGTAAACATCATTTATACTCTTATTTCTGGAGTTTGGCAACTAAAAGCATAAATATTTATAAAAATAGGATTTACTAACAGAATTGTTGATGAATAAATAATTCAAAGGAAAGATTTCATTATTTTTATAACAGTATTTATCTTATTTTTATTTTGAAACCCCTTGAAATAAATTTTAAAGAAAACAAGTTCGGAGTTTTATCCTACTAAAATTCAAACAAAAATAAATTATTAATCACAGCTTGATGAAGAAAATAATATTTTATTTCAATCAAGATACTTAAATAATCTGCTTTGATAATCTGGGCGACTTAAAAATGCTAAAAATACAAAAAATTTGTAAACAAGAGCGCTTGCAATCTTTTACGTATAATGAGAAAGTTTTATGAAATCTCGAAAAAATGAGGGGTTCCTCCGTTTTCTGTTATGACCTAATCTATTGTTTATTCATTAAACAACAGATTTAAAGCTGATCTTAATTAGAGAAATAGAAATGGAAAGATAAATAAATAGTGTTACAAACCTGTAATGTTACTTCCCAGCATGGTCAATTCAATCACTAGAAAGACCGTTTTACCATCAGCTCTGTTAGGTGCTGCGTCAGTGATCTCAGAGCTTGGCGAAAATAGATATTACTGGAAACTTCCAGAATTTTAGTTACTAAGTCAATAGGAACCGGGATTCGCCTGATTGGTCCAAAACCTTTTCAGCCCGCCTCCCGAGAACTATAAAAGGTCAGCAGTCTCAAGCTACAGTCAGTCGGAACCTACCCTCACCTGCAGACGCTATGGACCTCCACAGCATGGATCCAATTGCCAAAAGCGACGAAATAAAGAGATGCAAAGATGCTATATTTTATGGGAAGAAGAAAGCAACAGAAGTCCGCTACATGATAAGAAAGGACCCCAACAGCCGGGAACTGGCCACCCTAGAGAAAAAAGCCCAACAAGAGCTTAATAAACTCTACGAGAAGCTCCGAATCTTGACAGTAAATCAGCATCAAGGACCAAGGAATGACCCAGACCAGCCTGGTCCTAGACCAACCACCAAATCCGTTGTTTCTGCGGACTCATCACCCGAAAAAACTCCACAGAAGAACATAGATTCCCTGGGGACAGTATCCCCAAAGAAAACAGCGACAATTTCTCTCTACAACTAATGAACCTGATATTGAGACTGCGAATAAATACGCCCTCTTGGAAGACGATAAAAAGCAAGAAATCGCACACTCTGAAGATCCCAAAAAGTCAAAACTCCCAGCCATCAATCTGAAAACTACAGCATAATACTTCAAGAAATCTGCCGACAATTCCCAAGAACCATCAACACCTTCAGAAATAACTATATCCAAATCTCGTCATATGCCAAAGATGAAAGATATAAGATTCTCACCCTCCTAGATGAAAAGAATCAAGAATATGTCCTATCTGAATCTTTTGAAGACCGCCCACTTAAAATCATCATCAAGGGTCTCCCAGTCAACATGGAAAGTAGTGTAATTAATGAAGAATTTAGAGAAAGGAACTTACACCCATTAAGAATCTCCTAGCTGAGAAATTATCGTGAGAAAACTCTCTACCCAATTTTCATGGTTGAACTAAAAAGGACTGAATCTGTTCAAGATATCTACAACCTGAAATCAATAGCTTTTCTAAAGATCAGAGTTGAAATCTACAGAAAAAGAAACAAAGCCACGATGTGCTACAACTGTGCTGGTTTTTATCATTGTGCAAGAAACTGTAAATGCACCCCCAGATGCATCAAATGCAACGACAAGCACCCTACAAATAGATGTGACATAAAAGAAAAGATAGAAGAACCTGTCTGTATCAACTGCCACCAAGCTGGACACCTCGCCTCTTGGCGTGGATGCAAATCCTACCCAGTGATCAAAATTAATCCTGAGCTAAGAAAATCCTACGCAGATGCTGCAAAAAACAAGTTCACTAATCATCAATCGATCGCTCCTGACCCACCTAAACAAGGAAACCCAACCACCCCTGAAAACATGCCTATTCAAGATCTCTTGGATTAACTAAGAGAAATCAAGTCTATGCTGGCGGAATTTCCAGGCCTTCTCAATGCAGGGAAAAAGATCAAAATGGCTAAGACAGAAGAAGAAAAGAAACTCATATTAATTAATACTCTGTTAGAATAATCACCCTGCTATTCTCTCTTGCAACGCTGTTCCGCCTCCCTTAACCTCGCCGTCACCTGATTGGTCCTGACAAGTTTCTCCCAGTATCCAGCACCTCATTGGCTCCTGGCTACTAATCTGAACCCCGAAAACCAGTGCTCCCTTCTCCTGGCCTCACTCCTGTGGTGTCATCTTAATAATCTCTCATCATCTACTAGTACCTTGAACTAATAAGAACATTTTTATTCACCCCAAAGTTTTATTTCTTGTTAGATTTACGAATGGTGGGGCCTGCGGCCCCAATGAGCCGTAATCCCTCTCAACAACTCAGTCAGTCAGTCGGAGACATGTATCGAGTCGTCGAAAGGATAACAAAGCAACGGCGGAATAATCCAACGAAGAACCAGCGTCGGGTGAATCCAAGCGAGTGCTGAACTGAGCTGTGTGGCGAGTCTTGGTGTTTATTATGGAAGCAGCATCGAGTCCTGCGAGGAGTACCCAGTCATATAGTATTGTGTAGATGGTTGGATACAGCTAAAGCGAGGTGATAATGGAGAATTGCAGCCGTAGAGTGAAACTAAAAAGATTCCTTTTCATACTGAATTCTGTCTCGTCGCTTTGTGTGCTGTGGTTGTTATTAATACCGATTACTACTTGTGGGCTACTGTAGTTTACTACTGTTGCCTGTCTTCGTCTCGGCTGTATGTATTTGTAGTCTGTGTATTAGTGTCTTCGTGTCAATAAACGTTGTCGTTTGTACTAAAGGTCTGTTTATTTCTGCATCGACCAAAAAAAATGAGAAAGAATCAGTACGAAGGAAGTGCATCCGTAACAATAGCAATTATTTTTCTCATAAACTAACCCTGTTGATACAAACAATAGAAATATATATAAAAACATTTTAATATCAGTCAAGAAAAATGGCAATTCAAGTTATTTTTAATTAATTAAAATTTTCAAAAAATTGTTAAAGGTGTATATTGCCACTCTTCAAGGTACATAGGTGTTGAATTTGGTAACTGCAGGTCAAACTATCTGACCTATAGAACGCCAATGCAACACATTCCCACATTCATCTTTATTATTAATAGAAATACGAGACTGGGTTATAAAGATTTTTTGCAAGTAAAAATGAAAGAAAAACTAGAATTGAAAACATAAAGTTTGTTTTCAAGCATATACGAGTGAGAAAAGTTTTTAAATATTTTACATTAACATTTTTAATTAATCAGTTAATATCTAATTTTATTGTTACCAAAGTTAAAATAGGATTCTGTTACAATTATATTTATAATAATTAATATAATTCTTACATTTATTTTTTTACCAAAATGATGAATCCACCCAGTGGGGGATCCTCGAAACGAAGATGAGGAGCTTCCGCAAGGTGGTTGGTTCTCATCATCCTGGAGGGTACACTTAAAGGTGAAGGTCTGACTCCTCCCATCGATGACAACACGTACTTCCCATGGAAAAGGTTGTACTGTGGCTAGTGATGACCATTAGGATTCAACCACAGTTCCTGCCAGTGTTGCTGTTGAGGCAGCCTGTCATTTAGTTTTATTATCCGTGTGCCTTCGTGCGGGCCGGAGAGTCAGACACTTATACATGATGACATTTTATAATCCCCCATCCCCCCAAAAATCTCAAGCATTCGAGTAAATAAATAAATACATCATTAGATTTACTTGTTTAAACTTCTATACCACTCACTACCGAAAAATAGCAACATTCGAGATAAAGCAGTAGATTATGAATTCCATATAAAGCCATCTATAGCAAGAGAAAGAAATATTCTTTAAAAATAAATAAGAAACTCCTGAGAATACTTTGCGTTTAAGAGGCTTTTCGAAAAGATTTAACTTTTAAAAGTTTCAGAATAAATTTTTGTTTTAAATCGGGAACGAATATTATAATGCCTTTCAATGGATTAAGTGCTCTTTATATTGAATTTGTTTGACCTTGTTTATTCTTTCAGAAATTTGTTTCCGAGAATGTTTAAAATATTGTGGCTGAGACAGCATTAAAAATATTCTGAGAAATTATTCACAAAATCAAATTAAAAATAAAACGGATTAACTAGTCTGGAACGCGTTTAATAAGGCATTTATATTATGTAAATTTTAAATCTCATGTTATATTTAACTATTGAATTAATGTATACTAAGGGAAATCGTACTAGTTTTATCTTCAATACTCTGCAGTCAAAAGAATAGACATAAAAAGCAATATATGTTACTTTTTTTATTTCAAGAAACTTTAACTTAAAGGTACTTTATTATTTCTTTATAAACATAAAAGCAGAAAAAACTTTAAAGGGGGTTGTTTAAGTAGAATTTTATGCGGTACTGCTGTCAATTAAACCAATGAATGTTTACATATAGTAGAACATATTGTTTTTATATGTCATAAGTTCGAAATTATAGTAAACAATTTCTTAAAAAAGTATTCCGATTAGAAATTTGTTTTTTAAACTTCAAGCGAAATATTGTCACGTAGGTACTTTAGTGTGGAACTCAATGACACACACACAAGAAGTAGAGCTAAACCAATTTATTAACTCAACTCTGAACTGAGAACCCAATGACTGACAGATCTTCTGCTTTTATACTAGCAGGGAAAGTTCCAGAACACTTTTCTGGAGACAGTAAGAAAAGTTCAGAACACTTGTCTGGTAAACTAAAGAAATGTCCAGAATCTTCTGGAACATGAAATAAAGGAAAGCATAAAATCAAGGAATTAAATATTTACACAGATTGTGAACCGCATTGTCTCCAGCCGGATTCGAACGTACGATGTCTTGACTAAGAGACCAGTGTTATGACTATTCGGCCATGGAAAGTCGCTGTCTTTTCAATGCGGCAGTATGATAGTAAGAAATTAAAAAATGTATGAAGAAATTGAATCGTTTGTTTACTCAAAGAAACTGAAGAATATCTTCCGATTTAATATATTGTATGGTTTGAATCTCATGCTAAATATTTTCAGCTTCAGCTTGGAGCTGCTGTGGAGCTTCATACGCCTTGAAACATTTCTTTTCTTTTATAGTATTAAATACCAATTCTTCCAAGAATTACTTGACATTTTCTTTCTAAAAGTATGTTAAATCATATTTTTTTAAAGGATTGAGATTTCCATTAAATATAATGTAAAAATGAGCATCAGAAACCTCATCAAAGGTTCTATTGATATAATTTGTGGTAAAAATATGTAGGAAAGGGGTTTCTGAACTCATTAATCAAACAGCAAGGGATGATAAAGTCAAATATTTTTACATAAGAATGTAGGAGCCCATGCGGTGCCTCTAGGAGCTAATAAGTACTTTTCTTAAATAAGGATGATAAAATAAAGCATAATTATATAAAAGATATATAAAATCAAATGTAAAACCTAATGCATATTGTCTACTTAAAAATTACTTAGTTTGCAATTATGATAGTGCTTAAAATTAATCATCAGAATTTATCGCAAGAACCTAGTGGTAAGGTCTTGGCTTCCGCAGCGGAGAATTCCAGGTACGAAATTTGATTCCACCGACTTTAATTCAGGGGCAAGAGAAGCGGGTGCCAGCTTAGGAGACGTCCTTGTCATCTATCTGCCGTTCTAAATTATGGCGTTTCATTGTAAAGTGAAACGGACCTGTGGTGAATAGCTTATAAGCCAGTTAACAACTACACACCCCAAGGTCCCAGATTCTATCCTCGCGCATCTCATTTTGCCACATTGATGACCTCGGACGATGAACCTTCAACCTTCGTACAGCTGTTGTGGCGCCATCTACCCACAGCAAACCAAAGTCGTCCGATTCACTTGACGCAGCAACAGCATCAGCAACCACTCACCCACACACGCTCGCCATCGCTTCGTGCTGCTCAAATGGGTACAGGCGCATTACAATCAACGGCTAATATATAACCACTCAACAGCCATATCGTTCGTATCACCTCCGACTCACTGGAGGGAGAGTTTGTGGTAAATAGCTTATAAGCCCGTTAATAACTACGCTACCCGAGCAATTGCTTTTGTATCATAGTCATGCTATTGGACTGCTAACCACAATGTCCCAGGTTCTATCCTCGCGCATCTCAATTCGCTATAGACCCTTCCCTAGAGTTGTTTTAAAACGGTAGGTTAGAATAACTATACTAAACCATGCAAATCTATTCATTCATGTCAAAGGTTTCACTGATGCCAAGAATTATTATACACCTGAAAATGCATCGATGTTTCGAGCTTTTAGGTACAGAAAGACAAATTGACGATTTTCAAGATAGTTTACTAGTCCTTCTATGTAAAAATATTTACGACCAATACTCAAGCTTCAGTACAAAAACAATTATGCCGCTTTGAAATCTCAAAGGAGTAATTGGCTTACATTTTCATAGCTACGAACTCATTATCACAATCTATGCTATATCAAATACTCGAGCCATGAAATCCATTACAGAGCCCGCAAAAATTATTTTCAGATATAAGCCAACGTTCTCAAGTATAAATTTCTGTTAGAGGACGCCATTTTGATTAATTATTGCAAACATCTCTGCAAAGACGTATTTATCAACGGTGCGATAAATATTTTTATACATATTAATGAAGTCGTGACTCAGTACTCCAAAGTATCTATACATTTCTATACAAAAATGTATCTTATAATATGCTGTTCTGCTTTTTAATTTGTTCCAGGAATTAAGAAATATTTCCAATTTATCCTATCATTTCACACTGCGGTTTTTTAAAATATTTTGCTGCAAAAAATATCTTCTGTTTCATTGGATATCATATATAAAGCATCATAACCATTTAATATAAAGCATCATAACCATTTTGGAATAAACAATATCACAAGATTATATCTGTAAAAATTGGAAAACGAACCTTTATAAAAAATGAAATAGCTAAATATTATAACACATGAGAAGATACATTTAGAATTTAGAAATACACATTAAGAACTTGAAAATTAATTGCTCAACCTAGTAGCAAAATATAGAAACTCTATTTCTATTCAGGTCATATCACTGTCCAGCTCATTTTTCTTTGACAGTTACACTAACCGTAATAAGTAATAAATCTTTCTTGCTATTTAATTCCATGATAGTATCTAATAGAACAGATTCTAATTCAATCTCAGAAATAGCAAATTTATCTCTCGCCATCGAACCCAACGTTGATTTAATTAAACTAGAGTTAAAATAGGCTGTCATATCAAGAATACGACTACCACCATATGTCATTCTGCATGAAACTTCTTAATTTTTCTCTTTTTCTGAATGTACCTATAGCTGAAGGAAATAATAATCAGATAACCACAGAAAAAAAATGTTTTACTCTTCATATCGAGTGTGTTACGGCAATGAGTTTCACCAGTGAGCTTTGTTCTAAGAGTTCATAGTTACTCTTCATTTTCTTATTTCCACTCTTCATTTTCTTATTTCCACTCTTCATTTTCTTATTTCCA
Source organism: Argiope bruennichi (assembly GCF_947563725.1). Lineage (NCBI taxonomy): Eukaryota > Metazoa > Arthropoda > Arachnida > Araneae > Araneidae > Argiope > Argiope bruennichi. Next base: position 83,059,295 of record NC_079153.1, on the reverse strand, counting down.
TAGATACTTATAATAAAAGAGAAGGTGTGAGGGTGTGCGTGTATGTGTGTGCGTGTGCGCGCGCGAGCGCCTGTGTGTTGGTAATCTATGAGCCAAACCGTTATCTTGAGTTACCATATTTGGCAGATCTAAGTTTTGGGGGACGGAACTCTAAATTTCAAAGTGAGTTTTCCAAAATTTTAATATCTGCCGTAATTAAATCAAGAAAAGTTTTCTTGTTCATTCTGTGATAATTTCCAAACAAGTAATTGCAAATAAATAAATTTTGTACCATTTTAAAGTTTAAAAATTATTTTCAATAATCGCAATTTAATTATAATGCAGGTTTACCCTAAAGATTGACAATGTTTCAAAAATATTTCAATAATTTTCTACAAAAATCTTATTTTTGCATTGAAATTCAAATGAATTTTCATTTCTTCATTAAATATTGATTGATGATTTTCTCTGAAAATTTATTCCGTTTATTGTCTGCGTAGCTTACAAATGATTAGAAAATGATATCTTAGTCACGCAAAAGTACTCATTCAATAAGTAGATGGATTACAAACACAGTTAAGTATTTAATGGCCTAATGATGTTATTGGGGTAGATATCCTCGGATAATTCATATACACAGTGAGCAGACCCAATGTATATTTGAAAGAATAAAAATTACTTTCTTTCAAAACACAGATTTGGACAACACATCCTTAACTACATGTTAGAATGCGATAATGCTCTTGTGTTGTAACTGTTGCATCACTTAAATAAAATAAATTGCGCAGAGGACTCCAAGTAAAACTACATATATCCGAAACATGAAATCATTTAAGAACAAAGTGAGATAATTTTTTTTTTCATATTTTTTTCAAGCAAACTATTTAATAGGTTAAATATTTTTCAAGTAAAATTTGTTGTGGGGATGAGTTTTCTTTCTTAACCCCAGATGGCAGTGTATGCGCGTTGTCTTGAAAGTTATGCAGAAAAGATTTCTTGTTTGCTTGGCAGTAAAAAAAAAGAAGTTCACGTGAGTGTGAGCGATGGAAAAGCAGAACAAATTTATTTTAACTATCACTCGGAAACTCGGTGAGTTTCTTGTGAAATTAGCAGTTTAGGAAGAAAATAATTTTTTATTGTCTTGAAGAAATATTCGTAACCGTGATATGGAATTACTTATTGAAAATTGTACAAAATAAGCAGTGGCTTAATATGAATAAATGAATGACTAGTCAAGAAAACTCTTTCCTGATTTTTCTTGCATAGAATCTTCCATTTTTTGCAAACAGGAGCACAGGGTATGTGCTCACGAACAGTGCAGAAATATTTCAATAGGGAAATATCCCAATACTCGACATTTGTAAATAAGATTTCATTTTGATTGAAAGATAAGATATTCGCTTGGTAAATTAAACTCACTAGAAAAAGATTTTAAAGATCACTCTTCAAATGAAATAATCCATCTTATCTATTATCTATTATTTTCAAACGTATTTTAGAAAAAAAAAGTCAAATAATTTTTCAATATCTAAATTGAAATTTTGAATTTATTCTAGATGAAGAAAGAAACCCCAGCTGTAAATATTTCAAAAATATTATAAAAGAAAATTGTAATAAAATATCGATGGTAGAAAATTAATACTATAAAAATGTCAAAATAGTAAATTAGTTCGAAAAATATAATTCGATGCCTAGAAATTAATATATGTATCCATTTCAAAAAGTTGAATTGCTACGCATATTTTAATAAGCGGATTGCCAAGAAACCTCGAAAGAATTTACAAAATTTGGTATAATCATTCTTTCGAAATATCGTGCTCAATGGGCGATATTTAAGAATTCCTCAACCACAAGTGTGAAGGAAAAAATTCTTAAATCCCATTCTTTTTTTTTCCAATTCTTTAAGAAATCTTTCTGAAATGAATTTCGGATCATCTTCATTTTCTCTCACAGATGGAAAAAATATTTTCTTTTTCTTATTTTCATTCTACTACGTGCAGAAAAATCGCTTTTAATGTTTAGAAAATGAAATGACAGAATAAAAGATAAAGGCAAATTTGAGAGGATATTAAAACAGAATGTATAAATTATTTTTCGAATTGTTTTTTTATCTAATATGTGAGAAATGAACTGGTTTATTTAAAGCTTACAAAGATGGATTTTATTCGGAGATAGAGAAGAGATACGATTAATAGAAAAAAAAACTCCTCTAGAATTTATAATTTTTTTTTATGTAATAGACTATTTTTAAAATGTTGTTGAAACGACAAGATTGCTACAGTTTTTTTTATTTTTTTATTTTTTTTACTTTTTCTTATAAGAAATATAAAGTAGTAATCGTCAAAAAATTCGAATTAAAAAGTTGGCGGATTTCCACGTATTAGACTTCCTTGAATTCAAAAAACACATTTTTGGCAAATGTCTGTTTTTTTGAGAGAGATAAAAAAGATTAAAAAAAGATAAAGATAAAAGAGAAAGATAAAGATAAATGGAAGATGAAAAAAAGGCTTTGAGCTGGACGGATGAAATTTGATATACATGCTAAGTACTAAGTTTGTATGTTTCTATCAAATTTTGAGCAAAATCCATTCAGAGGAAAGCTGTCTGTCCGGCTGTTCGAATTTAAGTTAGTAAAATAACTACAAAATGAAGAGAGCTAGATAGATAAAATTCAGTACACAGGTTTAACCTTTTCGGTATATACGCCGACCAAATTTTGAACTAAATTTAATAGACTGGTTTTTATTTTAAGGACATAAATCAAATCTGCTTGAGATTTTGTAAAATCTCCATGTTTCTTATTTTCATGAGTTCTGAAAACAAATTTTTATTCTTATCTCTATCTCTTGACACATTCAGTTAAATAGATAAAAAAACATTGATCTAAATAGATAAAATTTGGTATATGAACTCCAAATTAAATATGTAATTTTATATCAAATTGCAAATGAAACTTTATTAAAAGAAATATGTTTACCTGGCTATTCGAATTGAATTTAACTCGATAACTGTAAAAATGTAAAGAATTAGACAGATAAAATTAGATTCAAAGGGTTAGTATTTAAAGTGTAGATTTATCAAATTTTATACTAAATCTGTCAAAGAATTGACTGTCTTTAAGAATTTGTATATTTCCATGACTGTAAACGCTAAAATTCATAAAATTAATGAATTAAATCAATAAAATTTGGCATGTGATGTGAGATTACAGCTGTAGTTCTATGCAAAATTTTGGTTTCAATCGATCCCGAAAAAAGACAAAAAATACGTATTAAATAAAAAATTCAAGATTAATGTCACATATTTATTACCAGTAAAAATACCAGATTCATGTCGCAGATTTTTATTGTTGTTTGCTTATGCATGCAAGGCCTTCGTTACCTTACTCCATATAAGAGCGATAACTATTTTATTAGAGAGTAGGTGAGAAAATTTCGGGAAGAGCTTCTCTGTTGATTTTAAAATATAGGCTATATATTTATAAATAGATTTTATATTATACTAGCCGCCTTTGGCGACCAGCCGGTTCGCCAATCTTAATGTTCGTTTAAATTTTAATAATTAAATATTTAACGCTACTTTAATAGATTCTTCGTCAAAATATTTAAAAACTTCTAATTTTGATAGCCATATAATTCACTCATAATATTATAAATGCCTTCAGTCATAACGTAATATTTATTATCTCTCTAATTTTCTGTTAGCTCCCGTAGAATTTATGCTTTAAATTAAAGTGGAAAGAATTAATCTGCAATTAATATCATAATATTTTTTACTGTAACAAAGCATTTTTTTATAATATGATTACTGATAACAGAGTCACTGAGCGTTTAAACTTTATCGGCACTAAAGAATATCTTTTTTAATTTATGTAATATCTCAAGACTTTGTCAACAAAATTTTCTGAAATTCATCATGAACAGATCGATTAATTAACAATGTTTCATTTTAAATGCATCAAACACTAAGAAAATAAAACGAATCGTTTAAAATAATCGGTCGAACACAGGTTTAAAAAAAGTACTTAAAAAACGATGTACTTAAAACTATAAGCATATACAAAAAATATATAACTAACATAAATACAATTTACTTACAAAAGCATGCAACTAACTTAAAAATAATTTAAATCATTCGTTGGTTGTCATGCCAACAGTCAGAACATAATGCGCATGCGTGAATTTTCTTCGCCAGTTACGTTAACGCAAATGCTTGAATTTTTCTACTCCAGTTGGGGTAACGCTATGCAGATTATACATTTTTAATTTCCTTTATTCTGTGTTATTTTAATTCAAAAGTACTTCAGAATAAATCTGAAACATGGATTAATTAACAATGTTTAATTTTAAATGCATAAAACATTAAGAAAATAAACAGAATCATTTGAAATAATCCACCGAAAAATATTAACCCTAGCCTCTTTACTGTTGGGAGAAAAAAACAACTGAAGCCTTACTCATTGGGCGGTGGTAAAAATGAAAGAATTTTTTGGCGGAAAAGTTGGCGGTGGGGAAAATGGAAGATTTTTTTGGCGGGAAAGTTAGTTTTTAATTAATAATTAAAATTCTAATTAAAATTTCAAAAAAAGGGACCCCAGGTGCACATTCCCGACCTCTAAGGTATACATGTACCAAATTTGATAGCTGTATGTCAAATGACCTGGCCTGTAGAGCGCTAACACACACACACACACATTGAGCTTTATTATAAGTATAGATAATATGTTACGGGAGCAATTTCATGTATACATATTATTTGTAGAACTTTTAGGAAAGTTTTATATCGATTTTGAAATTAAGATAAGAAATTCATTCCTTTTCTCTCACATAAGTTGAGATAGCACTTTGTAATTCAGAACATTTATCTTTTACTTTGTTCTATGCAGTTAATATGAAAATTAATGAATAATACGTTGAAAGTTTGGACTAGTAAATTTAAAATTATTTGCATCAAAATATCCTTAAATTGAGTCGAGTTGAGTTAAAAAGTCAAAAAGATCCTTTATTAAAATATAGTACTGTATATATCAAAGTTAAACACAACATCCATTATCTCGTGATTTCACAAAAAAAGTTCTTCATGCAGTTTCTAAATATTCGTTTACAAATTGCATCAAATTCTTCTTCGAAAAGCTTAAAAGAATAATGCCTTCTTTTATAGTGAATTATACTTTCTTTTTTGTGTCAGAGGTTTTCATTTGTCATCAAGAACTGAAATTTATTTTTCTATATAAATGCCTACAGTAATAAGTTTTATTCATGTCATTCATGTATTTTATTCATGTATTGTAAAGAAAAAAAAATGATATTTGATGCAAAATTTTATGGAAGATACACATCTGAACAATTCTCAGAAACAAAACATTGCTACAGCTGTTAGTGTTTTTAATTCATCGAATTTTATGTAATTTAGAAGACAGAATATACATGTTCGGTATATCTGCCTACTCAATATCTTTTATGCCACTAAGCCCCATTCTTAACTATTGAAGAATCTTTGGGAAAAGTATATGCTTGTATACTTTTCTTGTACACTTATATGGCGACTAATGTGCCGTTAAATTTCAATGCATACAACAATATTGATAAACTTTTAAAGTATAAGTATAAATGCATATACATAAAAGTATGTATAATTATTTGGCAATAATTATATATACTTTTATGAATAATTATATATACTTTTATGAATAATTATATATACTTTTATGAATAATTATATATACTTTTATAAATATATATTATGCCAATATAAAAAATAATATCGACAACCTTAAATAGCATTAGATTCTCGCCTCTAGAATTTCAGTGTAACCTTCATTTTAAACCCGTGTATTTCTCACTACAATAGCTACACTCTGTGACTTATTATAAGCGATATAAAAGAAAAGAATGTTTCATTTTTTTACAATACAAATAAAAATTCGAAAGATTTTAGATTTTATTCTATTTTTGAACATTCAGTAGGAGGCACATAAAATAACTCACAGAGAAACAAAGTATTTCGTAGGGGCTTAAAAATGTTCAATACCACACCTTAATATTGCTCTCTAAACTTTAAGTCACTTTGTATTATTCTTCATGAGTTGCTTTATATACTTTTTCCAAAATATTGACTCGAATAACTCCCCTCAAAGCGCTTTCGATTTTTCAAGCTTCAGTCATTCTTTCATTTTATTCTCTGGGTACTTTGCTAGATTCGACTTTTTCGGAGAGTGGGGGAAAACGTTTATCGGTTTCAAAGAGTTGAATTATATTCGCATGAAGTAGATTTTCCACTTTTTTTCTATTTCTTTTGTGGCCACAATTGATTGCTCCGAGTCAACATATATTAGCGCTGGAGGAAATCATTACCATGTTTTTTACAGAAGAAAAAAATTAGTTCTGAAATGTCAAAACCCTTCAGTTTCATCACATTCCTCCTAGTTCTGGCTATTGACAATGTTTCAGGAACTATTTTATTATTTCTTGACGTTCTTTTTTTTCTTCTTTTCAAAAATATTCAATGCAGTTTCAATAGACTGTTTTTTTTTGTTTTTGTTTTTTTTGTCGCGCAGTAATTGAAAAATTCTATATGTTTGAATAATTCAAAGTTTCTGTTAAATTATATGATTTCTATAAATGAGAATGTAGAAAAACCTTTATTTGCTTCATTTATAGAATATTGCTTTCATTTTTTATTGCTTTAATTTATAGAATAATAAAGAAAAGTAAAAAAAAAAAAACATATGTGCTTTATATGGTTCTTGGAAATAAATTATTTTATTACAAAAGAAGCAGGCAACAGGAGTTTTCAGTTTTTTAGTTAAGTGCAGAAATTCTTAGTTCGCATTTAAGTGCAGATATTCATGCCGTTGCTTAGATTTTTTGGTCATAATTTTCTTTCTGTCATAATTTTTTTGGCATCGGTCTTCTCGCTCAAATCTGAAGTCATTGGTAACTTATGATAATATTTTTCTCAATATCATGGTAACTTAAAATGCAAATCATCATTCTTATTAATGTAGAGGTGAAACATGCCTGATATCTAAGCAATTTTCGACATTTAGAAATACCGTAAAAAATTTGATTACTTTTCAAAAAAAATCAAAGTTCATATATCAAAGAAAATTTCAGTTTATTTTGTTTTTGTTTTTTTTAGAATCCACGATATTGTTAATATTTACTTCAAATTGAAAAAAAACACCGTGAAAAGACGTTATCTGACAATTACTGTTTCTAAATGTACCCTGCATCAAATATGTCCTTAGTATCTACGTTAATATTTTGAATAGATATTTAAAAAGTGTCTGTCATTTTCATTTCTTCTTTATGCATAGACACTAGTCCTAGCAATGACAGCAAGATTTCGTGCACAAAATATGTCTGTTATGGATAAAGCAGCACACGTCGCAAAACAAAATGTTTTTGAAATTTCTTGTAAAAAATATACCTAACAAATGATGTAATCAAAAAAGTTACTTGAACAGAATTTATAATGCTGAATTAAAATGAAACTCGCTTAAGAAATTATTCTTAGGAACAATAAATAACAATTTTTGGCGAATAGAGTATTTCTATCACTTTAATTTTATCCATGTCATCGAGATGATAAAGATTATAAATGGAGTTTTGGGAAAAGATGGAGCTTCTAGAGAACCTCTTATAAAACTTTATATCGAAACTTCAAAAAGTTATATATCCAGATTGAATATGTATGATATTATCAATCGATAATGTCTGGAAATTTGTAGGGTATAAACTGTCACTGCAGATTTCAACACCAAAAACCTGATCATTATTAAAATATAACTTGAAATATATAAATTGCAAATATATAATTTTATGTAATTATTATAATTTAAATATATAATTTTTGAATCGGAAGGCAATTTCGAAGACAGTGAAGAGACTTTCGATTTTTGACGTCGTTTTATTTTATCCCGGGGAGGCAAACATTATGTACAAGCAGAAGCGCAGAGCACACACACAACACAGAACGACACAGAGCGAAATGAGGAAAAGCTGATGAAAAATTATCCCTGTGAATATATACTGTGAAATTTTAATTGGGATTTCCATCACATGTCAATCAAAAGTAAGGAAAACACAGGGAGTTTTTAATGGAATTGGTTTATATCAGCAATATTTTATCCCTTCACTCGGAGTGTGGGAATGTGTCAATCTTTAGTCGATTCAGCAATTTTATAAAGCTTCTGTTGAATTAATAAGATAGAAAAAGGGGAATGGGATCAGGATTAGCGTTGTCCAACTCCAACTATTAGCGTTGTCAGAACATGGCAATGTTATAGACAACAAGACGAAATTTTTTTCCAATAATGTTTACCTTTAAAATGCGAATCGAAATAAAGGACTTAAACCTTCTAAAAAATCTTTTGGGGATCAATTATTTTTGGAAAGTTTTTCTTAAATATATAGCGCTAAACCATTGATAAAGAAGGATAAGGGAAAATTGATCTAGTTAAACATATGATTAATAAATACAAATTTTGATATTTGTCAGCATAATTAAGAGTTGACCAAAATCAGAAGGCCAACCGAAGTTCAAAGCTGATTAGGTGATTGAGAAAATATTTTACTTACTAATTTTGAAATTTTTATCTAATGCACCTGTCAGATATTGACTAAAAATTAGAATAGTATGATTAATTTATTGGAGAATTTATAATAATAATATGATTAATTTAAGTATAGAATAAATTTAAAATTAATATGAAGTAATGTCTATTACTTATTTCATAATTTCCTTCATTCAATATAGATTATATATGTTACCGTTAAAGTATATAATGCAGTTATTTCATAGAATACCTAGTTATTCCATGAAATAACTGATCGTGTCCGTTAAAGTGTGTAATATGTTATTAATTTGACACTTTAACTAGTTATTCTATGAAATAACTAGGTATTCTATAAGTTAACTAATGAGAGACAGTTAAAGTGTAAAATAAACAATTTATCTAAAATGAAATTAAGCTAATGATGGACAATTAAAATGAAAAAGAAGCAATTTATCTAATTTATGCAGAGAATAAATGGTATTTATGGAAACGTACCATAAAATCATTTGTTACAATAAGGATTACTAAACTGACACTTGGAATTACAAAGAACATTATTTCTAAAACAAAAACATTTTTTATTTCTAAAACAAACAAACAAAAACATAAATGCAGTAGGGGTGGAAGGTAAATGTATTTGTATGATATATGATATAGATTATTTTACACTTTAACGGGCTGCAGATCGTTTATTATATGAAATAACTAGTAAACCATGAAATACAAGAGAGTTTTACACTTTAACGGACACGATCAGTTATTTCATGGAATAACTAGGTATTCTATAAAATAACGGATTTCATACTTTAACGGTAACATATACAATAAGTATGAAGAAATAAGAAATGAAGAACTATTAATGCATGAACGTAGCTTTATGATGTATGTTTAAAATACATCACATAAAAAAATTCAAATTCTTCATGTTTTTCAAATTTACTCTTGCTTAATATAACCCAGTGTGATTGGATGTCATATATAACACTCAACTATAATGCGATCTTATTCAATTAAGGTCAATCTGAAGAAAAATCAAGCAATTCAATTTATATGTGATGTGATCTTAAAGTTAGAAATGAAAAATTGACAGTAGAGGAAGATATCTATTTTATATATATATTTTATAGAAAAATCAATTATTTAACTCACATTTTGATTGTTAAAATCAACTGGAGATGTGATTTTTGAAAAAAAAAATTGAATATGTACTAATAAAGAAGAAATATTAATAAACTTTAACTTTTAAGTTAAACTGTAACAATTAAGTTCATTCTAAAAGTTGGAATTCTAATACCAATTCTTAAAGCTCACTATATATGAAAAAACATCAACAAACATAATATTAGAAATTCATTTTAAATGTTAGAATTCTATTTCGATTCCTAGAGCATACTTTGATTTACCCATAGCAGAAATCCTTAACTTTCATATTTGAAAATAGTCATTCTCCCCCTATACAATTACGTTTAACCATTTATATTGAAATATATAAAATTCCGTCTTTTACATATTTGAATAATTAAAGAAAACTTCAAAGGAATGTTTAATCCATATCTATATCATAAAGTTATTCGAAAAACATCTTTATAGCAGTGCCCTGGCTATCTTTATAGCAGTGCCCTGGCTATCTTTATAGCAGTGCCCTGGCTATCTTTATAGCAAATCTGCCCTGGCATTTAGAAAAAAAAATATCTAAATAAGTTCATAAAATTTTGGAATTACTTAATTCAATAATAATGGAGAACGGGTCCTGTAATGAATGCAAATTTTAGTAAAGAAAATATATAATAGGCTTAAAGTTTTATAATATGTTTGGGCGCAGTGTGGAAAAAATCATGAAGAAATCATATGTGTAAGCGGAATTCTCTGTGGGTTTAATAAAATGTTATCATGGCGTTATTGAATCAAGAAAGTGTGTTATTAAATAATCTTCTCGTGGATATACCCCATTTGTATTAAAGATAAATTCTCAAACTCTTTCTGTACAAACAATTTCACAGAAGGATTATTATAGTATTTTATACATGCAAAATTATGATAATGTTCCAACAACTGAGAAAATAGAAACAGCAGAGAAAATGTATTTGTTTCATTGAATAATATTCCTGAAACTGTATTATAGAATTTCGTAAAACTATAAATGCGCTTGTTTGATATTGTTCTAAATAATATTTTTCTTTCTTTCGAATTCTTTGAACTTTCATGCTTTAATTTATTATTTTTAATTAAATTAAACTATTTATACTGTTCTAAATAATATTTTTCTTTCTTCCGAATTCTTTGAACTCTCATGCTTTAATTTATTATTTTTTTAATCATGTTTAAACTATTTATATTTTTCTAAATAATATTTTTTCTGTCAGTTATATAAGTTTCTTGGAACTTTTATTCTTTAATTTACTGTCTTTAATCAAATTGAAACTATTTCAAATTTATTTGGGAACATTGGTTTGAGTTACTTACTTTAATTCCTTTTTTCTTTCTTATATAATAGCGTTAGACAATCTTGAATCCAAATCTAATACAAAAAAACACACTTATGTTGTTTTTAGGTGTAAACAATTTTATCTTTTATTCAAAAATTTTAGTAATTTGCAAAACATTTTTCTTAAAACTTCTTATAGAGGATTAACATGAAATCAAGATTTCGTTTTTTTTCAATATAAAGAAAATTCAGAGCTTTGTTTTAACAGATGAAGAAATAAAATTGTTGAAGTTCAATATAAATTTTTCCTATTAGAATGGAAAAATCACGATTTTAAAGAAAACTTACAACAAAAGCGAGTTACTTCTCTTTGTTCTATACAATTAGAAAACTCTTTTCTGGAAATAGTTCCTTTTTGAAATTAACAGCTTGAGGGTAATTCCTGTTTCCTAGTCCTTTAAACTGAGATTTTCAACAATGCATCTAAACGTCTGGTTCGAACCAAGTAATCATCAAGACTAAATGAAATGAAAAGACTTAAATTTAATGCTTTTCATAAAATCCTTGTGGGTGAAATAGTTTCTTAGAATATTAGGTACAAAAAAGAATCTGCCAAATGTGAATTTTATCGATGATGAAAGTTTAAATGTACGTTTCTGCCTCGAGCATTCATAAGAATTTTTCTGCATCTATAAGTTTGGTGTTGCCGCTATTCCGTTAAGTGTTAAAATAAGGAAAAGTAAATTTCAGAAGTGAGATTAAATTTCTAATCATCGGAAAATATTTGTGACTGACAGGATTCCATTAGAAGGATATATGATTTTCTGAGAATAAAAATAAAGTTTCCACCACTCCTACTAACATTTCCAGATCATTTTATATTCTGATTTTCGACTTCCAAATAATTAACAATTTATTAATTTAAAAAATTATTTAAAATTAAATATTTTTTATAGGAAATTACATATGATATTTCTGTAGATAACAATATATATTTAACAGCTATTCAAAAATGTTACAGTTAATTTTCTTTTAATTGGAATTTTAATGACTATATTAGGTTAATTTAAATGGTTTTAAATGAAACTGCAACTTTGAGGTGGTGATTTAATGAAAATTGATTTTTTAAAATAAAATTCATTTTTACTTATCATATTTTTAAAGAAATAACTGGATAATACAGGTTCAGTTCTCTGAATTATTTTAATCTTTTAGTTGGACTATCCTCTTGTTTAGAAGCTGTTTAGAAACTAAAGAAGACAATATTTTTCAAAATTGAATTCTAGCTAGATATCAGAGAGTTTTAATCAATGAAATTATGGTATCTGGATTAAGGTAAGGCACCAAGCGAAATCGTCTTCCCCGTGATCTGGGCGTCCTGGCTTCGAGTTCCGATCTGGGCATGGTTGTACTTCCTTTGTTCTATCTGTGAGATGTATGAATGTGCCCTTCTGTAAAAAGGGGGTTGTGCAAGCGAATGAGTGATGCGTGAGTAGCAAAGTAGTACTCTTGGCCCTAGTTGGCGCTACTATAAAAACAAGAGACACTAAAATTTAAATTTACTTTTTTTTCCTTTTACAAGAAAAAATTGTCTCTGACTTTCAATTACCGGATATAAATATTTTCTTATATATCTCCAATGTTTCAATTAATATGAAAAATGAAAACGAAACAAAACGTTTTGTTGAAGACAGATAAGTATCTAGTTAAAATAAAATTATATATTTGAAATATAAATTCCTAATTACAAAATATTTACAAACTCTAATTCTATTACCAATTGCTCATACAAATCTCAAAATATAATAAATACTGCAAATAATTTCACATGAGAAAATTAATCTCATGTTTCCCTGAGCTAAGCGAAACTAGCATACATATTTCATATAACCGAGTATGCTCTGTCTCGAGTCTTATAATAATCGAGTCTTCTAATAAATATTTTGAACGATCCCTTTTACTATGCAGACATAATTCAATAGAAAGCAAATTACATTTCTCAATATAAAAAGAGCATAAAATTTATATTTATATTTTTAAAATGCCCAATTTATAATCAATTTGATATCTCATTACTTTACCTCGAATGAACTGGATTCTACAAACAGAAAAGATCAATAATAGTCTAAATAAGTATTTTTTTTATTTAACAATCAATTTATTATCTAATGAAACTTAATTTGCATCACTATACCTAACTTCTTGTTGACTCTGGAAATGAAAGAATGGGATTAAGCATTTGATACTTGGTTACTATGCACTGCTGGAAAATTAGAAATATCATCTGATGTACTGCAGTCTCCAAAGTGGCTTTCTAGTTTATTTAACTATTCAAAGCTTCCTCAATATGCATGAATGCAAAATAGTTAGTTAATAAAGGCGCCAAGGGGATAAAATGTGATGAAACTCTAAACTGGGAAAGGCTTTGTTCCTATTTCCAAGCTATGGATAATGAAATATATTGCCTAAGTTAATAGTATCTGTTACCTTTATAAAGGAAATTTGAAAAGTAAATTCATGTCTCCCTACTTTTAATACATCATATGTGTATAAAATTTTGGTGTAATTTAAATAAATATTTGCTTTTAAATTAGGTATATAAATATTTGAATCTGCACGAACTTCCTTTCTAAAGTGAGCAATTTTAATGACATTGAAATAAATATAATGTATTTAAAAAAGAAGGATTAGTTATTTGCTTCCAAAAATTAAGGAAAAATGCTGAAAAATTGACTATAAGAAATTTATATTCTTCAGAATTTAATGAAATTGGACAAAAATATTAATCAGATTGGCACAAAGGAAACAATAAAAAGGTTATTTCGTAACCTGAAAACATTGCAAATGAAAACATACAAAAAAGCATAATATTTGATTTCATTATATAATCACATTTAATATGATTCCATTACCCTTAATAATTAAATAGACACGATAGTAAAATTCCATATTTTTTCATTCAGTTTTCGACAAAGATTATTCCTGTGTCATGACATAAGACTATGAAGGCTTTCATGTGCTGGGATAAGTATAGCAATGTGTTTATCTATGACATCCCAAACAGTCTTAGTAACATTTCCGCTAGTTGAATGTATTGATTAATTAAAACACTGAATTCTCTCAGAATTATGCTTTTACTTTAAAGTAGTCCTCTTTCAAGTGAGCTTCATAGAGTCGAATAGGCTTAGAATAGACTTTTGTAAAACGAATTAGTCACAAACTTCACTATGAAAATTAATCACGTATGTCATCTCTACATGAATAAAAATAGAAGTTGCTTTTTTTTGTAAGATATCGTGCCCATCAATTCATATATGTAAAGAGATATCTGCTCCCTAAACCTATATTCTATTTACCATATCTTTCTCTTTCATTAATTTAACTAGACTTGATAACAGCGCAATCCTAGATCCTGTCAGACAGACAATTCCTCTTGAACCACTTTGTAAACAAAGTCAAGGTTCATCAGGGAAAATATAAACATTCAAAAATTTACACTCCAATTGCCATCGTGCGCACTCAATTAAAACTTCCACTTCTATGAGTTGGTGTGAAGGTTACATGCTATGTAGGATATATATAATTCAACCTTACTTCGTGATCCCGTAAGGGGGGGGCACCTCGTAATTGAGGATGAGAAGCTGTCGGCATGATGGTTGGTTCACGCCACCTTGGTGGGTACACAAAAAAGTGAGGGTCTGGCTCAGCCCATCGATGATGGGACGCACTTCCCAAGGGAAGGGTTGTACCGTGGCCGGTGATGTTCCTTAGGACTCAAGCACACTTCCATGCAGTGGTCCAGTCATTGAAATTTTTCCGTGTGCATTTCGGTAGGTCAGAGTAGTCAGTTTAAGGTTACTTTGTGAAGCTTTCCATTTACAATCTATCTTTAAATTAGCTTTCTAGTGGCTGTTAAAGTGCATTAGTGTATCTGCTTTTTACCTTTTAGTTTTTAATTACAAATGATAGTCATCTGCGGCACATTTCTTTCGCTTTATTAAAGTCTTTATTTGAATAAGTATTTTTAGACTTATGAAGGAATAGATGACGATGATATTATTAAAATTCGCCTAAATATTGCTTTTACCCGAGAGCTATGAGAAGATATTTCTAACATGGAGTTTTCGGAATCAATTTTGGATTTTAGCAAATTTCTTTTAATAAAAATTGACAGAATTTCTAATAATTAATTCATTTCATTTCATTTTGGAACTCTTGTGTCCTAAAATCTTGCTGCTATCAGTGCTCTAACTGCCCTTTTAATATGAATTATCTTAAAATAAAAAGGAAAATGTAACAATTTGCTATTCCACATTTGATGCACTTTTAATTAATTTACCGTAATATCATGTCTATTCAATTCAAATGATTCCAGCCTTAAATACAAAACAAGAAACTTTCAACATGATATAACGTTTAATATCAACTGATAAAATTATTACAGCAGTTTTCCTGTTTGCAAATAATGACAGGGACTGCGTTCCATTTGTACTGAAAGTATAAATACGTATATTTCGCAGGAAAGTAGGAAATTTAAAGAATAAAGTAGAACAAAATAGAAATCTGTAATTTAAATTAATATTCGGTCAGTGTTTTTCAATATTATGCATCACATATTCTGATTATACACATTAAATTCTTACAGATCAGTTTCAATGGAATTTTAACTTTGATTTGTAGATGAACTGAAAGGTAACTTTAGAATTGTTCAAACTTGTTTTGAATGTTTCCAAGTGGAGCTAATTTATTATATAAAGAAATAAATGACTAAACTAAACATTTTTATTTAATTCTTAGAAATATTATTCCCTCTAAGCAAAATGCTGACTGGAAATTTTCCTTCAAGCAACTTTTGAATAAGATAATTATTCCATGTTAACTATTTTCATTTATTGAATAATAGATTCAATTAAAGATTTTAAAATTTTATATGAGAAAATAAAAAAAATTATTTTAACTAATACTAATTATTTTAAACTTAATTGATTGTAATCTAATTAAAATAATAAAAGGTTTTCAGATCTTCTTTCGTGTACAAATGAATTAATGTTTTCTTGAAATGTCAACAAATTTTTTCAATAAAAAAATTCTTAGTAAATATTTTATAAATTGTTGTTTTCGTGATTAAAATTTGTCTAATTATTTTGTTTCAATTTAATTTAGAATAAATGAAAATACTAAAGATATACGAATGTTATTACTCTTATTACTAGATATAAACAATTGTTATTCATTTTTTAAAATTTCGACGATTAAATTAAGAACAATGGTGGAATATAAACAACCATTGTTTTATGACCATCGTAATTTATCATTATTTTATAGGCACAATTGAAAATATTTAACTAAGTTTACGATATAATAATCAACTGATATAAACAACTTTGTTCTAAGCATATTCGAGTTAGGAAAATTTAATTTAGCATCTTTTTTTAAAAGTTTGTAAATGTATATAAGCTGGTGAAATATTTACTTACATTTTAGCTAAATAAATAGATAAATAATGTTCTGAATAATATCAAGAAACAAAATGATATTATTTTCTTTGTCTTATAATAATGAGACAAATATTTATGGAGAATATTAAACGGATTATAAATATTTATTTGGGTTTGTGAAATATTGAAAGAATTTCCGTTTCTTCAAATACCTGTTTATAGGACGCGGTGGCTTGGCGGTGAGGTATTGCCTTCGAGATTAGAGAACTTCAGGTTTGGGACTCGATTCCATCGTGTAACCTCAGGTGTCGTTCTCGTCATCTGAACATGGTTTCTGAGGAATGAAGGCCATCCTAACTTGTGCTGTTTTATAACGAGACTTTAATATCATTAAACTAAACTCACAAATATGTTTCCATTGTAGTTTTACATTACAGGGCTTGCGACTTATTATGTTAGTGACTATCAGCATTGTGGACATATCATAGTCTGAAGTTATCATTAGTTCCTTTATTTATAGATAAATAACAGTATTAGCAGCATACAAGTAGTTTATTTGTTTCTTTATATACTCAATTCAATTACTCAATGTTCATAAAAATATAGTGTGGAATAGTTTATTGAAAAAAAAAATTCAAGTGGAAAATTGGCATAAATTCAACATACACTAGAATAAACTAAAACAGCTTCATGAATTAAAAATTTGCATTCATTTTCTATGTTTTACAACAGAATTAACAAGAATTTTATTTGAAGAAACTGGCTGATAAAAAAGAGAAATATATTCTCATTGATATCTTATACTCTCATTTTCATTTAAAACGGTTTTATCAAATTCTTAAATTTTGTTATGATTTTGCTCAGCATTTTTATCAATTGAATTTGTTTTATATAGATATAATTTTATTATTTTTAGAACTTTCCACTAAACTATCGAAAATAAAATTTCTTATTGAATAAATATAACAATTAACAAGGCGAAACACACTTCAAAATTCTTTTGATTTATAACTACATTTCATAAAGCATCTAAAAATGATAAAATATATACCTGTTAAGTAAATTAATTTAACTGTTCCTAATCAGTAACTTTTTTTTTAATAAAAACTAATTCATATAAATATTAAATCATTATATAATAGGAAATAAAAATAATGGCTCATAATTATTTAAGTAGACAGTATAGATATTACAGTAAACTATATTTCGCAAAAATTCCATTATAATCACCAGTCAACATGTTAGCTGACGCATATTTTATTCAACTGTCGATAAATTCTCAGTTAAACACGTGTCATTTTTTTTTTACAACAGGCAAAAATTTTGGACAGATATGCTTGTCCAATTTACTTTTCTTTCATTATTCTCATTGAAAGTTTGCTTGAAGCGGGGAAACCAGGACAATATTTCTTTTTAATCATCTCTTGTATGATCCTTTTTTTCTGAGGAGATTGCAAGAAATTAATTTTTTTCCTTCGTACTTATCAAAGAGACTTATCGATTTTATTTTACTAGAAGAGACTCCTTTAAAGTTATATATTTATAATATGCTTTTAACTATAATAGATTTTAGATTTGTTTAAAAAATAAATTACATGATTCAAAATAATGTTTATCCAAATAATTTTATTCGTGTTTCTTTTCCCTTTTCTTTTAGAAATGTGTAAAATTATGAAGTAATAAATGAAAGTTACCTTAATTTATATTTTATTAGGAGCGTATTTTAAAAATACATTTTTAAAGCACATTAATTATCCATTTTAAAATTGTGCTTGAAAATATTTACATGCATGTACTTAACTTACTTCATTTCATATTTCTAAATATAGAATTTTGTTATCGATTTGCTTCGGCTTTTTTACGAACTGGAATTCTGATTTTTTTTTACTTACTGTTTTAAAGGTTAATGCCCTGTTTCTAGTTTCAGACTTTAATTATGAGCTTATTATAGTAATTTTAAATATTCCCATCAGAATTCTAATATATTTATGACAGAGTATTATGAGATATTTTAAAAACTAAAATATAAATAAAGCTCAAAATTTAAAAGGGGTTTGAATGTTTTAATTACTTAAACGAAATTCTTAATTATTTCTGCATGGCTATTTTTTATAAAAAAAGTGTGAACCTCAAAATAAATGCATAAAAATACATATGCTAAACATTTTAAAAATAAAATAAACATGAATAATTTAATATAAGAAAGAAAATTCTGAAATATTTATCAAGAATAAAAATAAGTGAAGTACCATTTATATGTTTCTAATTTTTATGTCAGTTCATCGCAGTTCGAATTTATTTGTAATCATTGTAATAAAAATATTACTTAGATTATGTAAAGAAAAAAAATCGTAAAATTTTGTTTGTAAGCTGTTTTATCCATTTCTAAGTTTCGCAAATTTTCTACAGCAGTTGCTAATTCTTCAATACCATAAAAAAAGTGCTTTTCTTTCTTTAAGATCAAAGATGATAGCATCCTTTCCCTCATTCTATTTTAAAATATAGGATTAGTTTAGTTATATTAACGTCCCGTTTTGAAGCAACACTAGAGATATTTTAGGATGGACCTCGTAATTTTGAAACGCGGTCAGAGGGCGAGGACGACACCTGAGCTGGAGCACCTCTATCCGGCCTTCTACACCACGCCAGCGGGGAGAAGTTTGATCGACTGATTTAATGGACACCAGATCTGGTTAAATGACGTTTCTTCGGTGGAATCGGGTCCCGAGCCTGAAACCTTCTGGTTCCGATGCCCAGACCTTAACATCAGACCACAACGGCCCTTATTCCAAATAAGGAAATAGGAAGGGTTGAATATCCCTTTGCTTGGGGACGAGGAATAAAAAGAAAAGTTCAGGATCATTTGATTAATCTGGTCTGCCTGACATTCATGTCATTTTCAAGTTTGTGTGATCGTATAGACAGGAGATGCGTGAACCTCCTAAGGGACCACAAATCGAATTTAAAAATTAGGTGAACTGTGTGTTCTCGGTCTTATGACTTCGGAATTATTCACGATTGATGGATTCATAAAGATAATGCAAAAATTTATATTTTGAATATTATAGCCCTCCTCTGTCGGGGAGGACTAAAATATGAAGATTCGTCAAATCTAATTTTTTGACGATTAGAATACTTATTCGATACTTCGTACTATAAAAAAGTCTTTTAAAAACTAAATTTATTTTTTTCGGTTATTATGCATTTGAGAACTTCTTGAATGAAAATTGACGTATATAAGATCTTGTTAGGAAAGCGAACTGAATTACTTCAGTTGGTTTTGAATCTGCAACAAAACATATGTTGAAGTAATGAGGTAATCGATTCATCCATTTATCACAAAACAATTAGAATTAAAGCTATGTGGTTCTAACACTTAAATAAACATAATGACAGTTAAAAGGTTAAAATTATAAATAATGCAACAGAGTGTCGCCCCCCCCTCCCTCTCCTCATCTGTCCGTCTCTCTATGACCACCAAGCCACACTTGCAAAAAGGGTAGTTTAATCTGCTTTCACAGTATGCTTGTTAAATTAATTTTCAAATTTCACCAGTGCTCATTATGGATGATGAAAATATCTTCTAGATTATTGAAAAATATTAAGCTAAAAAGAATTCTGGCTTTTGAAGAATGCATTAATAAGCTTTTTGTTTGAGGACCCTGCATTTTGTAAGAATTACTGACAAACCCGAGATTAATGACTCCTTTGAAATAGTGAAAACCAGGAAAGAATTCCCAAAGAATTTAATTTTAGCAATGAACAATTTGGCTAGAAAAAGTTTTTATCACATTGTCATTTGCAGACACATCAGAGAAAAACATCAAATTTTTTTGAACTCAAAAAAAAAAAAAAAAAAAAAGATTTTCTTTGAAAGTTACAATGGATTAAATAAGTTTCTTCGTGTACACTTTCTTTCTTACTGTACAAGTCAAGAAAAAGTGAATAACGTTTAAAAATGGAAAATGGCAACAAAAGCTGCTTTAATAATATACTGAACTATCTTTGCTGCTTTAATAATATACTGAACTATCTTTGCTGCTTTAATAATATACTGAACTATCTTTGCTGCTTTAATAATATACTGAGCTATCTTTGCTGCTTTAATAATATACTGAACTATCTTTGCTGCTTTAATAATATACTGAATTATCTTTGCTGCTTTAATAATATACTGAACTATCTTTGCTGCTTTAATAATATACTGAACTATCTTTGCTGTTTTAATAATATACTGAACTATCTTTGCTGCTTTAATAATATACTGAACTATCTTTGCTGCTTTAATAATATACTGAACTATCTTTGCTGCTTTAATAATATACTGAACTATCTTTGCTGCTTTAATAATATACTGAACTATCTTTGCTGCTTTAATAATATACTGAACTTTGTTCTTATAAATATTAATAAATCATTATATAACATTATTCTGAATTAAAGAAATGGAGGGTTTTTATAAGCAGGGGTCAATTTAAAAAGAGCGAAAAAAATATGAACATCGAACCAGCACTAAAAAGGCCAATTTTAGCATTTTAATTCTAGGAAATTATTTTCTAATGGATGCTATTAATTTAATAAGTATATTTATTCCCTTTATATCTTTATCAAACCTATTATATTAGTTTGAAATTTCTAAGACGTAACCTTTTATGTAATTTAAATTTCATGAATGTTGCGAAGCTAAAAAAAGCTACTAAAAAAACAATAAAAAGACAACTCATTAAATACTTATTTTTAAAAGTCAAACAATAAGAAATTAAAACTAATATTTGAATAAATGCATAATAGTGTGTTAATTTATAGTTATAATGTAATTTTACGCAATTCATGAAATTTTAAATTTAAAAAATTCTAACCCTTCTAAAAGACTACATTTTAATGAAATGAATAAATATATTAGGAAAGTATTTGTTTTGATATTGAGAAATAAAAAACGGAACGATGAGAATCTAGAAATAAAAACTTTAGCTTGCAAGTTAATAAATATGTATATTTGGAAAAACGGTATTTAGTTAAAATGAATGAATTGATTAAAAGGCAGAAGTTCAGGATTCTTACGATTCTTTATTTCAATTAAAAGAGAAAATAATATTTTCGTAAAAACCCGATATATAATATACTAACCATTTGTCTTCTAAATTTTCTGAAAATACTAAATAGATTTCATGCTCTTGGTGATAAATATAGTTTGATATAACAAACCAATTTAATCAATTTTTAAATGGAATGGGAAAGTATGAACAAAATATCTTCTTTGTATTTTCGTTAAAAACTTGACAGCAAGTTCAGAAACAAATGGTTTATGAATAAACGAGTTCAGAATTTAATTTGCTACTAAAAATGCAGAAAATCTTTCAAAAGAGAAGGTATTTTTCAATTCTTCATGAAGAAGTGAAAACACTAACAGGAAACTGAGACTACAATAAGTGAAATGTTTCTTTTCAATTTCCTGGTGATGGTAAGCAATTTTGGAGTCTTCCTATTTTCGGTTATTCAAGTTAACAATATCTGAGAATTCTGTAAACAAGATTTCTTAAAATTTTATTTTGTGTGATTGTTGTTTCTTAATCAATTGTTATTAAGAAACAACATATTATATTACAAATTTTTCTTGAGAATTAAAATTTTATTCATTTTTTTCTTATTATAAATTACAACTATTATGACATTTAGATTTTATCACAAATTAATATTGAAAAAAAAATAATATTGAAAATTAATATTATTCTCGAATCTAGGCTCTTGAAATGGATGTTTCAAAAATGCCGAAGTTGTCTGCAACTAATTTAATAGTTTTCTAAATTGTTTATTAAATTATTTTTTTAATTGAAAAATGTTTCATATAAGAATTTTTGTCTCGAACATGTCGCAGTAGGCACGTTCTGATTTTATTAAAATATACCGATGGAGTGAATAATATAAAAGGCTTCCGAGTCTTCGGTGTCTAAATTAATATCTTCACCCAAAATTCAACTTCTTGCATTGAAATATGATGTTTTCTAGAATTTACATCGTGTTCCTCTAACTAATTATCTGTAGATTTTAATATTTGTAACGGTTTTTAACGAAAGGATGCAAAAGAAACCAGAAAGGGATTTATGATAAAATTGCAATATGCATGCAAATTTTGACAGTTTCATCATTTACATAAATTTTTCTCAGAAAATATTGTTTATTTCACAAAATTGGATTTAAGTGGTGAAACATTTTTAAAAACTAGATCTGCGATTCTTCACCAGAATCATTAAGTTTTTTCAAAATTTAAATTTTGCCAAGTTTGAAAAGACTATAAAATAAAATGATTGGAAAAATTCGATGATTTCAAATATTTCCACATTTGTTCTGCAACGTGAGGACAATTTCTGCAGATGTAATCAATAGATGATGATTTCTGGTGAAAAGAGGAGATAAAATATCATAGTCAGCTCTTGTGCCTCAGCAACCGGGAGCTAATGCTCGAAAAATTCTTCAAAAAATTTGAAATATTACTCATATGAGCGAGCTTAAATATAGTAGTCAATTGACTAAACAAATGCTGCTATTCTTGCAATTTCACCAAACATATTGAGAGTTTATTCAGATAAATTTTTATATTCTCAGAAATTGTCATTAAATTAATGTCCTACATTAAAATTATTTCATATTAGCTTCAGAATTCCCTGCTTGATGGGAATTGCCCTGGTTGATGCCCTGGTTGCCTTGGTTGATGTAAATTGGCCTTGGAGCATAATATGGATCAATGAAGCCAATTACCATCTGGATGGAGCAGTTAAGGCACACAATTGCCTTCTCACAAACATTGTGACAAATTCTGGTTCGATATTCTTTACATTCCATAGTTCTTTCAGAGGTCTGTGATTTGGTGTGGATTCCTTGCAACATATACTTTAAACCATCTTTCTAAATATTAACCTTTAGAGGCTTTGTATCAAACTTTGTAAAAATGCATCGAGCAATCTTTATAAGCAGTGAATGTGTTGATAGAATTATTTTCATAAAATATGGAGCTCCCTAGCACATAATTTGCGTTGAAAGAGTGTTTAAACAGCGTTTTACTTAGGAATAAATAATTGTTTTCCACTCCTATCATGTTGGCCTACAGGATCCCCAAACCTAAATTTTGTAATTTTTTAATCTGAGGCTACATAGAAAGGTTTGCCAATTGTAATAACTGAAAAAAAGTTACCAAAAATCAAATATAGTATTTCTCTTCCCGCCAGAGTATTCCCAAAAATGTACTACGCATAACAGTTCAACACAATATTTTGGGATTTCTCTGAGTTCATTATATTTTGGCAATAGTTTTCTGCGTTTTGGACATAATTTTAGTTTATGAATCCATTCTACAGTGTAATTTTGCCGAGTTATTTTAATAATCAAAAACACCTTCTTTGCTGATTTTTATAACTAAATTTATTTTGTTAAACGATTTTCACATCTATTCAATAATTAAATGATTGTCACCAAATTTTCTTATTTACAAATAAATTATTATGGATATATACTGTGTTTACATCAACCCTCTGAATTTAATTCTGCTCGTTTTCTGTTTTAAAATTCGTTTTTGCTTAGATAAATAAAAAATTGCACTTTGAAAAAATAAAGAAAAGCATAACTGTCGATACTTAGAACATCTATAAAATTTCTTTTAGAATCAAAGAATATTTATTCTCTAAAAATATTATTTGATTCCAAAAGTAGAAATAATGAAGATTAATATTGTCGATATATTAAACAATATCGACAAAAGAGCAATTTAATATTTTTCTTATTTTCTGAACTTACTAATTATTAGGAATAGCAAGTTGGAATTATCTG
The DNA here is from genome assembly GCF_947563725.1 of Argiope bruennichi. NCBI lineage: Eukaryota > Metazoa > Arthropoda > Arachnida > Araneae > Araneidae > Argiope > Argiope bruennichi. Next base: position 83,035,072 of record NC_079153.1, on the reverse strand, counting down.
ATGATCTATAATGGACAATTATCCATAGGATAATAATTATGGATATAATCAGTTTAATATCTAATAAGATGTTAGACTCGATATCTATATTTCAGAATATATACATACACTTAAAATCTAAATAATTCTTTTTGGAGTTAAAAATAGAGAGCGAAATTAGGAGCAAAAATTAATTGTTTATTTGGTATATTCAATCAGATATACATAGAAAAATTTAAAAATAACCTTTCAAAATACTATTCAAAGCTTACATATCAAATGTTGTTTAAAAAAGGAATTTCTCCTCCATTGCAATAAAAAATCACGGAAACAGAATTAAAATTTTTCTGAGTAGGGTTTCAAGATTTCATTTCTTTCAGTTTTAAGAAATATTTGGTTCAACTAAAAATGCTCCTAAGTACAAACATGCCAGATGTAAAAAGCTAAAATCTTCTTTGCTGAAATGGAGAGACACGGAGACATCTCATCCGCCTTATTACTATTATTTTAGTTGTTGTTTTCTATTTAAACAGGAAATGTAAACTTCCTGAACTTCCATTTCTTCATTGTCATTTCTCTTCGCTTAAAATTATATAAATAGAATGAAAAAAAAATTTAACTTGATAAATTAATTTAGAAAGCGAAACATATTTATAATTAAGTATCAAATGCTTCAATTTATTTAAAAAATTATTTCCAGTATAATTATATTTCCAAGTTTACTTTAAGAGTTTTTTTTTCAAATCACTACAAGAAAGGAAAGATCTTTAGGCTATCTACATAATTTTAAACAATACTAAAATCTATAGCCGGCATTTACTAATTATAAAGATTTCTTACTTGTATTTATAAAAAAACAATAATTTAACTATCACGGAACTTTTTTTAGCCGTTCTTATGCTTAAGTAAAATTTGTAGCCGTTGTAACGTAATAAATGCATCATATAAAAATAGGAAAGCTGCAGTTACCGAATACTAAATAAGTCGTCAACACTCTTTGATGTCGCCATCTTATTTTAGAAAGACCAAACATATTTAATTTGAGCACTTGAAGAATCTAACACAATGTACAAATCCTTTTAAAACATATAAATATATTTTCTTTAGCGTAAAATTTAAGTTTGCCTTAACTATTAAAAAATGCAAATCCATTTTATCATTCAGAATTTCCTTTTTAGCGTATATTTATATTGGAGTTCAGTTGTTAATTTTCCTGATCAGGAAAGATGAGCGCAGCCAGGGGTTTAGCAAATAATTATGTACACTATATTTATAAATAAGACAAATAATTACGTATGCTATGCTTATAAATTAATTAATAAATATTATATTAATAAATATTAAATTAATTAATAAATATTATATTAATAAATATTAAATTAATTAATAAATATTATATTAATAAATATTAAATTAATTAATAAATATTATATTAATAAATATTAAATTAATTAATAAATATTATATTAATAAATATTATATTAATAAATATTAAATTAATTAATAAATATTATCTAAATCTTAACTGAAAACTTTCTTACGCATCATAATATAATGCAAAAAAGTTTGAAATTCTTTTTAATAGTTTTAAATTTCTGTAGCGCACAAAATATTCATATACTTCACTTTCAACCATCTTTTCTTAAAATATTAAATATCAATTGTCAAGTAACATACCATCATCTTATGAGATAAATTTCAGATTATCATATTTCTAAATTTATTAATTAAATTAGCAATTAAATTAGTTAATTAATTAAAAAACATTAAAAAGCATAATTAATTAAAAGCTCCAAGAAAAATTTATTTAAATAATTGCATAAATAAAAGATTTTATAATTAAATTATTATATTTAAAGCATGCACTTGTCATATATATTTCTTTAAACAAGGATATTTAATTTTTATTAAATGAAGAAACGTCAGAACTCAAATAAATGAATTCCGGATCAGTAATATGAAAATTGAAATTGTTTCTTAAGGTAAAGAAAAATTAATTAATGGAATAAAGTTGGTAATGTATATAATTTTTTTCAGTAATTCAGACGACGAATTTTAATAAGAGTTTGAAAGTTTTTTTTTTTAATTATTATCTGTAATAAAATTTTCAAAATGTCTTTGTGGTGTCTGCTTTTTCATAAAACTTATATATTTCCTTTTAGAGGATTTTTTTAATGTTTTATAAATTATTCATTTATATCTGAATTGCTTTCTTAAAAGATTTTATTAATGTTTAAAATGACGTGTACCTATTTGTGCAATATTAAAAAAAATATCATAGGAAGGTAATGAGATATAAGAATTATAAGAAAATAAATTTCTGCTCAATGACGATTTTTACAAATAAATGAAATATATATATATATATATATATATATATATATATATATATATATATATATATATATATATATATATATATATATATATATATATATATATATATATATGTATATATATATATATATATATATATATATATATATATATATATATATATATATATGTATGTATATATATAATAAGTAAAAAAGTAAAGTAAAGTAAAGTAAAAAGTATAAGTAAAAAAAAAATCATATCTTCTGATAAGTTCATTATATATATATATATATATATATATATATATATATATATATATATATATATATATATATATATATATATATATATATATATATATATATATATGTATATATATATATATATATATATATATATATATATATATATATATATGTATGTATATATATATATATGTATATATATATATATATATATATATATATATATATATATATATATATATATATATATATATATATATATATATATATATATATATATATATATATATATATATATATATATATATATATATATATATATATATATATATATATAATGAACTTATCAGAAGATATGATTTTTTTTTTACTTTGCTGCTCGTGAAGAAAATATAGTGCAAGAATAAATTCATGTTGGATTCGTGTGTAATCCCCAGAAGTTTTTGTATGACCTTGGCATTTAAAGAAAAGGTTTCAGTGCCCTATAATATGAATATTTAAATATATTTAACTTCAAAGCTTCAGACTGCTAAAATGTATCATAAAAGTAATCTTTTATATCAAAATTTTGGAACGCGTCAATGTTAGCAGTTAACGTCCTTAAAGTTTATTCTAATGATGATAAAAATGAAAAATAAATAAAAATGGCGTAGACTGTGAAAAATTTATCAGATTCAATTATTGCTTTTCAATCCTAGACTTCCAATAAAATACCAAAAAAAGTATAAAATGTCTAGACAAAGTCAAAAGTAGTTTCAGACAATTCCATACATTGTCTTTACATTTATTCAAAAGAGGAACAACATCTTTGTTACATATATATGTTATTCAATATTGTAAATAATAGAATTTCTATTTCAGATTCAAAGATTTAAAATAATCATCTTGCGATATAAGGCATGCATTCACAAATAATTTTAATGCGTGTATAATCGAAGTTTTGATAGAAATATTTTGCAATTTTATATTCTTTCCAATGTATTACTGCGTATCTTTAAAATAAAGTAAGCAAAAAAAAAAAACATATAAAATTGTAATACAAAACTATAATTGGCAAAAGGTTGTGTTATGTAAAAGAAATTAAAATCATCCTCCAATGAATCCAAAAATGTTAAAGGATAATATGTAATTAATGTGTAATATGTTAAAGGATATAAAGGATAATTGGTAGGATATAGTCCTTCAGATCAATAATCTTACAACTTCAATCAATTAGATCGTTTGCTATGTACCAGAAAATCTCTTAATTCACTTTCAACTAAGAGAAAACAGTTTAGTTTAATTAAAATCTTCTAAATGGCAGCTATACATTTAACGGTACTTCTATGTTTGCCATTTGAAGAGAAATTCCATTTTATCCAAAAAATAGCAATATCCGGAGAATCAAAAGCACCAAATTACAACTTGAACTCTGTTGCACATTGGTGTCTAAAGGGTATCCGAAGCAAGGGTTGTATCCTCCACGTTATCTATAGAATTATTAAACAATTGCTAAAATCACAATGTTTTCACTCTCCATAATTAAGATAGCCTACATTTCTTCAAGTTTTAAATGGAAAATATCGTTCTTTAATAAATTTCATTATGAAAATGGCATATATATATATATATATATATATATATATATATATATATATATATATATATATATATATATATATATATATATATATGTAATGACATAATTGCCAGATTTGAAATTTCATATATTTTAATGTTGTTTCAGATTAACTGCGATCGGACCAAATATCCCTTTTCTTCAAATAGCGAAAATAAATTTGGAATGTTTTTCTTTGAATTTTCTTGTTGATATTCTAAAATAGAACAGATACATTTTTTTTAAATCAACAGGCAGGATCTCATATTTCAAATTTTATGTACAAAATATGTTTTGTTTAATTATAGTAATGTTCCATTTTTTTTAAAACAACACTAGGGCTACTTTGGACAGACCTTGTAATTTTCATCAGCTGTCAGATGACGAAGACGACACTTGAGATGGTATCCCTTCCCCAACCTTCCGCACAGCACTTGGGGGAGGACATTTGGAGCCGACGGACTTAACGTGCACCAGACATACTTACATGATGATTCTTCACCGAAATCAGCTCTCGATCATGGAGCATTCCGGTCCCGAATGTGAGACCTTATAACTATGCATCCGCGGTTCTCTGCAAACATCTGAATCATGGGAAGAAGTAAATTTATATATCGATGTAACCAAAGTGTGAAGAGACTAGTCTCATAGTGGTAATTAATTTTAAAACTTTAACATTTCTTTTAATGATAAGAAATAAACTGATATTTTGGGAGTAATTAATCACTGAGCGGAAAGTTAATCCCAAGATATTTACTTTTACCCTTGTCTAAAATATTCAGGATAGTGGAAGATTGACATACAAATTATTTTTCAAGTTCTAATTCATGTTAATTATTTTCATGGGGAGCGCTACTAAGTATCACGATGGAAATTTTCCAAGCATAATCACTTTGCGTCAGAGATAGTAATAGTCGTATCCATCGATATGCAATAGCATTGACTAACTATTATTATTTTCAAATCAAATGTTTATTAATTATTAAAAAATATCGATATAATTAGCTTTTTAAAAATAAATAGCTGAAAGACATAAGTTAGGATAGATATTGAAAAATATATCTGTCTAAAAAGAAAACATATTCAAGGTTGTCATATGTTTAATTAATTAGCATAATCTTCATGCTTATTAATAAAAGGGAAATCATCATGTAATATTTGAAAAGCTATTAATGCCATAGAATTTAAATAACAAATTATATGCTTATTTCCTGTTGTGCTCCTTTGTCTAGTAATATTTTATTTTGATTCTTACAGTTTGTTTTCTAATGTTTTATTATTGTATTTGTTTATCATAATATTAATTAATAAACAAATTAGGAAATATTTTTTTTATAAATGTTTGCAACTTTATCCTTCACATATTTCTCTCATCCTCGCGCCATTTAATTCTTGCTTGACGAAATAGCTAATTAAATAAGACGCCATCTTGGGTATTTTATTCAATTATTTAATCAATTTGTATTAAGTTATTTCAACACAAATGGTACACATTATATTCTGCATTCGATTACTGACCACAATTATATTTATTTTATTTAAACATAAATGATATGCATTACTTTCTTTTATTAACTGCTTTACAATGTTAAATATGATTTAAATAGAAATAATTCAAAGAAGAGTTTCTTATATTTTTGCTATTCTCTGACGAAATTTATTCGTAACAGTTTTCATTTTTCTGAAAAATAAACGGGAGGGGGATTTCATGGCGTTCGGAACATCGCTATAAAAGAAAAAAAATAATTAATGCTAGAATATATTTTGAAAATAAATGATTTTCATTTACAGAAACTAAAAACGGCTGAGGAAGTAAATACAATAAGAATACGGTTTATGTACATGTAAACATAATAATTTAAAATTTATTATATCTTTTCTGTAGCTTTTATCTCATATTTCTAACAATAATAAATTTTGTTCAAATATTTGTTGTGTTTATAAACTTTTATCTTTCCCACGACAACAAAATATTTTCCCATTCCTTGTTCTAAGATACTTTGGCCATAGTCAAAAATCTTTTCAAACCATGTAATAGGTTTAAAATAAAATGAATAACAATTTTTTATAGAAAGACTTGAAAATACCGTCAAGCAGAATACGTATTTAATAGACACAAAGATAATTTTCTTTTCTTCAAGCCAAGCTCTTTTATAAATTGCAAACAAGCATTTCGTTCAATAACAATTGAATAAAATACTCAAGAGGATGTCTTATTTAATTAGCTATTTCCTCTAATTAAAGTTAAATGGCGGGAGGATGGGAGAAGTATGTGAAGGATAAAATTACAGAAATATATAAAATATTATTTTCTAATATGTTTATTGACAAATTATGTAAACAGAAAATTATTAAAATTCTTATGTTACTTTAAAGAATCAATTTAAAATGCAAAGCTTCATAAATATCAAGCCTATATTGATTTGGTTCTTTATCTTCATCTTTTGATTTATGTTGTCAAAAAGCATTTTCTCATTCATTTATCAATTTAACAACTTCATATATTTTGTTCTTTTATACTATAATAATCATGCATATCCTATATGTTTACTTACGAAAAAGCTATCTTTTTATTTCTAAATATAATTGTCAACAATTTTGTTAGAACATAAATTTATTTATTTATTTGAAATAAGCACACTTCAGAGATAGAGAGACTCCATTTTCAGAGAGCATTAATCAAAAACACATAAGGAACATTAGCCACAATGCAAACTAAAACACATATAAAAAAAAAAGGAACAGCAAAGAATAAAGAATTCCAACGCTCTAAGCCATATATGTTGGTTTATGAATGTGATCTGACCATATATATTGGGAATTTTCTAGAAAACTCTGTGAATATTGGTTCTTTGTAGAGACAGAGATAAAATTCTTACATTTTATAGAGCTTTCATTCTTAACACTAAAGTAGATAAATTCATAGCCAAATAGTTTTCATATTTGGGGATCATTGACCTGACATTCATTAAGCATCCATTAAAATATCTGTAAATCTCTCTTCTTTGACACTACTATGACACTAACATTGAAAGGAAATAGTACTATAGATTCTTGACAGTATAGCATTCTGAAAAATTGCATTATAATAAAATTAAATATATTGTGATTATATATGGTCCCATCTCCTCCTGAATAACTAGGCCTAACTCAACAAAATTTTACATACTTATAATTCGAAATAAGAGAAAAAGATACTATCAGAATTTCGGATTCCGAAAATCAATAAAGTAGTCAATTAAGGAACATTGCTGACGATTAAGCGAAACGATCGATGATCTAAAGACGGCAAGTAGACATATATGTGAAAGAAAGAATCTATGGAATGCTTGAGTCCGGATGATCAAACATCGACGTGTTTTGAATTTTGAATGTGTTTTATAGTGTGATCTTAAGTCTGTGTAGGAAATTTCAAAGTATAGTTAATATTAGACGATGGCCAAGACCGATATCTAGCATTGATTAGTGACGACAGAGGAACAGATATGCCAGAGAATTAGTTAATCAGAAATATGAGTTTCCAGAAAAATTGTTGGCCCTTATGCTAGCCGATCTGCAATTTGTATTATCTCACATTTATGCATAAGCGCTAATCTATTTCTGTATTCCTCACTAATCTATTACTGGCCTTAAATCTAATCGGGTAAGCTGAAACAGTGTGGGTATTGAATAAAACAATTTAAGAGAGAGTACCTATAAAATGATTGAAATAGCGAATTGTTTTTATTGGTTCATTTATTTGCTTATACCCTTCCTCACATCACACGAAAATATTAAAACTGTATCTGTATTATTTTGAAAGTTATTAAGTGTTTTATTCGCAATGACAAGGATTTAAAAGGACCTGAACCTTTAAAAACGGCCTATAAAGATTCGGAGTTTCCGAAGTAGTGTCACAGCGAAAATATATATAGAAATAATTTATTCTTTTTAGCAGAGATCTGAAAAAGATTCTTGATACTATTATCAGGAAGCTTTGATCAACCAAGTTCACATAAAACACATATAAAACACTAAAAAATGAAAAATTTGTCACCAAAACGATGACAAATAATCAACGGTTGTTATCATATAAGCTTCTTTAACCTTGCACAGGATGTTAGACACAGAATTCAAACGAAAGTCTTCACTAGAGTAATATGAAATAAGAGCTCAAAGGAAATTTGCTCAAAGGAGTGCTCAAAGGAAATTTGCTCAAAGGAGTGCTCAAAGGAGGCTCAAAGGAAAAGGAGTCCAAACTGTAGTTGCAGATGCAGTTTCTGGGCTCAATGCAGGACTTCTAAATTATTAGAAAATGTTCAGGCTGAAAATAATAACAATTTTCTGAACAAACAATCTAAACAATGAGTCATATGGAGGGCACATGCATTAAAAAAAACGTAAGAAATCTGCTGTGTATAAGTTAATTAAAAAAAAATTAAACTTGATCGTGAACGCAGAGAATACTGTAATTTAAACAAAAGAAGGACTAATATACAAACCTGCATTTTATTAATATGGTATGCTAATACATGATTTTTTGTGTTACAATTTTTAATGATTTTAAATTATTTAGTTATTAAAATTTCTGAATATTTTATTACTCTGAATTATAATTCATATTTATACCACTAAGATGCTTTAGAAGAATGCAATATTCTTTTTTGATGAAATATAAATCACATTGTACATATTAATGACAACAATTAAGCTTCTAAACTTATATATTTCTTAAGTTTCTTGAAGACAAACAAATCAATGAAAACTGTATTAAATTAAGAACTTAAAACGTTTCACAAAACAATATTACTCAATGACGAATAATTATTTTGCATTTTTCAATACTTCAGAGATATCCATTTTCATTTTTCCATAAAATAAAAACCAATCAAACCAATCTCAACTATCTATCTACCTTATGAAATTTACGGTGAAAGTCGGAAATCATGTCTTTTGGGATTGTGTTTCCCGGCATTTGATACAAAATTGTCTCTATCTGTCTTGCATCTAGAGAACAGATACCCGTTTTCATAACGGCTTATTGCTGATAATATGAAACCAAATAGCTTACTGAAGTTTCAGTCGGTGCATTACAGGATTAAATGCGCTTTTGAAATGCATCGATGGGTTTTGATAAATCTTATAATATTAAATCTCTAATGGGCAGTGAAGAATAAATATTTGCATTTGAAATGTAATTGTAATTGCTTTGGAGCAAAGTTATCAATGTTGTTGCAGGCAGATGTAACATTATGCTATTGATCATTCCCCTCGAGAAATGCAACATTATCACTTTGATTTGACAGCATTTGACCTCTATGAGTTTGACCTCTTCTATCAATATCACTTTGATTTGACAGCATTTGACCTCTATGAGATTTACTTATTACTTATTACTTAGATATAAACAATAAAGTTTCTTAGTATTAGTTAAAAAGTGAAGGAATTAACAGAAAAACAGTATTGAAATTTAAATATTATTGTTCAAAGTAAACAGTAACTCATTAAATCATAGGGATGTGTCCGTTTGAATGAATAATTTGGGATCAAAGTTTCTGGAGACAGCAGCACGACGGTCCACTTTAAATTTTACATGAACTATTTTTGGATTTAATAATTTTTTAAAAAAACATACTTTTTTCGGAAGGTCAGATTGAAATTTAACCGATATATATATTGAATAATATAGGTACTTCAATTTTCAGCAATTTTTAAATTTGTATAAATTCAGATTCTATGTCATGACAAAACATAGAAAAAGTTTGAATTTTTTTGCTCCATTTTATTATTTTTAGTGAATAAACAATTTCAAAAAATTTCCATATGGAGTGAAATAACGAATGAATAGTTAGAAAAAGAAAAAAAACTGTCCATGTTTTAATATGATTTTTTTTAAATTTCTTTATTATTAGTCGCTTGAGATGAATTCCTCAGGAATATTAGTGGCATTTGTTCTCAGATTAATCATTTGGATATAACTTCATGGCTGTAGAATTTCAGAAACGATTTTAAAGCGTTAGTATGTTCAATCATAAATTATTTATTTATTTACAATAGAACTGGTTCCGATTAATGTTTAATGGATCTCTGTGGTATTGATAATTATAACTATTTATTGCTTATTAAAAACCGTTGGAGGAATATTTTTAAGCTAGACGCACTGATGTTATCTCTTAATTTTGGCGATCATTCTAAAAGGACATTGATAATTCTTCTATGAATGAATATTTGAAACATTTATGCAGGCTTAAGATCCATATTTCAAATAAATATTTCTCATACTATAAGACATATCTTTCGGCCTGTTAACTATTGGAAAATGAAAGAAAACTACTTTAATTATTGGAATTAAATGAACTATTGGAGATGAGAAGAGTATTTTAATGCAGTATTGGCAATGTAATAAAGATATAATCTTTGACTTGGACATCTATTAGAAGAGATAAACAAAATCAAGATAAACATACACATTGAATAAAAAATATTTTTTAAGTATTTATTACGAATGTTACCATGTTCATTTTCTTTATTAAGAATACAGCTATGATACGCTTCAGTGTTGTCTTTTATCAATAATAATAAATACATTCTTTTCAGTCATTTTATTTTGTAAAGTTAAAAGGTTTATCAGAACCAATTAAGAATGCAAAGTATAACTGACAGTTATATCATATCATCAACTTTGTCATTAAATTGTAAATTAAAATATCTAATATCTTTATTTTCATTATTTTCTTTAAAAAAAATATTGGAAATATTTTCCTTTTTAGAATGTACATGAAAATGCAATATTGCATTATAAATATTTCATTGGAGAAATGGATTAATGTATAATATGCTGCCATTTTTGGGGAACATCAATAAAAAATATGTAAATTTGAATAAATCAAGCTATGATTTTAGAAAGGTAATATCATAATATGTATGCATTTTATTTGAAAAAAAATACAGGATAATAGCATAATTGTTCAAGACAAAACTTCTTTATCAAATTATATTTTTCCTTATGATAAAAAAGTATTATTTTTCAATTCAAATGAATTTCAATTTTCAATTTAAATTAATGTTGTCTAGATTCTTCAAGCACAAATTTATCTATAAAAATTAATATGACTTTGCCTCTGTTTGAATTATACCACAAAGCATGTTCCATGATCTAACTCTTAAGAAGGTGTAATATATATATATATATATATATATATATATATATATATATATATATATATATAAATATTACACCTCAATGTATATATATATATATATATATATATATATACACACATTGAGTTTGATTTTCTATTGAGAAATATACATTATTAATTCCATGCTTCATATCCATGCTTTACGATTTTTGGAATATTAATTAAAATACGAAAAATTGGTTTTATATTCATTTCTTTTCATTTCTTATTAATTTAATTGTACTCTCGTTTTTCGTATCAAACAAAAGTATTAGAAATTCCAAAATTTTTTGACAGGTATTTCCTGAGTGTAATTCTTTATAATTAATTATTCATCATTACATAATGGATTCTTTTATCATTTATCACACAAAAAATAAAAAAATAACAATACAATTCTCATAATGACGACAAGAAATATTAAAAGCATACGAATGTAAAACAGCATCATAGATTATTGAATACTCCTATTTAAAATTACAATATTAAAAAACATTATTCCTAATATGTATATATAGGAATAAAATATCATCTTTTTTGTTATTTAAATATTGTTTGATTATCAAATGTTTATGCTTGCGGCTTTGAAGTTGTTTTCAAAGCTTCTAAGGTGTATTTTGAGGCATTCATGTTTTTACTTCTTTTATGAAAGAGGTTACGCTTACTGTAAATAAAAGTTCTATGTTTATATTTCATACGATGTTGATATAAAAACCGAAATTGTAACGATCGTCAAATATTATTCTCCTATTTATTATTTCTGGAGCTTTTGAAATCGTGTGTGAATCTTTTTGTCGTGTTTTTCTGGACTCTGGAGTATTACAATTATTATTATTTCTGGAGTATTTCAAAAATATTTTTCATCTGATAAGGATTATAGAAAATATGTGAGACTGATGTAAAAGGAATACATAATAGGTAGTGACTCTTTTAAAAAGTGTTTATTTGCTTCGTTCAAAAGTTTACTAAATACAGAAACGACTAACGGTAAAAAGATATACATATGTGACACAAGAAATCATAAGAAACATTGGAGGAATTATTAAAGAAATATATTACAGAATTATTGAAGTAAGCGAAATATTCAGTACAACTATTTATGAAAAAGTAAAAGTAAAATATCAGCAAAACGTATACCACGTTAAAAGAAGTCTTATGAAACGTATACCACGTTAAAAGAAGTCTTATGAAACGTATACCACGTTAAAAGAAATATCCACTTCAAACGCGCATTTGAGCGAAAGTTTGTGAACTTATCTTTAACCACCAATAAAGAGAAAAGGTAATGTAATAATAACGTTCACGACACAGAAGTCCTTAATAGGGAAAATGGTTTTGCAGAGTTGGAGAAATTTTATTTCAAGAAAAGGTAAGGTACGGTGAAATGAAAAAGCCAAAAATAGAAGTACGAAGGAAGTGCTTCAAATCTAATAAGTTACGACGAAATAGCAATAAAGAAGGTAATAAACACTGGAAACAATTTTGGATTTTAAAAGGGGAAATATTCAATCCTAATGGAAAAAAAATCTTAGCAGGATTTTGGGGACACAAATATGATTTTGAATCACTAATAAGACAATAGCAAAAGAGTTTTCTTTTATACGTATAAATCATTTCAGTTAATTATCAGTCGGTAAAAATTACTAAGGAAATAGTTTAATAGATTTTCAGGTCACTTACATTTTATCATTATTTTACTATTGGCTTAAGCTTTCCACGTTATCTAATTAAAACTATGAAGAAATTTTCTTCAGTGCTATTCAATTTAGATAATGAGGAGCATACATTAAAATAAAGTAAAATAATTACATTTATGATAACAGAGATAAATTGAACACAAAATTAAATTTGAATGTTAAAACGAATAACTTAAAGAATAAATTCTAACCAGTATTTACAAAAAGTAAAAATAAAATTGTAAAAATATTGGTTGTTGATATTTTTAAATCTCTTAAATATAAGAGAACTTTTATCTGTAGCCGGTGGATAATACTGATTTTAGAAAAAAATATAGGTAAATTGATAACAAAATATCCATGGATTTGTTTCATGGTTGTTTACAATTGAATAGGTATTTTCAATTGCCAAATTATTCTTTGAATATTTTTAACTATCAATCTTTGGCAGCCAGAGGATTTGCTGGAAATATAGGTTACATAGAATTTCAACTGAATTTTTTGGCCAACAAAACAGGCTTAGATTTGTTGCATATATGTATACAATCAAATAAGCCTTTCCAAATGTCAATTCTTTAAATATTGTTAATTAGTCATCTTTGGCAACCGGCGGATTTACTGGAATTTGTGATTATATAAAATTTCAAATGAAGTTTTCGTACATAACTTAACTTTTATGACTTTTCAGAAACCTATCTAAAAAGGCTTTTGATAATCATATAACTCATATATATTAAAAAGATTTATACAGTTATGTTCATTGTGTTACGCGTCTCACTAATTTTATATCATTTCATTTATAATTTGAAGTTTAACTTTGAACTGAAATTTGATTATATATCCAATAAATCCATTTGTTAAATCATAGCACGTTTATAAAAGGAAAGGCAAAAAGAATCATTCAGCATTGAAGCTTTCTATATGCAGCAGAATATATTTAATGATTTATGTAATTATATCAATAGATTATTCAAAAAAAAATTTTTTTGATTCATTGAAATAAATTCAAGCTATTGCAATAAATAAGCAACATGTACTTTAATAAATGAACAAGCTGTTTTTGATAAAGCCATGCTAAAAGAGAAATGCTTGAAAATATGGGAATTTTAAAACTTTTCATCACTGCTTACATCTAAATTTGACAATCAGTTATAAATTACCGCAATATTCAAATATTTTAATAAAAATATGGCTTAAAAGGAAACAAATATGGTTTAACCTTGATCATATATAATGATTTAAAAAAATCAGGTTGAAATGTTAGTAATAACAATTAAAAGAATTTGAGCTTTGTTAACAACCATGAAAATAAGGTTACCTTTTTTAAGTTAATAAAATATGTACTTAAAAATTATTTGCAATAGCTTTATTATTGTTGTGATATTTTTTGAATTTAAAACAGTATAAAATCATTATTATATATTATCATATCATTATTATTATATTTTTGAAAGTTTTCAAGGAAAAATATCAAAAACTCAACTTTATACTAATTAAAATTCAAATTTCAAAATGATGTCATTCCGAAATACACTTTTCTACCCACCGGGATCTAGATAGGACAATATAAGTAGATCTTTTGAAAAAGAACTGACAGGTAGAATGTCAACATGCACAACATTCTTTTTTATTCTTAGCACAGATGCATATTTTAAAAACGTTTGAAAGAAAACAAAAATTATTGTTTTTGAAGATTTAATGATATATTAAATTTAAAACATTTAATTTATTATCGAATTAGATGAAATGGAGAAAAATATTTGATGTTCAGATGCTTTGCATGTATCATTCCAAAGAAATAAACAAATCAGTAATTTCCAAAAACTTTTTTCCTTTTTCACGTATTTTTTTTTCTTTTTTCATTATTTCCCCTCCTTTTTTCCGATTTATTAATAATGATTTATCTCTTAACTAAATCCTTCGTTTTCTAAGCGCAGCCACTTATTAAGCAATCTCATTACCAGTCCTTTACTATTTTCACATGCGATGCCCGAAGGTTAAGAACCTTGAGTTCAAGAGCTCCGTGGCACTTACCTCAAATCGATAAACTGTATAAAGATTTTCCTACAGAGCTAATTATATCTTAACATTGTACACTGAGATTTATTACAGCATTTTTGGATTTCAACTAAACTTTACTTGATGTTATTGGACGATTATATCGATCTGATTCAAATAAAACTAAATAATTGACGAGAGCTGAATCGATTTTTTTTCAAGTCTAGCCACAAACCCCAATGTTTGAAATTTTGCCATTAAACAAATGCAAGCTTTATTTGAGTGTTTAATATTGACCCTAAAATCTCTAGTAAAGACTAGAGGTTCTAATATTTTAAGACATCTGTTCAATGAATAACAATAGACACAAACAGGATTTAAAAAAGGCAATACAGATAAATTGTAGTCAATTCATGTCATCGTCAAACAAGTCATGCCCAAATCGTCAATTTATATTGTCGCGTAGATGAAGTTAGCGTAGACAAACCGTATGTTAACTAAAGTGAAAGATAACATTTTCTCATCTCAACCCTAAACTTTATTCAAAAAGCTAAACCTTACATCTGTTTTGATCCACAAGACGAAATGACTCAAATCTTCCAGATTTAGACAGGTACAGAAATTATAAGAACATTCTAGAACAAATGAGAAATAACAGACAGTAAATCAATAACAAACCACTTCTATGCAACTTGCCAATAGTCAGATACGAACTTGCAAATTATCGCTATCAGTTCATAGCATTGTAGCGGGATGTGATGAGCGAGGATAGAACCTTGGACCCTGTGGTTCGCAGCTTAGTAAAACAGGACCACAAGACAAAAGCAATTGCCTATGTTTCGCAGCTGTTAACTAGCTTATAAGCTTTTCAATACAGCATTCTACCAATGAGCCATTCCGCCCGCGCCAAGCTTGAACAAGTTTCGTTACAATATTCTCATTTGCACTGAGCAAAAAAATTGATATTATTCTTTCAGTAAAGTTTAAATTTCGATAAAAAAAATAATAAAGTGACATGTGTAAATATACTGGTTCTATCACTTCAGCATCATCTAAATTGAACGAAAAAGCTAAAAAGTGAAAGGAAGAAAATGTTTACTAATATTTACCAAATTTCATTTACCACATTTTTTATCCTTTTACACAGGTTTTCCAATCAACGAATTTCTATTTTTTATTTACCACCTTCATCAAATATCTCTGAATTATAAAAATGCATGAAAGGAAGAACAATGTTCTTTACAAAACAACTCTTTCTTTTTTTGCTATCTACGGGATGTACGAAAACACTTTGATTTCTTGTAAGATTATTCTGTCACTTCTTTTCTCTTTGAAATCTGTTTTCCTTCCTATAATCTCCGCTTTAGACTTGGAAACAGAGTAGGTTCGAGGTAGGAATTGTTAGGTTGGACAACGTGATTTCTTAAGTTGCGAAAGTGTCACATTGAAAAAAAGGTATTTCTGAATTGAAAAATCATAAGACAAGTCAGCAGAATTATTTTTTTTTACTAATTCAATCCAAGAGGAAGGAATTTCCCATTAATTTATGCCGATAAACCTTCCATTCTGAGTTTTGATTTTCAAGAATTTAGGCAAATCAATTTTGGGATGACTTTTGAGGAGAATAAAATCAAGAAATCGAACGATGGAATCATGAATTTTTTTATCACAAATTATGAAATTGCTATGCATAACAATTATACTGTTAGATAACTGTCATTTAACAATTGTATTTGATAATCCGAAATCAGCTATAATCTTCATGTTTAAAGACATATTTATCATGTTTTAAGAAACCTTTACATTAGTTCATTTAATTTAAACTTTTCATTTAATTCTGAATTGTGATTTTCAAAAATTTAGGCAAATCGCTTTTGAGATGGCTTTTGAAGTGAATAAAATCATGAAATTGAACAATAGAATCATTATTTTTTTTCTCACTTAAATTATGAAATTTTAATGTATAACAATTAGACTGTTAGATAATCGTTATCTAACAATCATATTTGAAAATCCGAAAAGTCAGCTATTATCTTAGTTTAAAGATATATTTATCGTGTTTTAAGATTACTTTTTTATTAATTGATTTAATTTTTCGTTCAGACAGGAAGAAAATGTTAAAAATGCTTTTTTTAATATGTATTGTTTAATTCTCTGAAAGTTACGATTGCTTATTATGAACGTAATACTGTAAACGAAATAAAAACAAGTACTTCAAGGAAAAAAAAATTCTTAAATTTCAAATAACAACTTTTGTTTTCTGCTTTTTAGAATGAAAAATATTTTTGTTTAACAATCAATAATTTTTTTTCTACAATAAGAAAATACTAATGTTAATAAATGAAAAACGGAGAATTTTTTTTCGGAATATTTAAGGAAAATGTAAAGAAATTACATTTTTTTTTCTAAGAAATTTGATTGGACGGAAAGTGCATTTACTATCAAGAAGATTTTGTTTTCTATAAAGAAAGTAAGTACTTGCACCGTTAAACAACTGTATTTCCATTTTCTTCTTAGATACTTCGGTCAGACAAGTGTTTTTCATTCCAAACAAGATACAAAAGTTGTAGATTTATTTAAATATTATTTTTGTATACTTTTTAAAGCAATTTTTTTGTGATAATATCTGCTCACTACTCAAAAAATTTGTGGAAAATAAGAAATAAACATTTTTAGTATAATTTTTCAGTTTTAACTTTATTTAACTATAAAAAATTTCGTAATATTTGATTTATCGTTTGCATTTTTTTGTTCGTATTTTACAATTACTTTGTTTAGAGGTAGTTGCATTAAAAATTAAAATTCTTATCCTATGTTAAATTATTTTAATGATAATTATCATGTTGTGTTAAATTATTTTAATGACAGTTATAATGTTATGTTAAATTATTTTAATGATAGTTATTTTAATGAATATTTTGTTGTAAAAAGAGGGCGCCTCATAAGATGAGTAACTATATTTTCTTATTATTTCATCACTGTCATGGTATCTTCGCTTCGCCTTTTGTATTCTCGTCAATAAAAATGGAATTCATTTGGTAAAAGTTGTGCCTATAATTAAACTTTGTTCTCCCATTCTTAATCATTTCCATGAAAATAAAAATAATTCAGAATTTTCTGATATGTGCATTCAAATATCATTTACGTGAATTTTAAATCTAAACATGATTTAAAATTGCATGGACTTAACAAAAATTATTGAGGATTTTTCAAACACTATCATTCAATGGTCCATTTCATATTAATGAATGTGGAAAATAATTAATTCATGTCTGAAAATCCTTCAATATGTGAAATAAGTAATTCTTGCTGAAGTATTTGTTAATCAAATCAATCTCAACTGCCTATATGTGGACTGTGGAAGTAAGAAATCATCATGTCTTTCTAGATTTCATTTCGTCAAAACTGTCTCGGTCTAGCTTCCATCCAGAGAATAGTATCCACTTTCATATCAGTTTATCTTCTATAATATGAGACCAAATGGCTTTTAGAAATCGCAGACCATGCATCATAGGATTAAATGCGATTTCGAAACGCCTCGGTGTGTTTGATGAAGTTTCACAACCTTAAATTTATAAGAATAGTGAAGAATAAACATTTCGTCTTGAAACTTAATTTCAATAACTTAGGGGGTAGAGATACCGGTAATGTTAATGTTACAACATAGTTATATTGGCCATTCTGTCTGAAGTATGTAACAATACCACTGATAAACCTATTTGATATGTATCTTATATATTTACCCAAAGGTTTTGTTACTTAGATGATACATTACATCAGTACAATTAAATTAAAAGCTTTAGTAGAAAAAATATTCACATTTAAATATTTTCATTAAATTTCATGAAATAAAATATGATAATTTCCATTAATAAAAAATAATTCATTATATTTAAGAGATGTATCTCTCTGAATTAATTATTTTAAATCAAATTTCACAGCCACAGAAAAGTAAATGCATTCATAGATTTTTCTTATACTTTTCTTAAATTTCATTATTTTTTTGAAAAGTGAATTTCACGGAAGGCTGGCTTCAAATTTAATTCAATTAACGTTAGACTAATGTATAGGCTCCTTGTTTCAACAGTCTTTGAACTTGCAGGAATTCAAATCCCATACCATGATAAAACAACAGAAAAAAGATCAGTTGCAGTTTGTACTTTTTTATTGTTTTGGGTGAATAAAATATATTAAATATATCATACGTGGAATGAAATGAAATTACAGTCCAGGACAGAACATGATATTAGAAAATAAAAAATATATTTCAATGATAAATATATATTTTATTTAAAGTGAAAATTTTGATTTGATGGAGTTTATTGGCACAAGAATCATTTATGATTAAACTGCGCCAAACATATGGTGAGAGTTAATTTTATTTTAATTTGATGTTTGGAGAATGAGAGCAGTGGATGCATTTGTTATCAAACTGTGGACATTCGATTAAAATGTGTTTAACCGTAATAGGACATTGACATAATGCACATTGGGGAGAGAGTCTCCCCAATAGCAAATGTTTATGTGTGAGCCATGTATGGTCAACTCTTAATCTGGCAAGAATTGTGTCAAGTTTTCTAATGGGCAAACAACAGTCGATTAGATGTTTAATTGTTTTAAGTTCATTTGTCTCTTTAAGGTTCTACTGGGTTTGCCATTTTAAATGCAGACTGAATTTAACATGGGTTTTTTTACATCGTTTAATGGAATTGGAGAATAATATAGAGGTAGCAGATTTCGCTAAATTGTCCACTAATCCATTTCTTGATATACCAATGCGCGAACTCAGCAGAAAAAAAAACGTTGAACCCCTTGCAAGTGAGATTATGATGAAGTTCAAGAATCCATGATGTTAAAAATCATGGATGAGATAAACGGTGAATTGTTGCCAACGGTTCCAAGATAATTTTTGAATCGATATAAATGATATAGCTGTCAGGATGTAATGTCAGAATGTCAGGATGTAAGATAATGCATGAAGGATGGCAGCAATTTCTATTTACAGTGAAACTAAGATGGATGTTTAATGAATATCTATTGATGTATGTATCGATGATTGTCTATTTTTATTCAAAGGTATTAAATGGAGATTTGAAAGCTAGACACAATGTTTGGTGTGCATTCTAAAAGAAACTAAATTCAATTTTATCCAATGTCTATCTTCAATACCTTCACTGGCATAAGTGCTATATTTTCAATAAATGCAGAACATACACTCAGTCAATAAATATGTTTTCATCCTATTAAGTATTGGAAAAAGAAGGAAGAATGCTTTGAATATTGGAATCAAACGAATTATTAGGAGAGAAAAGGAATTTATTTCATTTCAATTCAGCCAATTTCATTCATTTAAAGCAATATGAAATAATAATAAAAAAGAAAGAATTTTAGATATTGGGCATGTTATAAGACCAGATAAACGAAATTCATCCTCAAACTAAAGATAAAATTAAATAAAAAAATTTATATGCAATTTTTCTGGATTTTATCCTATGTTTATTAACTTTAGAAGGAATATCGAATGAATCTACATCAGCATTGTCTCGTAGCAACGGCAGTAAACGGAATTCTTTTTCCATTTATATAAAAAAGTTAAATGGTTAAATAAAATCAATTATAAATGTAAAGAGGATTGTCAGATCATGTTGGTATCTTTGTCATTAAATCATAAAATAAAATATTTAGGGTCTTTTTATTTACTCTCCCTTTTTTCAATTAAAAACAGTTGTTAGAACAATCTGCGCATTTTCGAATTTGTGAAAGCAAAATAAATTGACTTGAAAATACAATACATGCATTTTGTTGGCGAAATAAATTAATGTTGCTGTTCTTAAGATAGCAATAAATATATAAATTAATCCGAGTATGCCAAGATTTGTTTTCCAAAATAAGTATTATAAAATGTATATATTTTATTTTAAACAATTCAGAATTAAAGATTAATTAATCTAGATAATAATTCTTAATCCAATAAACTTTATTCTTATGACAAAAAAAAAAAATTGAAAGAAATATTTCTCAATGTTTGCGAAATATTATTAATGAATATCTATTATTTAAATTGCGTATCTACAAAATTATTTAGATTAGTTAATATTATTTTTGTACAGTTTGGATTATACCTCAAAACATGTTCCATGATTTAAATCATACCAAGATGTGACAGCAAAAGTTATATTAATATAAAACAATCCATTTATAACTGCAGTCAGTGCAAATAAACTGAAATTATTATAATTTTCGACATATAATAATTTTGAAAAATGTAGAAATATTATTATAAGTGATAACCTTTACTTGAGTCTGATTTTATATTCAGAAATCAGCATTAATAATACCATTTCATCTTTTCTTTTTCATTCTCAGAATATTGATTAAGAAATGACATTGATATTATTCCTAAAATTTTCTTGTTATTTTTCATTAATTTAATTATAGTCTTGTCTTCAATAACACATAAGCACCATGAATTGAAGAATTTCAGATAGTTAATTTCAGTTTACCCAAAACCTCGATCTTTATGAGTCACTATTCATTATTACACTATGGACATTTTTTTCAGCATTTCACAAACAAAGGTTAACCGTTTGGGTACACATTCTTTTGCATTTGGAGCACATTTTTTTTTACATTTAAAAGCAGTAGATTTTACGCAAAAATGCATTTATTTCAAATTATTCATAATACAGAGATAACTTAGAGTAATTAGTATTACAAAAAGAAATGAAACCAATTCAAAAAATTCATTACGTTCTGATGCGTCAAATATACCTAAACAAGCATGAAAGATATTATAGATTATTGGACTTTCGCTCTACTTTCTTCGTTTGTACTCTATCTGCCATAGTCTAAAATATTACCTCCATTTTTCACATTTTTCTCTTAAGCAAGATACTTTTAATATGCCCCAGACCAAAATATTATTCACTTTTCAAATATATTCAATAAATTTCGAGTCATTCTAAATTTTATTGCTTGCTTGTGAATAACTAAAATGAATATTATAAGTCACGCTGCTTCATTTAAACTAAATGAAAATGATAGAATTTTCGAAATAAAATTCAAAATTCTTTTGTATACATTATAAACCAAATACACATAATATACAAAACAAAATAATATTTGCATGACAAAGAGTTTTGATTATTGATTTTGTTTCTCATATATTACTTTATATTTTGAAAATTACTTGTTTTTACTACATTTTGTTAAAGAGCTTAGGTTTTTGAAAATAAAATATTTATTTTCAAAAACCTAATAAATATATTTCCTAAACCTAAAAAATAAAATAAATATTTTATTTTTTTGAAAATAAAATATTTATTTTCAAAAACTTAACATATTTATATAACATATGATTCAAATAAAGCTGATCGCTTGAAATTATCGTCAAATAGTATTCTATGTTTTATAATTTACGGAACTTTTGAAATCTTTTAAAATAATATTTCATCTTTGACTTTAAATTGCTTTCTATTACTGCGAAAATATATTCCAAAAGATTAAGAGTTCAAAAGCCATTATGTGATATTGTTTTACAATTCGTTAGAAAGAATAAGCAAATAGGTAGAATTCTTTAAAAATGTTTGTTTGTTTAAAAATAACTTAAATCCTGAATCGTTTGATAATAGAGAAAGATACATAGCAAGAATCTATTAAGGCTATATTTAAGAATTTTTAAATAAATAGAATATTTATTAAGAAGAGTTATTCCCAAAAAAGCAAAAATAAAATGTCAGAAAAGCGCATACAATGCGAAAACAAATCTTTGGAAGAATTACTTCCAAAGCGTAATTGAGTGCAATCTTCTGGAGTTTGATTTAATTGCTAATACAGAAGAAAATAGTAATTTAATAATAACACTCTCGATATATAAACCTTTATTCAGGGAAAGAGTTTAATAGTGTTAATGAAATTTTATTTCAAGGAAAAGTAAAGTAAGACGAAAAGAGAGAGTAAGTATTAAGAAAGTTTTAAATCCAATAACTAACGACCATAGCAGTAAATGGATAAAATAATAAAGATTAAGTAGCAATGGGTGTATTTAGAATTTAAGAAGAAAAATTTATTTGTTCATATTTAAACATATTTTCTTCTACATTGTAATATTAGCGTTAAATCATAACAAAAAAACATTAAGTTGGATATCGGAATAGAATACCATTTTGAAAAGCAAGTAAGACAATACTGAATGACTTTTCTTTTGCATGTGTAAGCCATTTAAGTTAGTTACTGATCAACAAAAATAAATACTTTAACATATTCTCATATCGTTTGTTTTTTGTCATTGCAAATTATGTCTCGTTAAGTTTCTATTCGCTAATTAATATCTCTGCAAATTTTAACTTTTGTGCTGATGAAATATATTATGCAATTTATGACAGATACATCAGATTCAGATTACATCAAGACCGCCAAACTCCATTATACACAAGATGCTAAAATGTTATTTGGCGATTTTTAGATGATTATTCCAAGAATGCCAAGGAAATGAGTTAATTTGCCGATTTTAAGCTTACGTTAAGTTTGTCAAACTCCATTATGCCTAAGATGCCGAGATGGGTGCATTCTCGGGTTTATTTTGCTATTTTTAGATTATGTAAAAGTTGCCAAACTCCATTATACGTTAGATGCCAAAATGGTAGCATTCTCGGGTTTATTTGGTGATTTTTTTTGATTAGGTCAAGATTGCCAAACATCATTATGCATAAGATGACGAGATGATTGACGAATTATTTTTAGATTATTTCAGGATTACCTGGTGCCATTGAAGTTAATATGCCAAGATAACATATAAATTTATTATTAGGGTATCATTTTTTGTTAATTATGTCAAATGTTTAAAATCAGTTTTGTAATGTACATTAGATGGCTAATTCATTGCCGATAGTCTATTAGCCTTTTATAATTGAATAAAGATTTTCCATCAGACACAATTTAATCCGAATTTTGTTTGATGAGAAACTTGTTCCATGTATGAAAGTCAACTTAATGAATTTATGCTGGACATTATTTGACGATCTTTGATTCATATGATTTTAAATAAGACCGAATAATTGCTATGTATTGAAGCCATTGCCTTTTCAGCAGTTTGACCCCATTTTAGTATTTGGTTGGTAAGAAAAGGCAAATTTTATTTTCACAAGTTTTAACTTTCAAATCTTAGTAATGTATATGATGTACGCATCGCAGTAGAAATAAATATAATTTTAAAAACAATGAGTGAAAATTTTATTTAGCACTCAACATATCATTTTGATTCGGCAATTTATTTTTGCAACTCAGAAGTTGCTGAAAGATGAGACATCACCTATCTTTCATTAAATATGAAATTATATACTCTGAATTGAATATATACTTGAATTGTGTCACTGAAATCTTTTTTTCTGTTTTCTTACATTCATATATTTTCTATTTTTCTGTATTTTCTGTATTTTTCTGAAGAAAATCTTCAGAATAAGAAAATGCATGAATCAAAAAATCTTTTTCTTTGTAAAACTTTATTTTTTTCAGGAGAGAAACACTTCGGGATCTTGACAGATTATCTTGTCACTTTCTTTTCCATTGAAATCTGTTTTCCTTCTTTAGATCTCAGATTTAGTGTTGAGACAAAATAGAATGGAGAGAGGAATTGTTCAGGTGCAAATTTTTTACATTGGAAAACGGTGGTTTCTGAATTCAAATACGGTAAGGCAAACCAAGAAGATTAATTCATTTACAAATTAATTCAAAGGATAAAAAGTTCTACATACTTTATGTGTTAAATTCCCCTTTTTTTATTATTTTTTAGTAATCGATCCGAATTTTTCCCTTCTTGTTTCAATGCCTAGTCTGAATAAAAGACTGCAGACACCAGAAGGGTGTATCTGGTATCTTTGTATCTCAGTTTCGGGACCAAAAGGCTCTACATTTGAAACCCGGATCGATTGTAAAAAAGTCATGTAAGCAGATTTGGATGAGTCCAAACCTGATAGTGATAAGTCATCCTTTTTTATTTACCCCTTCAGTGATCAATCCGATTTACTTTTCTTCTTGTTTCATGTCTAAAAATAAGCTGAACAAGGGACTGCGAAGACAAGGAGATCTCAGTTTCGGGACCAAAATGTTCTAGATTTGTAATCCGGATTCACAGTAAAAACGTCGTGTAAGCAGATTTGGATCAAGTCAAAACCACCAAAATCGAATGTCTTACTATGACATCGAATTTTCTGACAGAAGTGGGTGTTGGTCGATTTTGATATCGTGCACCTCGTCTGCTTTCTTCAAAATTACAAAGTCCATCTCCAAAAAGACCTCGGGTTCCTTTTAAGGGAACATGAACTTAATTAAACTAAACCGAAAAAGAGAAACTTTTATAGTTTATAAGAAATTCGGAATATAATTTGGCCATATTGGGAAAGAACATAATGTAAACAACGAATAATTTTTTGGGGATATTTAATTATAAAAATGAAATATTAAGAAGCGGGACATATATATATATATATATATATATATATATATATATATATATATAATTTAAGGTATTATGAAGATTATAAAAGGCATAAGTATATAATAGCCATACCTTACGAACTAAGACGATAGTTATACTTACTATGTAGTATATTCATTATAGTTTCGGTAAGCAATAAGCTAAACCGGAAGAATCTTTCTAAAGCATATAAGATAGATATGTAGGTATAAGATAGATAGGTATGTTCAGAAAATACATAGATTTCAAGCCCTAGTAT
The DNA here is from genome assembly GCF_947563725.1 of Argiope bruennichi. NCBI lineage: Eukaryota > Metazoa > Arthropoda > Arachnida > Araneae > Araneidae > Argiope > Argiope bruennichi. Next base: position 83,009,365 of record NC_079153.1, on the reverse strand, counting down.
GTAACACAAATATCGCCTTCGTCATCTGATCACGGTTCAAAATTACGAGGTCCGTCCCAAAATTTCCCTAGTATTGGTTTAAATCGTAACATTAATGTAACTAAACTAAACTCGTATGTAACATGGCAAGGAGTTGTATGTTTGAAATATCAAAGGAGTATGAGAAATACATTCTAATCAGACAAAAATATCCACTGGCAAATAGATATTTATCCGCAATCCTGACAGTACAAATGTTTAAAAATTTATGTCCCTGATTCTTACACTTAACCTCTTTTCTCGTAATAATTCTCTTAGAAGTAAGTAATATGTCAAAGTCCTTTTCAAGTGTTTAACTTTCCAAAGCGTTTCCATTATAGAAAATGGAGAGGTCGATTTATTTCACCACTAAAAGCCTTGTCAACACCGGCGCCTTAGATTCAATTAAGAGACATTCTGAATAATATGGTGCGAAAGAGTAAACAGTCAACTGTCTTCAATTCGGTTTGCTCAATTTCTCATGTATTTATTTCAGCGTAAATTTCAACGAAGCAAATGAAATAAACATCTGCTGCCGGCTTCACTTACATTAACAATGTAATTGTTATCTACTTACGGCCATTATAATGTTGTGGGCAGTTAGTTAATGATGGCAGAAAATCTTACTTGTCCGTAAATTGTCAGAAAACAGTAGAAATACAATTTTGAATAAAATTTAGAGAATTCAACATTTATAAGACGACAGTAGGATATGACGAGGATAGATTTAACAAGTTTAATATAAATGTTGACATTGCTGATATTGATATTATTTAAGGTAACTGCCTGTGTTGCCAAGTCAGTTTTCGACTAAAAAAATCACACTTTTTTTTATTGTTTTCTTTGAAAGACCATTTATTTACGTTTCCAAACCCATGTTTGTTTTGTTCCTATGATTATCATATCAGAAGATATCGATGTTTCTTTAAATCAAGATTAACGAAAACAAAACCGGAAGTAGCACAGAAATAACCGGAAGTTAGTTTTTTGCGCTTTAATAACATTAATATTTTCTCATTACAATTTAAATAAATTTATAATAATCTCAATCAGCAAGACGCAACAATCTCTATTTAAGCCTGCAATAGGATATTACAAGGACAAATTTAACGAGTTTCGTCCACAAATTTAATATAACTGTTGACAATGCTTATAACAATGACAAATTTTAAACATGTATTTATCATTTAATGCACATGCCACTATGACATTTTCGGTCTTGCAATATATCTTGAACATTCACTACACCTTCAAAGGTGATTATAGGTATAGTTTAGTTATATTTACGTATATTATAGGTTACGTTTAGTTATATTACGTTTTAAAATAACACTAGGGCAATTTTGGGACGGACCTCATAACTTTGAACCATGATTAGACAACAAAGTCAACACCTGAATTGACACCACTTCTTCAAACATCCACACCACACCAGCGGGAGGACGTTTGGCCCCGACGGATTTAATGGGAACCATACTAGCTTAAACGGTGGTTCCTCGGTGGAATCGTGTCTCAAACCTGAAACCCTCCGGTTTCGAAGCCGAGACCTTACCCCCCCCACACACACACACACACATCACCATGGCCCTTCAAAAAATCATAACAACTTGGAAGGTATAAAAGCTATTTTGTGGACAAAATACAACTGAAGAGATAAGAATTTTTTCTAATCTAATGATCATTTTTTGAAACAGCTTTTGATGATTCTCAATTTGTATACTAAATTACAAAATTTATGAAAGAAAAATACAAAATTTCCCAATTACCTTTAAATAAAAGAAAAAAAGACTGTCATAAGTACCAAACTATCGATCTCAATAGATATCTAAATGCAATCATGTATTTTGAATTCTTTTATTTTTTTTTTATTAAATCTTTATATGATGTATAATTTTGAAAAAAGTATATTCAGAATTAATGTAAAAATAATTCTATTTTTGCAATATGTCCTGCTCAGATATAGAAGAAATTCCATCGTCAGTTTTCGCTTTAACTAACTGAAAAATCTCATATGCGAAGTTGAAATTCTCCAAAATATCCTTCTCATCTTTTAAGCTGATGAATACTTTAAGGAAAATTCTATATAAATTTAATTAAGTCTCAAGAGTTACTCCCACTTTATTCAGCGGGAAAGTCACCAAAAGGCCATTTCAACTTTCATTGAGTTAAAGTTGGCTTTCTGAGAACCCACTTTCATTGCCAACTTGTGAGGGAATGGGAGTGTGTTTGCAATCAATAATTTAATTATGCTGAAAATTACATCCTGCCGCCTGAAACTCAGTAAAAATTCATAAAACTGAAGGAAAGGGGTAGAGAAGAGAGCAATTTGAGATCTCTCATACTCTTTAACTATTAACATTTTACAGCTAGGAAAACTAAATTAAATACTAAACTAAAATCATTGAAATATTTAATAAATTGTTAGCTTGTTCCATTATTCAATACAAATAGTCACTTATTAAATTAAATATTTGCTTTCTTGCAATATTTGGTTTGAAAAGCTTTGTTTGCTTCTTATCATGAAGTTATATAATGTTTATTTAAAAATTCTTACGTTCGATCTGTGAAAGCAAAGTGACAAAGTGATGGTGTTGCATCTTCACGAAGATAAACATCTAAACCATCCACATGAGGATGTTCATTCTTTGTAAAAGATTTAACGTATATGTTCGCTTACATGGTAGTTAGTTGGCCATCTTATTAAGTTTGGATTGAAATATTTTACTTGCTACATTTGATGAAGTTACATGGTGATTATTTTGAACCTTTCTTAAGATCTATCAGTTATCAGAAAGCAAAGTGACTTGATGGTGTTGATTTGCATTCTCATAAGGACAAACTATGCCATTCTCACGAGAATGTCCATCCTTTGCAATAAGTACTTTGTACTATAAGTTCACTTACAAGGTAGATATTTGGCGGAATTTTCTCTCAAAACTTTGATCTTTAAATTTCATAGACAGCATACTGCAAATTATCTATTTCTTTAAATATAAAAATTATCTGCCTTTTGATTCATTTGCGAAGTAAAGTAATTATTGCAACATTCAAAGTATTAATTAACATTTACATAAACTAGCTGTAACAACTTACACAAAACTAGTGTGCAATTTAAAAATATATATGTATATATTAATATTTTGTGTTCTCTCTTTCTCATAAACATTTTATTTTTTAACAACCAATCGTGTCGGTTCCAGATATCTCCTCCTATATTACAAGATGGTTCAAACAATTTTTTACTTGAAAAAATGCCATTATAATATTTTCTTTCTTTCACAAGTCGCATATATTTCTTTATGAAATATCATAACAAACTCATTCATTTTGTTCTCAAAAGAATACGAATATTCACAATAAACAAAGTCCACCAATATTTTATCACGTTTCTTCCTGATTGATGAGATTGGAACTATATGAATCATTTTTATATATGAATGGACTGTACACAAATAACAGATTGCATCAAACCTAAGCATAAACATCATTATCAAGCAAACATTTAATATTTGATAACCTATCCAATAATCTTCATGTATTATAACAACTCTATAAAAATTTTGAAAAACCATATAATTTTTTAACCGAAATATTTTGTTGTCAATAATAAAAAAATATTTTATACATTAAAATTCGACGGTAAAAAATATTTATAGTAAATAGATGCCTTATTTTTTTCGGTTTATTTTACTTTATCTACTTAAGCCTTTTTAAATAAATGATTTTTAAAAATAATTTTAATAATAATTTCTAATTTCAACCAAATGTTTTTATTATTTAAAATTGGATACAAATAATAAGGAAGTCATCTACGCCTTGGACATGGTATACCTTGGATAACTAACCCTTTTATTAATATGGATTGATATATTTGCAGCATATTGTTAAAACAAATCAAGCAATATTCGTCAGAAAAATGTAGAACTATTCATACGCAAATTTGAAATTGTTTATTCTATGTAGAAAATGAAATTTTCAATATACTTCCTTTTTTACCAATTTCAATTTTTTTTTAGGATTCCCACATTATGTATGTATAATTTGATGAATAAGACTGTGTTTTCTAATTCGAACCTTTATTTATTGATTGATTTTCATCGGCACGACTCTAGAAGAAGTATTTTTGTAAAATGCAGATATCTAATTTAGAAGAATATATTGACGAAGTGACAAAGATGTATTATCGATTGGTGAAAAAAGAAATTTGGATTGTGGGTTACAAATTATTAGTCGAAAAGACAAAATATAACCTGTTAAATTGAACTATGTCAAAAAAGCGCAAAAAGTACCAGGGAAGAATATCTGAAATTGTTTATTTTAAGGTATGTAAATTTTTTTATATCTTCAAAGCCTTGTTTGTTAATTTATTTGGTTATTTTATTTTTTGTTAAACAAATAATAATGCACATCTGTAATTACTTCCCATGTTCTAGCGATATTTGTAAGTTTTCATTGAATAAATAATAGCTCTCTCCCTGGTTAGATTATGTCAGACACACTAATTAAATTATATCCATTTCTATCTTTTTTTGTGATATGGTAATATATCATGGTAAAGATCACGAACTTCTTACAGACTTTCAAGTTGGCAGCTTGTCGCTGGGTACATCAAAACAAATCTGATTGCAAAAATATCAAATAAAAATCCAGAAAAATAAGTTTATCAGTAGCAACAACTTTCAACTTTACCAAAGTTGAACATCCTTTCATAAATTGGAAGACTTACTGATTAGATTATGGTTATTTACACTTCATCTCATCTGAAAATAGGAATTAAAAGACTAGCAACAATACATACAACATTATGATCAAAGGTACAAAATTAGATTTTAGCATTTTTCAACTTGTAGGCACACATAATTTTTAAAATTAACATTGCTTATTTCATTCTTTATATAGAATGAAAGCTAAAGTAAAATAGATGTTATATTAATTGGGACATAATAAAAATATGCAAATTATTAGTTTTTAGTTGTAAAATGGAAAAGTGATTTAAGAAACAACAGTTTCCTCTGTTAATTGTATCTCAAAATGTCACTTTATTCGTCTTTACTCAATAACTAATCACGTTAATTATCTAATTATTACTTATTTATTAAAAGAATCCAAGTTTTCCAAAAAATTGGCACTTTACATTTATTCAACCATTTCTTTCTACTAAAAATAATATATATTCTTTAGCCTTAGCTTTAAAATTATTCATATGTGTCTGTGAAACATAAAGCTAAAAGTAAGAAATTCTTTTCTGTATTATTACAAAGAAAAGAAACCAGGGAATTTCTATAGCTGAATCAAAAAGAAAGCTTAAGAACTTCCGATTCTAATGAGTCAAGCATTGCATCCCTTTCTTATGGTTTCTTGCGTTGAGTTGAATAGGAAACAGCTGCAGAAAGTCAGCTTTATTGGTTTTTATGGTGAGGATGGAAAAGAATCTTATGGCTTAAGTTGAAAAGCGAGAGGAATTTTTAAATAAATTTGAACTTTCCTTTGAATAAAATTCTCTTCTGAATTCAGAAACGTTTGAATTTGTTTGTTTGAGGATAACTGGTGAAAGAGCCAAACTGTGCTACTTTAAACATATAGAATAAGTTAAATCTCAGAATAAATCCAGTGGGAATGGTCTTTCCGAAACTTTCATATTTTGAAATAATTGTATTTTTTTCCATCCTCACATAAAATGCGAATCTTGTGTAAAGCCGTGAAGGCCTTATATGGCTTAGCGAACAACAGGTACGAGATAGATCTTTGGCATAAATTTATCATTTTTACTGAATCTGTATATTTTGCCAACCGTTTAAACCAAAATTTGGAGCGAAATTATAGTTGTAGTCACAAGATAACGCAATCAAAATCATTGATTTAAGTCATTACATTTACATTCATGCCAAATGCAAACAAACAGACGATCAACAATTTGATAGATTTGGTTCAAAATCTGATAAGAATCTCTATTTTAGCTCTAAACTTGTATACCAAATAGATTAGATCTTTGCTTTTTGCAATTAAACAGGCAAATAAATAGAATTTAGTGTCAATAGATTTTTTTCATAAGTTCAATCTACGAATTTGATCTATATACCAAATTTCATCCATTTAGCATCCTCAGAGAGGACTAAAAAATAAAAATTTATCAAAATGTCGAGCTCGAATTTTTTTGTAGATTTTAATACCTCCTCTGTACTTCGTATGCAAGAAATTCAAAATCTATGATAAAAATAACAAATAACGCTATAGCATATTCTTTTACTGATATTTCTTATGAAAGAATAAAAACATCATTAAAATGCATTGTAATATATTCTAGAAATGTCCTGTTAAGTAAGGAAATCAAATAAAAATATGATTTATGTTTTAAAAGTGAAAATGATGTTTCAAATTTCTCTTACTTTTTACTGTTTATTTAAATAATGTGGTTCAAAGATCGAAAGACCAACATTTATTAATACGTTGATTAATTATTCAAAGTATTACTAAATAAAGGGGAAAAAATTGAGTAAGCTATAAAAGGATTACGAAATGAGTCAGTAGGATAGAATAATTTGATAATTTGAAAATAATCAAAACTTTATTTGTTCTGATAAAAAAAAAAAAAAGGCAGACAAACTACTTTTATTGTATAGCATTTAATAATATTTATGGGCAGAAAAATATAACTTTCCTTTATAGTGTATTTTGGTTTATATATTTATTGAAGGTTTTTCAGAATGTCTACGAGCAAAATAGGGCGAATTTCGTAGCATCATTATTTTAACTCCTTTCACATATTTTGGAATTTTATGCTATCCACCAACTGGTTTTTATTCTATTTATGCTTTTGTTTCCGAATAAAATATACTTTCAAATGACAAATTTAAAAGGTTTTTATTCATGTTAGTTGTTTTTTATCTCATTTATATTTTAATATGTTAAGGTTTTCTTCCAATTTAAAATAACGCTTTCAAATTTTTATACGTGTTAATCATTGTATATGTAACAAAACTATATATATTAAGTAATTAGTTATTAAATTTTTACATACAAAACATGAAATGAGGTGCTTATGGATTTTTCAAATTTTTCATTGATATCCATAAGAATCATATCCATAAGAATCATAATTTAAATTCTACATTAAATGTATCGGAAAAAGTCCAAACATAATATTGTGTGTAATACATTTTAATGAATCTGCAATGCAATTCAAAGTTAATAAATAAATAAAAACGAACTTTTGAAAAATAACAAATAATTTTTTTTTCTTTAGAAAATTTAAATTACAATTGAATAGATTTAAAAATTGTTTTTATCTCTTCATATTGAATTTATTTACATGCTATTAAAACCTCTCCACATTTATTGTTTTTATTCCTTCATATAAATCCCTGGAGGGCACCTCGAAAAGAGGGTGAGATGTTTCCGGTAGGGTGGTTGGATCTCGCCACCCTGGAGGGTACACAAAAAGGTGGGGGATTTGGCTAATGCCATCGATGACTGGACGTACTTCCTTAGGGAAGGGTTGTACCGTGGCCGGTGATGGCCGTTAGGACTCAATCACAGTTCGCACCAGTGTTGCTGTTGCGGCGGTCTGGTCATTCAGTTTTCTTTATCCGTGTGCCTTTGGGCGGGTCGGAGAGTCAGTGATATCCTTTCATATTGAATTGTTAATTTACATGCTATTAAAGCCTCTTCAACATTGCTAAGAAATGGGGAGGTACTATGCTTCCTTAATTGTTTAATTTTCCCAGTAGTGTTAGTATGTGTGCTTGTGTGCCAATAATTTGTTTATAAATTTTATATTATAATATTTTATATTATTATATTATATTATTATATTATAATATTCCTTAATATTTCGATAAATAATTCGTCTCATGTATTTAAGATAAAAGTAAAGATACTTTTATAGTCAATCAGTATAAAGGAGTTTGAATAGCATTTCACTTAAGAATTCTGAATGTAGCAAAATAAGGAAATATTTTTCATCATGTTTCATGAAAAAAATTTATCGCCAATAGTAAATTTTATTATTTGTTCAAATAATTTTCATTCTGAAGCATTATTTATCTTTATTTACAGAAAATAAATAATTATTAATTGCATTTTAACAATTAAGCAATTGGCAATAAATAAAAGAGTTTTACAATGGAAATGTTTAATACCGTTTCACATTCTATTTCAGAAATTTAATAAATACTTTTATAAATTAATACTATTTGCATTAATTGAATTTAATCTGAAACAATAAATAAATAAAAATTATAAAAGCAACTAAAATATCATAAGCAAATAAAATATGACTTAATTAGAATAAGGTGGAAAAATTGTATTGTTTAATGTGATTGCATTGTTTGATATAAAAATTAATAAATAGAAAGAGGCAATTACTAGAAACGATTAACTACTAAACACATCAATACAGTTGAAAAAACCCAAAAATATGAGAAATTGGCTCTAATCGCCATACATGATTAAATAAGGAAAGAGAAAAATATTTTTCATTCAAATATTGCTAGATATTGAATTAGCCACAAATTTTTAATCCTACAAAGGAGGATTACTAGAGAAAAGAGATAAAATAGTAAATTAACTGAAAGAGAAATTTTTAGTGAACTTGCAGTTAGCTTCTACCCATAAATGAATGAATAAATGAGTAAAATTCTCAGAGAATTAAAGAAGCTTTATTTAATAAAACAATAGCAAACAGCTGGTGAGTCTCAATGAAAGCGAATTAATTTTTCGATGGTTTTGTTTAGGGGATTTATGGTATTCAAAGATTATTTTTCAGAAACGATTGAATTCGATAATGAAAGCGATGTAAATGGAAATAATGGATTTGCGATAATTGTTTGGACATTTCTTACACTTAAAAATTAAATAATTTCACATTCTTCAATAATTTTAATAAGCTAGCTTTCAACATACAATAGAAAACGTCATGTGTGTTTTAATTGAATAGAGAATAATAGAGATTGCAAATTATATTTTTCAGTTCTTAGATTTGAATGAGTAAATAGAATTAATGCTAAAAATAATTTGTTAATAAAAGATTGGTTAAAATCAAAGCATCCCTATTCAGTCCTCTCAAGAAAAAAATATATATAAAGGTCATCAGAATGTTAAATGAATTACAGGAAATAGAAAGAATAACAAATAAAAATATATTTTCCATTGTATAATAATTCTCATATTCTGTATTTTGTAGATAATTCTTTATTTAATATGAACTGCAACTCGTGTAGATGATGTATATTTGTATTACATTCTAGCTTATGTCACAATACTCAAATGCCTTTTCAAAGCAACATATGCAATGGGCCAAAATATAACTAAAACCTTATTCTGTAAAAATCAAAATTACTACTCAGCAAATATGTATCCAAACATTCAAGATTTAAATTTTCTTAATAACTAATTGTTAATTTAGTTGTTTTTCTCTTATTATATGTTCTGTGCTTATGTCAATAAAACTATCAAGAAATTGTCAATAAAAGTTGATCTATCAATTTTTAGAACATAGGTTAAATGTCAATGCAATTATAAGCATGAAGAAATATTTAAGGGTAAATTATATAAGAACAATGTTTCATTCGGATAAAAGACAATGATTGCCGTATCATATATTCTAAAAATATTAAAATAAAATTCATTTATAAATATTCAAAAATTTTGTAGAAAATTGTTTGAGATGTTGAGAAATAAAAAAATTAATACCACTTGAATTTGAGTTGTCAAAGTTTGACTTTGTGTAGGTTTTTATTTAACCCTTCAATGCACAGGTTTTTGAATTCCAAAATAAAATAAAATGTTTTTGCCTTATGAAGTTCACTTGTAACAGCAGGGAAATTCACAAAAAAATCAAAATAGAATTGTTATCTACCTAATTTAGTTTATTTTAAATATGTGCATAGATCTCAAAAATCTTTAAAAAGTGCATAAATCTCAAAGCACTACATATCAGTAGTTCTTTCAGATTTATGCTCACCGTTAGGCTGCTTTATCTCCATTTTTCACGACTATTAATAAGATATGTTTATCTATCTATTATATAAAATATTGATATAAAAATTCTGTTTTATTCGTTCTGTGATTGGTAGATAGCGAGTCATCTGGGCCTTAACATTTGAGGTTTATTTTACTTATTATTTGAAATATTTAATGAAAATTATTATTATATCATAGATTTTATTATTCATGTTGCACTTGAAGGTAAAATAGTGACAAAAAGAAGGAACATAAATCTTTACTTGGTACCAAATTAATAAAAATGAGTTTAAAACAATATTATTTGTTAATTCTACTTTCATATACACTGTTTTTGTAACACTAATGTGTAATTTTGTGATTTGTTTACCGTTTTCGAGAGAGGGAGAATTTTTCGTCTCTTGGCTAGGAATTATGGTGAAAGCTTATAAGCCAGTTAATAGCTACGCTGCACGGACAATTTCTTTTGTATTGTGGTCATGTTACAGGGCTGCGAACAATAAGGTCCCAGGTTCTATCCTCGCTCATGCCAATCCGCCGCATTGGGGACCTCGGACGATGAACCTTCAACCTTCCTACAGCTGTTGTGGCGCCATCTACCCATAGCAACCCAAAGTAGTCAGATTCACTTGACGCAGCAACACAAAAAGATCGTAGCAGCCCAAAGTCGTCAGACTCAGTTGACGCAGCAAGCAACAGCAACCACACACGCTCGCCATAACGCTTGGCGCTGCTCAACAGCTATGTCGTTCGTCTCACCTCCGACTCACTGGAGGGAGAGTCTGTGGTCAAAGCTTATGAGCCAGTTAACAGCTACGCTGCACGAGCAATTGCTTTTGTATCGTGGTCATGTTACTCGTTTGCGAATCACAAAGTCCCAGGTTCTATCCTCACTCACCACAATCACCACTACAAGAATCATCGGTATATCTAAGAAATAAACGTTGTATACATTCATTGTTTTTTTTAAACAGTGATGGTGCGCCCAGCGGTATCAGAACGTGAAAAAAAAACCGGAGTGAGAATCTGGCAATTTGAAAAGAAAAGTTGATTGCGATGCTGCTAAGTTGGCGACAAAATGTGAAAAAAATTGATTTAATATTTAGATATTGGAAATATAAGCAAAGTATGTTCTCATTGTGAGGCTTTGAGTTTTGAATTGGAAATGGGCGAAATGTATGTTCTCATCATAGAAAGATTAAGCTTCTAGCAATCAATGAATGCCAGTCGAGTTTTAAAACTTGCTAATTGGAACTGACGAACATCGAGTACAGTATCGGACATTGTCGGGGCTGGCGAGCGAAAGCGAGCAGGAGCTAAGTCCCTTTATTTTATTAAATTAAATTTAGTGATGTGATTAGTTAATGATTAAATTAATACCGAATTTGATATGGAATACTAGAATTATCTCTTTTGCATCATATTTGGTGCAATGTCTACAAACTAAAAATTGTTCATAACTTTTGAAATGCTAACATTTAATTATTCACACGTACAATGATCTTAAACGATTCTTTTTTTCTTGTTGAAATAAAGAAGTACAATACATTCTTTTATATCTCTTGAGCAATTGTTTACTTTTGCCATGGTTTTTTAATCTTTTGCACCATGTTTATACAAAATATCTGTTACATCCACTCAGAATTTCAATAAAAACACGGTGGGGATCTCATCATTATCTGTTCTGGATTTAGTTATACTTTGATATAAAATCCAAGCATATAGGCAAGTGAGATAAAATAAATGATAAAACAATCTGAAATACCATTTTTTACTTCTTATTTTCATGTCGTCGACTTATAATCTCTCCGAGATATCAATCCTTTTCGCAATATTATCATTTGTTCAAATGGCAGCTTGACACTTTATATAAATCTTTTTCTCTATTTTTTAAATCCATATCGTCTATTGTAGTCAATGGTATTTGCCCATACAATGAAGAGGTTAAAATAATTGCTTCATTATGCTTTATTATCTTTGTACGCTATGTTTTATTTCCATTGAAAATAGTAGTATTAATAACTATTTGGTCTCTTATGACGTTTGTAATTTGATAATTCGATACATAATTTCTATTCACTTGGCAGAAATTATTAATATTATATAAAAAAAACTGATGCAGTGTGATGCAGAATATCTTGGATCTTCAAGATTTAAATAAAAGTTTACTCTTATTTGTATTAAAAGATTTTCAATTCGAAATTATTTTGCTTTCAAACGATCAATTAGAGGGTTATTTTTTCACATATTCAATAATTAAATTATGAAAAGAACTCGTTCAATGATTTGTTATGATTCCCGCCCATGCATAAAAAGAAAAAAATGCATAGGCTTATCAACGAGCAATGTACACAAATTTGAGCAAAATTATAAAAAATGAAATGATTGACTTAATTTAACTGAAATAAATTACCAATTAATTACTTTCCGACATAACCACCATTCTTGTTCAGGTATTTGTCTCAGTGTTGGATCATTTTAAATATCTTGATCTTATAGAGAACCATATCGACCGGCTTGGGATTATCATCAGAATGTAAATTCCTAAAGCCGAGGAAACTCCTTGTTGATCGAAATAGATAAAAATCTGAGAGTTTGAACTCTAGTCTATATGGTATGTGCTCTAAAACCTCCCACCTGGAATTTTACACTTTTTTCCTCATTCTTTTAAAATCTGCAAAAATTCATTTGGGAAGTTTGAAGATATTTTTAATGCAACCCAGACATAGCATCTTCAGATTTTCATCTGTTTAGACCTCAAACGGACAGACAGTATTTTATAAGACCGGAATTTTCACACTGATCCAGCATTGGGCAGATGCCTTAACATGAAAGGCAATGAAGTCAAAAAATAAGAAAATGAAAATTATTTCTGTTTAATATTGACATTAATTGCTTTTTCTATTTAAAGTGCTCAAAAATATATACGTTAGTTACTGATACTTCCTCTTAATTGTAATAAAAATGCAATAGAAATGCATGCGCAATTTCTTAACATTTTTATATAATACTAAATACATTTTTATAGCTTTTCTGTAACTATTCATCGCAACTATTTTAAACTATTATTTAACTATTGTAAAATATTTTAAGTTTAAGGAACCATGCTTGATCATTTATTAAGAAGAAAAGCATTTCGTAAAAGATTTTAACTTCCATGTCTTATATTCACTTAAAATCAAAACATCTGCAATACATTTTTTTGTCATAATATTTTATTCGGTTTCCGAGTGTCGTATTTCTATGATTTTACATTATTTAAAGAATCAGATTTTGTGCACGCATACTTTGAGAAAGTGGAGGTTATATTAGGAAACATAGAAATACTTAAAATAAGAAATACGATGGATTCTATTTTTGGATAGCGCCAGTCTACATTGAACAAAATTTGTCTAACATTCTCCGTTTTCAGTAAATCATGGGAACAAATCGAATTCTGGATTCTGAACTGTTAGTCGATTTTTGAAATTTTAAACACCATATCGAAAATTTGCTCCATGTTGCATTTTTTTCCTTCGGTCTTTTAATTTTCATCACGATTTATCAGCCGATACCCCTTTATTTTCATAAATTTAACATTTACCACTACAAAATGTTTCATTCTGATGCGATTATAACTTATCATAGGACATAACTATTTGCATAATTATTTGGAAGCTTTCAAATGGAAAAAGGTTTTATAATATTCTCTAAGTATATTCAAGATATTAAAAAATAAAAATGAAAAATAAATTTTGCCATTTACGATGTATTGATTTATGTTATAATTCAAATTGGTTAATTATGAAAAGCATTTTATTATTGCAAAAATATTAATATAAATAACTAACTATATTTTTTATGAAATAATTTGACTACATTCTCTTGTGTCCTTACAATATTCCAGCAGAACGAGTTAATTCAAATTCATTCCTCAAGAATTTCTCTGGGACATAACTTATCATAGAACATGACTATTTACATAATTATTTGGAAGCTTTCAAATGGAAAAAGGCTTTATAATATTCTCTAAGTATATTAAAGATATCAATGAATTAAAAAAATTGCCATATACGATGTATTGATTTATGCTATAATTCTAATTGGTTAATTATGAAAAGCATTTTATTATTGCAAAAATATTAATATAAATAACTACTATATTTTTTTATTAAATATTCTCTTATGTACTACAATATTTCAGCAGAACTAGTTGACTAGAATTTATTCCTCGAAGAAATCTTTGAGACATTACTCTAGACATTTATGTCTGTCAGACATCTAAATTTTTCTCTGCCATCCTAAACGAAGTTACATTACATGGATTAGAGACAGTTGGATTAGAAAAATGCAGCTAATGGTGCACTATCATTCAGTTCGGTGGAGTAACTATTACTCTTTATCTTATAGATGGGTCGCTTTTTTAGCAACAAAGTATCTTGGATAGAAAAAGAGAAAATATGTTTACTTTCGAGATGGAAACTAAAATCTAATGGTAAAGTTTCTATGTTTATATGATTACAACTCTTATTTAGTATCCTATCTCTCTGGATCATTCTACTTATAACTAAGGGAAAATTAAATGTGGACTAAAAATATTAAACAGGTTTTTATTGAGAATATTTTTTATAAGTATATAAAAAATGGATAACACTATACATTTTGTTTCCTTTGAATGAGTTTAACTTTTAATTCGTCCTTTTTTCTAATCTTTTAATATACCTAATGCTTTTTATGTAGTTCTTTTATAAAATGATTTCGTAATTCTTTATTAATAATAATTCTTTTAATAATAATTCATAATAAAAATTCTTATATAATTCTTTTTATATAATGCTTTCTTTTTTCTAATGCTTATTATATAATTTAATATACTTATAAATAATAATAATTACTAATATTTTTTTGAGAACGAAAAGACTCCTTCCTTAATATTTGTATCATTACAATTGGCAACTACGTATAGGACAATAGTTATGAATAATCTAAGAAATTATTATCCATTTAAAAATCTTGTATAAGTTAATCAAATCACCAGATTAGAGGTAGATCAGAGCGACAAGGGTGTATCAGTGCATTTAAATAGACGTTTTCTATCAGTAAAAAAAGGACGGACACAACTAATTTAAATATCTAGACTCACAGACAGAAATGAGAAGCAAAATTCAAAAAATATATATTCTCTCATCTCACATCAAGTGAGAGCAAAATTGATTCTGATTCTGCACCTAATATTAATATAAACTTTTTTATTGCCAACTTAATACTAAATGAATACTTTAAATACTAAATGAAAAAAAAACTGAATATGAATGTTTCAATCAAAATAAGAATTATGGTCGGGATTTGCAATAGAATCTATTTAGACATCAGAAACATTGATCTAGTGACTTAATTATGGCATGGACGGGGTAACGAAATCAGAGAAGAAATGTTATTGATTCTATTCTTCCAGTCAAAATTTTGCAAATGCTGATAGCCAGTGTGCACGTTGGAACAGTTTGACTTTTGCAAAAGAAAGTTTCCTTCAAGGGAAAAAGAAGTGATGGTCAGTTTATTAAAATCTAATAAAAAAGGCAATTGATATCTCATAAAATAGCGGTAACTTCATCATTTGTTACCTAGTTCCGATATTCTTTCTTGAAAGGATGCAACATTTCCTGTTTAGCGTAAGTATTTGGTTCAAGGCATTTTAAGATATCCGTAATTAAATTTGATTTTAACCAGTCATTACTAGAGACAACATGCGACATTTCATAATTAATAGAAATATAGATTTGTTTTATTATTTCCATTTTACAAGCATATTGAAAAGGGAAACAAATAAAAATTTACAAGCTGTCAATCTTTTTAAGAATATTAGCAATATTCTCAAATAAAAATGCATGTTTGACTAATTTAAAAATTATTGTTCTTATAATGTAAGATTCTTTTCGAAAATGTAAAATTAAAATATATAAACGCTTACTTGTACGATTTTAATAAAAATATTTTATAACTAATTGCAAACTATTCCTTGCTAATAGTTTATTGGGCGTATAAATATGATGCAATATGCTCTTTCATAAATTTGATAAACTTTCATTTATTAGCTTTAAAATTCAACTTATAACTCAAATTTAAAAAAATGTATCATTAGCCATCGACACTTACTACTTTTTATTTCAATTAAACTCGTCATCATACAACTTTTTATTTAAATTCTTATTAAAAATTTCTTAAAAGCTTCTTTCTTATTTATTCTTTTTCTACTTCCTTTAAAAAATAAAAATACAACCCGAGATCCTTAATCTTTCCTTTCAACAAATTCATAAATCTTATCCATTTTCCATCAAATATATTATTTATTTGATTTCGCTTAATTATAAGTGGAACATTTCCCCTTAGTTTCAAGGTGATAAGAATTTACCAAAAGAAAAGAGGAAGTAATATTTGTAGGATAAAATCATTTGCCAATTTAGAAATATTGGCCATCGAAGATATCTTGATTTCACATTGTCAAAATTAATTAATTGATTATTTTATATAATACAAACTCAGAATAACTGTACATTGATTGTAGAGATTGTAGAGCACCACATGTAAACTGTATTTACATAAAAGCATGTGGTCGTAAGCTGGACATACATCTTCTAATGTGACCATGATACAGTACCATGATACAGTAATTTCTAACTCTAGGAATAAATTCTATTAATAAACTAATAGGTTATTTCTTCGAACCTTTCTAGGATCACGCATATACTCAGCAAGTTATCCCCTTAAAAACTAGACAAAAAGTCGATATTATAGTATTGCTTTGTACCAGTTCTTGTCCATATGCTTCCGTAACACCACATGCCTTTGCTCTACATAAGTAGACCATCATTCATTAAAAATAAAGCTTCGTTATTAAAAATATATGGAAATCGGAAAATCAACCTGCAAAATGGTTTGTTCGCGGTTATATAAACGTTCCTTGTAATTATAAATTGATCTTATGTTACTATATGTTGCAGTATATTCTTAGTTTTTGAACATCAGCAAATTCTTGAACAAATATTCAGAAAATTCCCTTTACTTCTACCCAATCACTTAAACATTTACGTTTGAGTTAATTAGTTACGTAACGTTACCCTCTTATCTTTGGGGACTAGATGGTTTCGTGTAAATAATTGTAATTGAATTTCTTAAGCATAATTTATTCATGATTTCCAGAGTAAAAATATTTAAAGCATCTAATTGTGAAGGATGTAAACCATGCATTTTTAATATCTTTACGTCTGTTCTATTTACACAGTGCTTGAAAATCTCTAATGGAATCAAATTAGATGGCATCATATTTCTAATAGTGCGTAATCTTTCGTGATATTTTAAATTCATCGCCTTATTCTTCTTGAAAACTCCGCAAATGCTAAACATAATCTTATTTTCCTTGATTATTGAACAATGAAAAAAAATCATGCGATTAAATTTTTAATGAAACAATGAAAATGGGTTAAATTTCATCGTGACATCGAAAAATATTGTTGAAAATGAAACACAACTACAAAAAAGTTTTCAGATTTAAATTAGGACAATTAAATTAGTTAAATTTCTTTTCAGTTTTTAAATTGTGCAAAAATCCTTTTTGCGCAATAATATTTTATAAAGTTAATTTACAAAAACCCGCCAAATTTTCATAAAATTAGATAAAATTCTAATTAATTTTTTAAAAAAAATATTTGCACCTAAGTTTTTATTTTATCTTCCCAAGCATATATTTGCCTAATTTAATAACTCTGCGCCAAATAAACCAACCAATAGAGACAAAACACACTGACATTATTATTAATATTCATTATTAATTAGAGATCCATATTTAATAAAATCCATTATTAGTAAAAGAGATAATGTTTTTCAACTAAATTATAAAAGGTTTTTATTTGCTTAAATGAGTATTCTATTACTAAATTTAAAATCTCCATAAAAACTGATACCTAGATAAAAAAAAAAGACATCCCCGATTTTTCATTTATTTATAAAAGTTAAAAATTATTTAAAGCACATTTTGAAAGCAGAAATTGAACGAGACAGAAATGCAAGAAAAACAATGATCTTGCAAAAACAAAAAAGGTTTACAGTTCTACATTCGAATTTTCCCTTCTGAATCAAAATACACCGAGTTTCTTGTCATGTTAATAATAAATAGATAGAGTCATTATTTTTCTCTTATCTGTAAAAGTTCATTTGTTTAAAAATATTCTAGATAACTTGCATTTTAACGGAGAGTTTTTCAAACTTTAACAGACATTCACTTTAAAATCTTAATTATGTAAGTATAACTTTTTCCTCTCTTTAATGTATAAAAAGAAAGAGTTGTTTGGAAACTATTCAAAAGAGAGTTCGTGAAGTTTTGTCGGAACAGAAAATAAAAGGAAACCAATCATTATGATAAATATTTGAAGGCGATTAATTTCTTTTTCTCAACATTTAATGGCTGTCTTCTTAAGCGTATGAATTTCCATCTTTTTTCCAAGGTAACAATTAACTGTCTGGAACTTTGAATTCAATGTTTAAAAATTATCTCGATAGAAGTGTAAGAAAATTTTTAAAAGTTTTGAAAAGTTGGAATTATTATTTCTTTTCCTTTTGTGAAACGAAAGAGTATCGAAATGTGTGCATAAAAAAAAATAGTATTTTTTGCAAATTTTAAAAATATTTATAATTTTAATTGTATTATTTTTTTATTTTATGTAAATAATTTTTACCTTGAATAATTTATATAGAACAGATTTGGAAAACATGTAGATGAAAAATTCGGATTACACAAATTTTATAGTATTTGAGGATAAAATGAATTAAAAAAACTGTAAAATTGTTCCTGTTAAAATAAATATTACACAAGATAACAGTTATGGAGAAATAATTGATACATTCTAAATACAAATATTACTGGATATAATTTAATTATACAAATAATGTCTATAATTTTTTAAACTCAGTTATGCAAATACAAAAGTTAAAAAAATTACTTGAAAATTATCTTTACACAGTTAAAGTTCCATCTAAATTTCTTCATTTGTAAAAGTAATGACAATCAATTCAATGTTTTGCTTGAAAGAAATATTTTTCTATTATAGCATAGTGTCAGTGATTTTACAGCTCATATAAGATAAAGTTGATTAAAACACAAACACAAATTTTCATGCATAAAATGAAAATAGCTAATTACTTAGCCATCGAACAAGTGTTAAAAAATTAAATAGAACAAATTTCCGCACTATAAAAAATAAACAAATTATTTTCTGATAAAAGAACGATTTTCGTATTATATAAGATGTTATTATCAATAGAAATAGAAGTAATTTTCAAAATAAAGTAATAAAGATTTTAAATTATTACTGCAATAATGAGGTCAGCTATATAAAATTTGCAACAGAATTTTAAGTCGACATTCGTTTTATCAAAATATTCTTGTTCCGACATTTATTCACAAATAAACGAAAAGAATGTAATAATAATGAGATTGAAATTATAATAATAAGAAAATGAAATTATAATTAAAATTTGCATTTAATTAAAACAAATTGAGAACTATTTTTTTTGGTATACTTGACTAAAAGTATTAGCTTTAAAATAATTTTTTTAACTATACAGTTTTAAAATAAATATTAATGTAATATAAGAAGTGAAAAACAGCAATTCTTGATAAATCTTTTATAAAACTATGGCAAAACTTCAATATATCAAATATGCTTCCAAAAGAAAAAAAAACAGAAAAAAATACATACACATAAACAAAGAAACATTAGATGTTCGCAACGAATTTACACATCAAAGATTATTCAAAATATATCTTTTAAGAAAATAATATCAGGATTCATCATACTATACTTTGCTTCAAATTTGAAAAAAGTTTCATAATTTAAAAAGAAATGACTTTCAATCCATAAAAATAAAATATCATTAGCTGATCTTGTATTTTAAGCTTCTAAAAAAATCCGTTTGAATTCAGATGTGCAATAAAAATATATCAAATAACTTTCTGTAAAATACCAACGATCTTAAGTAAGTATTAGGAAAAATTCTTTCAATATATAATTATAACATAATTCCATGAAAATTTTCAAATTTTTATTTTTATATACAGTATAAATTATTTAATAACATTTACATTATTGATTCAAAGTAAATTTCAATAGCATTGGTTAAGATACTGATATCAAAAATTAAATCATTATTTTGATCTCTAGTAGTAATATTAATTCTTCTTAAGTCTTAAAAATATATAATTTTTTTCTTAAGTTTCTAAAGTTTTTTTATTTGTATCTATTCATGACTTTATTTCACTATTATTAAATGAATTAAAAGACTCAAATAGAATTTTAGAAAAAAGAAAATTAAAAGAACGAATTTATTTTTCTAAAGTTTTAATGAAATCAATATTGGAAATGATACTTCATCATTAAGAAAAATTTTTGGAACTGTTTGTCTAAGCCCTTAAAAATAAAAATAAGGCTTAACTTCGGATTCATAATTTTTATTTTCCTACGCATTTAAAGAACTTACCTTTTTCAATTTTTTCAAGGATTTGATTTTTTTTTTGCCTCGAAATTAAATATTAGAGAACTGAATTAAGTCCTATGCTATTTTAATAGTTTGTATTGAACTTGAATTAATAAAAAACCCTCAAAGTATCATTTTATTTTTTTCAAGTAATGTACAAATGATTTAAAGTATATCGGTTAAGAGCGATATATTTATACCACTTCGCTTGGAAATATAATAATAAGTTGCCTGGAAATATAATTTCAATTTATTATTCAAAAATTTTGCAAATGTATTATTATTCAAATTATTTGTATTTAAATTATATCTTAACTTGTGATACTTCGTAAGAAAATTTTATTACATTCAAAAGAATAAAAATTCAAATGAAGTTAATTAAAAAGCTGAAATATAAATTGAAGAATAAAAATAGTTTACTATTTAAGTTCTTCAACAATTTATTTTCAAGACAATTTTCATTTATAGTTTAATTATAGTGAGATGAAATTCTTCTAATGGACCAAAAACAAAGCTAATAAAAATTATTTCATTCCTTCAAAAAAAAAAAAAACATACGTATGTTAAACATCCCATAGAAATACTTTTCCCATAGAAACTAAAATTTTTTTCTTTGTTTTCACAAACACTTTAATTTACAACAACAAACATGAGAAATACCAAAAGAAAAAAAAAATCAACTTCTTTTTTTTTAAAAAAGCATCGAGATTTACCAACTGTGTCTAACAAACACATTTGCGAAAACATCCCGAAACAAAACTAATAAGTATTCTCACTTCAGGAATTCGTACTACCACTTGCGAATTTCAAGAAGCACTAAAGTACCACTTCAGCAAACACGTCGTTTGCAACCTAAAAATCGGCATTCCAAGACGTAAAGAACTAAAAACAGCAATGCAAACAATTGCAAAACGAACCACTAAAAACTTCAAATACTTACAGCCTGGTCACCCCTCTTGTCAGATTGGCCTTAAAATCCTTGACCCCTGGTCCTCTGCAAACGCAAACAATCTCTTCTGGCAAGACAGGATCCCGATGGCACTTGCAACCGTCCGGGGCCTGTCCTGTACTGAACCTTCGGATCCCCATCCGGTAGTGGTGGAACCCCAGCGAAAAGTTCTTTTTTTCAACATCCCCGAAAAAAAATTCGGGGGACAGGCCTCTTACCACAAGAACCACCAGTGAGAGCAGTAAGAAGCCCATCGGTGAGTATTGAGAGACACTCCACATAGTTTCTTGACAAGAGTTTCTTCTGCCTGAAGCAAAGTTTGTTGATAGTTGGAGAAGTTGTTCCCGCGCACGTGTTTCTGAAGGAACGTTTCGAGACGGTATGAGTAAGGATGAGTTCGTCCTAGGGCATGGTGGAATAGAAGATATTGATTTTTTGGGGGCGTTTGGGAGAAAGGGATGAAAGGCTGAAAGAGGGCGCGGTTGTTCAACAGGTGAAAGGGATTTTTGGGTTACGTTTTTACTCTCTCATTCATGGATTCAGGAAAAGAAATTTAAATAAATTAATTTCGGTTAAAAGTTTAATAAATGAAAAATTAATAACTTAAGTTGGAATAAAAAAAATTTGCTAAGGCCTCTAACAATTTGTTTGAAAATTGCTATCGAAGTATTTCAATTTTTCTGAATTACATATTTAGCATTAATAATGAGGATAAATGCAAGTAATTTTTTTAGGCACTATGGTCATTTTTATTAATATTTTGATTGAAGGAAAAATAATTTAGTTTACGAAAATTAAATGTGTACAATCCAGAAAACAAACGAAAAATATAATATTACAGTGAAAATTTTTGAATATTTAAACATGTTGCCTATTATTAAAAATAAAGAGAATTACCTAACTAAAAAAGACTTCTGTTCCTGTAGAATAAAGTAAAATTACGATAAATCAGAAGCAACTAAATTTAGTAATGTCCTCTTTTTATTCAGTTATTTTAAAAGAGATTCACCAAAGTTATTTAAATTTTTATTTAGTTAGTTTCTTTTACAATCAATTACAAAATCATTTATGATCAATTTCGAAGCAATATGATGCTTATTTTGGTACGGACCTTTTAATATTGAACAGAGGCCAAACGGCGAGTGTGACAATACAGCTTCCCTTTACCTCCAAACCCTTACCTTCCATGTCATATCAAGAGTGAATAGTTTGCAACAGGCTTTTGTACAGACAGGTGCTCTTTTTAAGTTCGAATTATGAGCTCATAAAATTCAAAAATGCTGATAATATAAAAGAATAATTCGTTAGGATTTTTGACATTATAAATAATTCTTGAATGTATGAAAATAAACTGTGGTAAATTACGATTTTTTCAAGAATAAATTGGTTCAAATAAAGCTTTTTTTTTTCATTTATTTTTAATTACAAGCCTGTTAATAGGGTAATTAATTTATATTCAATTCGTTTCGATATAAATATTTCATTATATCTAATTAGCAGATTAAATTCTTGCAGATGATTTCACCATACTGAATATCAATACTCTGGAAGATGGAATGTTAATATTATTAAATTTCATGATAAATATTAATCGAATAGAAAAGCAATGATATTATTTTTATGAAAAACTAAATGATTTTTTATGAAAAATATAAACTACTTGAACTTAAAAAAATATAATACAAAAATTTTGTCTCCTTTCATGTTTACTTCTGTGCTCTTGAATTATTTTCTATGAATTTTATCCAATGATTTTGATTTTTTCGTATGCAAAGAAAATAGAGAGTATTGCAAAAATTTTGAATTTGCTTCTCTATTTCATATCGAAAGGGTGTAAAAGTCCTTTTGAAATTAGGTAAAGTTACTATAACTATTACTATCAATTTTTGTTTAATTATTTCTATAAATTTCTTAACGGCATAAAATTTTATTTTATAATAACAGAATAGAATTTTAAAAAATTGTGAATAGAAATTTAAAAATGTACCAATTTAAAAATATTTGAAAAAAATGTGAGCGTGGCTGTTTGAAAGATTATGATGGAATGTTTTCGTTGAAACTTTTTTTATCATGACTTCTACAAAACAAGAGAATAATGAAACTATTACCAAAGAATTTCAAAAGTTTAAAACAAGACATATCCATACCATCCCAGATGTATTTAATAGAGTGTTGATTCGTATTTCACTAACAATTCCATCTTTTTGTACGTTTCTAAAGCTCATTGTCTCAATTGTTTTACATTTATGGACATCTTCAAAGTTAAATCGAAGGTTTTGGGAACAAATTTCATTACTTTGCTCAAAGGTTCCCAAAAAATAATGAAATTCATTTTGGGGGAAAATTTCATTATTTTCATAAAAGGAAACGCAATTTTCAAATATTTTACTATTTATATATGGACCAATTTTAATGGAGTTTAGTCAGTCGTGGAATTTAAAGATTAATTATCTGTTTATCCCATATAGGTATTCAGGTTACATAGAGGATAGTTTGCATCAAATACTTCAAGAGTTAAATCTTCTCTTGAAAGTTTGTTTTGAGCGTTTGGGGAAGACATAGATAATGGCTCAAATATAGATACTGGTAGCCCAAAAATAATTTCCTTGTTGATTCAAAACGTAGATTAGAAAAACAGGATTAAACCTAGACTAAAGTCACTGCTTACTAATTTCCATCAAGCTGAAAATTTTGAGGGTCAAAATTTCTGTTACATTAGAAATTTTTTTAAATTTTTTTAAAATATATATTTAAACATTAAATTTAGTCCTTATTAATATTTTTGATTGCAAGGGATTATCTAATAAAATTTAATATTTTCTCCCCTATTTTTACATTATCAAAATTTTATATCCCATGTCAAAATGCTTCTTTCTACGATTACTTAAGTAAAAGTAGGATTTTAACTACACAATGGAGAATGAAGTCTGGTCTTTTGAAAATATATGCCCTTTAGAGCCCAAAGAATTAAAATTCAAACATTATCTAATAACTCATGAATTATATCTTGGCTTTGTAACTGTCATGTTAATTCAGATGAAAATTAAAAGATGGTATTATATTGTAAGACAGCATAATTATCATAAGACGTTTTTAAAACGTTGTGCATATTATTTTTCCTTTGGGCCCATAATAATTAACAAACTGCAACTAAGTGCTTCAATAATTTGAGAAATCATTTACTAATGGCCTTTAATACCTTTGACAAATTGCAAACGAAATATCTTAATGACATTTATTGTTAAATAGTAATTTGCCATTATTAATGATATTTGTCATTAAATAGAAATTTGACATATTAATAACAATATTATGCAAGTTCATAAATTTTTTCCTTGATATGACTCCACAGATAAATATAACAAAAAAAAACCCATTTGTTTTTTCAAATCCAAATTAAACTATTTTATTTTAAGTTATATGCATAAAACGAAGGTTAATTGATCTATCGTATCATTTTATCGATATAAATGTTAGAAAAATAATATATATTGTAAGTCTTGATTAAACTTCATTCTTTTAAAAGTCTTATATAAAAAATAAAATTTTAAGTCTTTTACTCCTTTTTTTATTTTTAAGTCAAGAATCTTTTGAATGTGAAAAATAATTTCAATTGAATTTAATTATTTATTTTAAACGAAAACGTTTACAAAATAGGTTAAAGGATTTTTTTCCATCAATGAGATACCGATTTCCTGTATGTCCAGGATACAATAGCAGCAACAACAACAACAAAAATAAGATTTCTTTTCGGAACGTTGCTTTTACAGGCAGATGTCTCAATCCTTCGTTCTTTTTCAAATGGACCCTCTTTGAGGAAAAGTAGAAAGTATAAATCTAAGTAGAAAGTAGTCTATAAAAGTAGAAAGTCCTTTATTCAATTCCAAGTAAAATCTTTTCCATTTTTCTTTTAAAAAAAAATAGATTGTCTTATAAAGCCCAGAGTAAATTTTCAAGATTCAAAAGACTGAAAGTAACTTGTCTTCGTTTTATCGGCAAATTCAATTTATTTTGATATTTAAAATTTGTTTGCAAAAAAATATGTTAAGTTACACAACAACGTTCTCTACGTACACAATATCTGAAAGTAGCAGAAAAGTTTTAAGATTTTTTTTTACTAGTCTTATACGATAGCTTTAGTTTGTGTATGTAATACATATATATATAATGGAAATGGAAATACTATTCCAAATATCAGTATTATTTTTCTCTTGCATACATATATATTCTTTTTCCGTTTCATTTAGACAATTGTTTGTAATCCAGTACATTTATTTAAACAAATTTTAAATTGCATCAGTTCAAAAATATATTAAGTCAGATACTTCGATATCAAAGGAAACAATAATACACATCTGACTGCTCAAAGTTTGAACTTTAAGCTCAGAATTCGAATTTGAAATTTTCTTTCTGCATTTAAGTGTGGGAGTATATTCATAGAACTAAACAGAATGTAGAAATTGGACCATATATTTTGTACAATGTAACGGAGGATTTATTTATTCAATTTATTTTCTTTGTTCTCTTTGGAACTTTTTTTCCTCTGGTACGAAAACTTATTTCGATTTGCATATTTAAGAAACTTGAAACGAATTCGTTTTAGGTTTCCAACGATGTGTTCCAAAATAATACGAGATAAATATTTATAATAGGCTCTTACTTAAATACAATTTTAATTAATTCTAAAAGTGTTAAAGTGTATGGTTATCTGCTGGCAATATTTATAAGATAAAATTTATATTTTTATATTTGTAAGAACCGTGTTGAAAATGTATAAAAAACCTTTTACATTTTTCCCCTTTTCTATGTACTACAAAACTGAAAAAAAATGGGAAAATAATTATTAATTTCAAAAAAAAGAACATTAAATACATTTATTTTGTAAATACAATTTTAATTAAAAAGTTCTACAAAATAATTGAATTTTGGCATAACTTGAATATTTATATAACAATATTTTGATATTTATATATTATCTTGGTTATTATTCTAATTCCACATTCGTGCTTTCAGAATTACACCATTCATATTTCCCCTTATTAACTTTATGAATTCACATATTCAAAAATTCAATGTAAATATATGGTGGGATTTTTTGATTTTTTTTAGAATAAATATTCATATTTCTCTACGAAAAGAAATCCATAGGAGTAAGATCCGATTAATAGGTTCGAATCGTGTCTCTTCGTCTTAAGCATCCGTTCGCTAGAATTCCTCAAAATAAACACTTTCTCAACTACAATACTGAATGGGGCATTATTATAACTATGGTATTTTTTTTTTCACTTTCGTATAAGAAAGGCCAATCATTAATCCCCATTACTTTTCCTGATACATATCACCATTTGAGGTGTTTCCTGATAGACATTTTATAGAACGATGAATTCTTACAGAGTAGTTAATATTTAAAAATTAATTTTTGATAAATGCAATATGCATCTGTATGAAAGCAGCGAAGAATTAAAGATTAAAAGTTAAAATATACTTATGTGTAAATTAATTTTATCGTAACAAATTAACCGAAAGGAATGAACCAAATAAGAAAAAAGATTTTTTTTCTCTACATATCGTAAATATCACAAGAATTAAATAATTAAAATAGAATAAATTGTAAGAAAAAATATGCTATATCCTTATTTCTCATTTATTAACTAAATTCTATCATCTGTGGATAAAGACCTATATAGACCTATATAGATAACCTATATAGAACTTTTTAGAACACATTCTACTTGTTAGATTTGTTGAAAAGATGAATTCGATTCATTTTTTTTCTTTGGAATTTGACATTCGTAGGAATCTTACATTGAGAAGATTTTAAATAAATAAAATGCAACATCATTTTTTTTCACAGGATTTATTTCTTTTTCTATATGAGATTTAAATTTAGCACTGCCAGCAACGTTTTAGGATGGTAATATTCGATTTACAATAGAGAACGTCTTTTCTGCAAGGTATCAGATTTTATTTTAAGCTCCCGATTTCAGATTTTCTTTCTATATTTTTACGCAAATTTTACACTTTATAAGCATATGGAGATATAAAATTTTGGAATTTAACTGAATATCTTTTCAAAGAGGTTGGATTTATATAATACTTTCTACAGCGGTCATTACTAATTCACCATTGTTCCTGTGTTAAGTTATCAAAGAAAATTATCAGAGAAATTGAGATTTACGTTTTTGCGATGATATGGTAATCGCAAATGTATAGGGATGCAATTGTAATTTTGAGTGGAATGGCTTTGTTTCTTATCTTTTATAGATTAGAATATAAATTTAACATTGATACTTCTATATAAATAATGTATATATTATTTTAAAATATTTATATGAAAAGAATAATTTATCTGAATTAGAAACCTACATCCGCAAAAAATGACATTTAAATTTGTATTTATTAGAAGACTTTTGAAAGCGAACTAGAGTTGGATATCAAGAAGTTTCGCCTCATATTTGAAAGCAAACAAGGAGAATTTAAAGAAATTTTGCAAAACAGTACCAAAAATTATATAACATCAAGAACAGTTAAATAGGACAAATATATTTAAAGTTTTATAGATTTAATACTCAGAGTTTTAAAAGTGATTTTTTTATATTGAATTTCTTCCCGTTATATAAAATAAAATATGTAAGATATTTATTTTTTATTCAAGAGAAGTCTAAATTCAGAATAAAAATTTTAAACTCAAAAGCAAACTAAAATCAAAACTATTGCGATGCTATACTAAAAAGACCAAATTAGTCCGCTATTATCCATCTCTTTATTTGGATTCCGACACGTCAATAATTTAAATTATTGAAGTACGTATAAAGAATATATGCTGCAGCTGCAAGTACTGTGATGTTAGACATAGACTTGCATGCAGTAGTTGATGGCAAAGAAATGTCCAACTATGATTATATGTGGAATTGGGCATGAAATTTTATACCTCACTATTGTGTTTTCGAATTCGCACTCAATTTTTTTAAATTGTGGTTCTATGTGTATATGTGTTTCAGTTCTATGTGTATAACACAAAGGAATTTTTAATTTTACTATGCTATCATAAGCTCTTCTATGTGCAATCCAGTTAAAAATGTGTATGAAGGTCATTTCGGGTAATCTTTTATGTGCAGTTTCAGATTAGGTTTCCCTTTCTGCCTTCTTAACACTTTACACTTAATTTTGAAACACACAGTATATTAACTTAAAGAATATTATGCATAGTTCAAACATTTCAGAAAGCTTCACTATCTCTCAAGATTGTTCATCATCTTTTAAATAGAATAAGTCACAATAAGTAAGCATTAATTCTACGTCCCATTAATTAATTCTAAGTCACAATAAGTAAGCATTAATTCTAATTATTATAATATATAAGGATTAAGATTGCAACTAAAGGCATTGTCCCGTTTGAGAGCAAAGATCAATATTTAAATCTTACGAATTTCAATATTTAAAACGCAAAGACTGTTGGATCGAAAAAAGTGCTCCCTCAAGAGGTTTGAAGATTTCTTTCGGATCGATTATTTAACAAAAGAGTAATAAGAAAAGAGAAATAATCGTATTTGCATTGCCATAGAATTAAAGCAAAAGAATGTATCATTTTAATTTGCTCTTCACCATGGAATTGAAAACCTCGATAAAAATATAAAAGTTACTTTTTTTATTTTGACAAAGTTCAATACATTTTTTGAAATTTTTCATTTAATTTTGACAGTTATATTTTTTTCTACAAGCATCAAATACATTTTGGGGAGATTTTTAAAGATTGCGAATGATGAATGTTGTTAAAATCTTCCATTTCAAATAATCGAAGAAGAAACTATGAATTGTAAAACACGAGACATTTTTATGAACATAATCTTGAATTTCAAGTGAAATAAAAAGCAACTAATTGCAGATAATATCCATAGTGGAAAAGAACATATTTTATGATATCGACTATGGTGACCCTACCAGGAGACCTTACAGAAGTACTTCGCCAATTCCGCTCAAGAACACCCCTCCGTAATAACGAGGCAATCTAGCAACCAAAAGTGTAGTTTTATTGTATATTCAAAATATATGCAGCATGTTTAGTTATTAGTGTGGTATTCCCTTCCTTATTGCCGAGGAATAGCAGGCTTTTCATTCTTTATCATTTTAGTTTTTTTTTTAAATTTAGAACACAAATTAATTAAATTATGCAATAATCATTTTAAATATCTGAAAATTTTGTTTAGAATTTTTATTTAAGATGATTTGCTTCACATTGATAAAATCAGAATTCTTTAATGGATTTTGCACTCACTTTTTAGCAAATCTGAGTTCTGAAATTTTTCAAACTTTTATGCATAATATACTATTTTAATACTTTTATACTAGAGTACAATATACATAATACAATTAATATATTTTTATACTAGAATACAATATTATACTAGATTACAATACACTACTTTAATATATTTTAGAATTTTGACACTAGCAATTTCATTAATTTAATTAAATTTTGATGCTATGGAAATTTAGCTGATTCATAATGTATATGAGAAAAACAATTAATACATTAACTCCATAATGCTGATAATAATTAATAAAAATGAATTGTAAAATAAGGACCAGAAAACTAGTTGATAATTGAAACCAACAATTCTATTTGTAGCTCTTTAAAAAATGAAACAATCTTTTATATTTTCTTACTTTTAAATCTGTGAAAAAAGGTATGCATTTTCTGAGTACGAATATTTCAGAAAATGTTTGCACTTTTTTGCAACAAACAAATATACCTTTGAACATCATATAGGTACATATAAATGAGTATAAACGTTTTTCAAGTAAGAAAATTTTCGAATTCGCTATTTTAACAATTAACATAAATGCAATTTTAAAACAATTTTTTTTTAATATTTAACAACACTTTATATGCCTTTCTGTGGTCGCGGTGGCCTGGTGGTAAGTTATCGGCTCGTGAAAGCTAGGATTTTAGGTTCGAGACCTCATTCCACTAAAGAACCGTCATGTAGGGGGGTCTGTTGCACGCTAAATCTGTCAGGCCAAATTCCTCCCACTAGTGTGGTGTGGAGAGGGGGTGCAACCTCAGGTGTCGTTCTTGTCGTCTGAAAGCGGTTCAAAATTACGAGGCCCCTCCCAAAATAGCCCTTGCGTTGATTTACAACGGGACGTTCATATAATTAAACCTAAAACCTTATATGCATCTTTGATGAATAGCTGATTAATCTTATAAACGTTACCTACACAACGTTATTTTCTGGGTATTTGAAATTTATTCCATTTTATTTTAAACATTAAATCAAAGGTTAGGAAAATTCCGGGTTTTTAATGAACTCGCTTTTCAAACGAAGTGCACACACATAGAGAAATATGATTCGTATAAATTTTATGACAAAATATTTTAAAACTAAACACTTTTCAACTGTTAAGAGCATCTAGTGTTTATTCATGAAAAATAATTTGTAAATTAATATAACCTTCTTGTATTGGAACTGCTTTTCAAATTGTTAACAAGGTACTCTCAATTTGTCTGAGGTAAAAGTTTCATAATTAAGTTGAAGTTACGCCATTCTGCACAAGAATTATTTAAGAATTTTCTTGTGTTTACACTGTATTAAGAAGGGTAAGAAAATTCCGCTTTAATGAATGTACCCCAGTTATTAGTCTTTCTGAAAAGAAAATGATGAATATAAAAACATAAAATTAAATTTAGACAAATATACGAACTAATTAGGTTGGTGAAGCCTCACATTCTAACACAGCTTCCCAACTCTAAGGTGAAAATGTTGATTAATCATTCCTATAAATTATGATCAGTTTAGATTAGCGTGGATCGTAGAATTTGTAAACAGGTTTAATCCTTAATATATTTCTTTTTGTTGTACATTTGAATTTCTGAAGGTCAATTCAATTTTTAGCATTTATATTAAAACGGCCTTGAAAAGAATATAGCTCTTAGTTATTGAATTTTCTGTTGAAAGTAAAATGAATCGAAAATTCTGCAACAAGGATAAGAAAAAGTATGTGTCATTCTGAAGGGAGGTTTATACCTGCCAAATGTGGTACAAAATACTTTGAAGGATATGAATTAAAATGAAAGCATATTTTAAAATTTTAATAAAATTTTAAATAAATTTGAAATTTATCGTTATTTTTTGCTCTTCAAATATCTATTGTACAAAGCTCTATTTACTTAAAATTATAAAAAAGGAAAAATTTTAATAAAAAAAGAAATGAAAGATATTTCATTTTTAACAAGATAATTTTCTGCGTTTAATTATTTGTAAAATAATTTTTATTGTGTTAAAGAAACTCAGCACATATCTATTGATTCCATTGATATATAATAAATGAAACATCACTTCACCGTTAAAATACAATAAAGATATTTGCTTACTCATTGGATTCTAAAAGGTTATATATAAAGGTTAAAGATAACTTCATTACATTAAGTAAAGAAGTTATCTTTAAATGATTTTATTTAACTTGGCGTCTCTCATCATTGTAAAGCTAATATTTTTGGTTATCAGTTTTTCGCTTACTTCTTGATAAGTCAGAGTTTTAAAATTTTGTTCACTTACTTGTTCCGCAATCAATATATTCTAGTTTTTTTCTAAATTGAATTACAATTGTCTTGTTTACTTTGAATTGAATTTACCTTAAATTTAATTACAATTGAATTGTTTTCCTTTTTTGAAACCATTTTACAAACTTCGTTTTTTTTTCTCTTTGTAGATACTTGATATGTCATGTTCTTCACCTCTGCTAATGCGCTACTAATTTTTTTAATTATTATACGTGTTAATAAACGCTACATGTAATTATAAATTTTATTTTATCTTACATGTCGTGTTGATATAATATATTGTGTGTTTCCATATTATATTATTTAAATACTAATTATCAACTTTTATATAGACAATACATATACATTCATATTTCATTTTTTTCACCTTTCATGAGCGCAATATTTTTGTGCTGATATTTTATATTCACCCACCCCTTTAGCTTTACGTTCTTTGGGTAAACTAGGTCCATGTGGGAAATAAGAAAAAAAATACATCTAGTTTCTACTATTATTATATGATATTTTATTTTATTTTTACTGAATTTTTTAATTATCAGCATCACTAAGATATTGAATATTTTGTGCCTGAATGGAAAAAGGGAAAAAATAAACAACTATAATAAAGGGAAGAGAAAAAGAAGAAAGAAAATTTCGTGGTTTATAACAACCCCCCCCCCCTTTTTTTTAATAAAAAGTGTTGTTTTAAATTTTTTTCATATATTTTTTATCACTTGAAATCAATTTAAGATGGAAAGTATTTATTTTTATTGATATGAAACTTAATGCCAAACGATATTTGATGAAAATTCATATGAGCTCATTAATTTTGCTTCAAATTATGACACGAAAAAAATCTTTTAATAACGTTGCTAGGATACCCCAAATAAAGTGGGACAAATAATGGGACATTAAATTGAAGCAGTATTTAAATAAATTTTGTCTAGACAAATATTTTTTCCCGAAAGATTTGATTTCTGATTACACATAACTGTCTTTATAATATTTTCAAATATCATTTTTTTTAAGTTTCAAATTATTATTTTTTTATTTTTATACAATTTTTATTTGAAATTAAAATGTATTTCATTTTTTTTCAATAATGGAACGAGAAACTTAAATCTATATTTGAGAATTCTCAACTTTTTCTACAGGTAAAAGACATAAAGAAACATTAAAATACTGTTTTTAAGAATCTTCATATTTTTAAATTATTTCTATTCTATAAAAAAATTATCATTTATTATATTCGGAAACTTTTTTTATATGATATTAGTTGTAACATTTCCAAGAATTTTTCCACTTCTCTTCAGCAAATTAATCATAAAGAAAATGAAGCAGTAATTCTGAAAACCACATTATATCTCACTATCCTGTAAATTTTAAATAAAATATTTAAAATTAAAACTGCATTTTATATAATTGTGACAATAAATTAAATTTTTTGCATATAATTATTAAATCTTATCTAATTAAAAATAGGAATATTTACAAATTTAAATAGCTGCAGATTCATTCTATGTAATGACTGTATAATAACATCTCCTACGTCTTTCCGGTAGCTAAAACGTAATGCGACCAAATCTTTTATCTATACCTTTAAAAGCAGGAGAAAAAAAAGTCTCTATATGCAAAAATTATACTAAAATTTTTAATAAAAGAATTTCTGGGCTAATTTTAAAGAGTTGGATTCGAAAACTGTTCAATATTTGAAATCAGCACCGATATTCAATATTTAAAATCAACAAAACCAATCATATAAATTTTTGTTATTAAAACGTGAAAGAAGGTCTCTTAATTTGGATGGCTTCAAATTGATAATTCCTTTTGAATTATTAAAATGCGTGGATAATTTAATATCACTTATTTCGTGATTGTTCTCAATAAATTTCAAATATATTCACAACGCCTTTAGAAATTAAGTTCTTTACTGATTAAATTTAAATAATTGAGTTTAATCAAGTTGAATAACATTTCTCTTCATCACTTAAAATATAAGCATATTTAGCAATTCATATAATTATGCTATGAACACTGAGAAAAGCACTGATGAATTTCGAACTTGTAATTGCTATGATATATTGAATACTTAATAACAATCTATTTGAATCTTCCAATTTTATTTAGACTTGAAAATATCAAATATCCCAAATATCTTCTAATTAAATACATTAGGTTTCAGATTAATTAATCTTATCATTATTAAATATACCAAATAAATTTAATTAAACAAGCGGAATTACTTACAGAATACTTGTTAAAATAATATTTCAGCTAATGAAAATTAGCTGAAATTAAATCTCTTAACGTCAAGAGAATTATATCATGTTTCTTAAAATGGTATTAATGAATGTATTTAAGCTAATTAATATCTATGAAAATTCGTCATTAAACTCCATGATTTGTGGTACGATAAGTTTAAAGTTGCATTTTATAAAATTTTTAATCTTAAAAATTATAATTTAACATGCCCGCGTTAAAATTATCCTACTCAGAGGTGTATATATGTAATGATATTTTAAACCCTTAATTTAAACCAAATTAATTTCCAAAGCTTTTTCTTAATTTAGCCCATAGTAATTTCCTTCTCTTATTTCCTGATCTCATTCCAATTTTTAATTCAACTGAAGCTGTATAAAAATTACTAAGCAATCAGGTGCACCTGCCAAGGTCAAAACGTGTATTCAATCGACACGTGGCAGGAAATCCCATGTTATATAAGACAAGTGATCATTTGTTTCGCCCCTTTCTGACCCTTTCTTACTTCTGCTCTTGTAACGCTCTGTGGCGGTAGTGCCTTGTCCGCGTCTCTGCTTGTAAATAAATTGCCTTCCCGGGATGGATTAAAATGAATTGAATGAATGATGGATTATATATATATATATATATATATATATATATATATATATATATATATATATATATATATATATATATATATTGCGGTTACTGAAAATGTGTTACAAAATTCGAAAACACTTTAGACTGGACTCAAGTAGAAAATCGTGATCTGTTTCTTAATTATTATAAAGGAAAAAACTTCTTATCTCAAAATAGAATGTTCATACGCAGATAAAAAGTACTCTTTCATATCTTTTTAACTTCTTCTCATTTTGTCTCTTAAAATTCCATCTTGATTAACAAACAATGGAATTCATAAAGTTATTCGTATATGATGAATAGGTAAAGAAAGGCAATATTGTTAATTTATTATGTTACGGGAAGATCTGCAAGAATAGCTATTATGCTAAGAACGTTATCTGGAATATCATAGTCAAATATCAGCTAACAAAAGGTTGTAGTAGAAAATCCCATGCACATTGTTAGATAAAAATAAAATTATTATTTAAGGAACAATTTAGATGTAAATATATAGTAATATTACACGCTTTATCTCCTCACAATGGAATCTACAGATTGTGCAGTAACGCTCAAAAGAAAAATGACAACTAAAATTGGATTGAAATTAATAATGATACACTGACAAAAAATGCCAAATTTGAAATAAGAATAATAAATATAAAAATATAAAAAATACAGACCACATACCATTGACTTTCCTACAATCAAGCATAAAAGAAATCCAAATAAAACATGGAATTTACTATATGACTAATTTTTATTTATTTGTATCTTTATTCGCACATCAATCAATAAATCAATTTAAATATGAAACAAGTATCGATTGAAACATAGTTTTTTCAAAGCAGAATTAGAAGCTTGGCATCCGTTAATGGCGTAGACCAGAAGAGATGTTATATTTTTAACTCCACCTAACATTACAAGCGGCTGTGGACAATTATATATGATTATAGTATAAAGCAAGTATTCTATAAACTTGTCATGTTGAAAATTCAAACACACGTACATATAATAAATCTAAAAGTGAATATTGAAAAATATTTTTCCTTTTTCTTTACAATACAACAATAATAAAAATAACAGTTTTGAATTAAGAAAATACCTTTGCTCCTAACTTTATAATAAATCATGAACAAATCTTCATTTCAGGAAATAAATTAGAAAATTCTTTGGCTTATAAAAGTACATAAAAGCAGTGTATGTTGAATATAATATACCATTTTTTTTCACTAAAACAAGTGACTGCGTGGGATTTTTTTTTTTTTTTTGAAGAACGCTCTAAAAAGTTTTATTTTTGAAACTTTGCATAAAACTTACTGAAAAAGCCTCCACGAATCTAAAATATTTCAATTAAATCACATAAGTGTTTTAAAAAATTGGGAAACAGGGCTGATGTTTTGGCTAAAAAGAGGTATAAAGCAAAATGTAGTGGTTTTGTGTAATGATTTGCTTAAATTTCGCAGATAGCTTGAGAAATTTATTATCTAATTTCTGAACTAAAACCTTAACCATAATTCTACCTACTCTTTAAATATTCGAGTTCAATTGATAAATTACAAGAAATTTTTGTTTGTTTTTTTCGCATTGAGAAGTATTAAAAAAGCTATAGAATATTTTTTAATGAACAGATTGCTTATCCACAAGTTCAAAAATTGCAGAAAATGTTGAAACATTATTATACCAAATTTGAACAAAAAAATATGCGTTAGATTTTAATGCATGCGATTTTTCGTAAGAAAATTCGACCAAAGGTTTGAATTTAAGAAATAACTTTTAAAGATGTGAAATAGTATTAAAAGTATATAACTGCAACTATAAAAATCAGTGTAACTTCCCAAAGAATGGACTTAGAAACAAGACTAAAATGGTTTTATAAAGAAAATTGTTCAAATGTTGAGAATATTAAATAAGAAAAAATTAAATTTTCGAAAAAAATTACCTTTTTCAAACAGCTATCTACTTGAAACGAAATATTATCTTTTTTGTCAGTGAGTTAATAAATATTAACGCAAACAATTGATAAATTTTATAAGATTATTTAAAATTTAACAGATTAAACTTTCTTACTAAAATATTTTATAATAGAATTATCTACTTTTTTAAAAAAAATAAAGTTTCGCAAAATCAGTTCTATATTTCTTCGATCTTTTAGGTTTTTTCTAATAAGTTTGATAAGTAATTAAATAAAATCTGTACATTTTTCATAAAAAAAATTCTTACTTTTAACTGCTCATATCGATACATTTCTAATTCATTGATTCATAGCTGACTTTATTTACTCTTTCCATTTAATTTTATTTACTTGTAATCTGGTGTGTCCCAAAACTTCCAACTAAATAAATAAACGCGTAATACATTCCTTTTTTATATCATGGTGAATATAACTTTAGCTGTGTTATTTGTCTTTGAGTTATTTCCGAATCAATTTAAATAACATTTTAAGAGTGGGATTACTTTCAGACAATGCAGTTGCTTCTTATTTCTTGTGATTGAATTTCTGTTTGCTTAGGAGTGTCTATAACGAATTTCTTCAAACAATCCTTTGGAGCTCTTCTCCCAAATAATTGAGTTTTGATGCTCTTGTTTGAAAAGACAGAAAGCAGAAACTTGCTTAAATCACATTAGATAAAACTAACCCGTTTGATTCAAAGACAACGAAATTGAGATTTGTGTAGGATACATTTAAATTGAAGTAAAGTTTGAATATTAATAAAAACAGTTTAAACATATTTTTCTTATCATTTATTAATACTAAAATTCATCGGACTTCATGGATTATCCTTGGAGGTTATAATTTCTAATGATTTTACCTGAAATACGAGAGATTTTCTTATATCTCGGAAAAAACACTACCCTGTATACCTATGCGGTACAGCTACGCTATCAGGAACAAATATATTTGCAAAATCAATCAAATAATGAATTTTACACAGTGTTTTATTTTTTTTATCTATAATCAAAGGGAAAATAAAAGTAACATAAAAAAGTAACCTAGCTGATATATATCTGTGCGATATACGAACTCTATTAGGTACAAAAATATTTCCAAAATCAATCAAATAAGAAATTTTTACCTTGTGTTCGATATCTTTTTTTATCTATAATCAATGGAAAGTTAAAGTAGCATATAAAAAAGCCTAGTTGATATATCTGTGCGCTATATCTATGCAATTAGAAACAAAAATATTTCTAAAACCAATCAAATAATACACTTTATCTAGTTTTTGTATTTTTATATCTAATTTGTTTATCTACAGCCAAAGGAAAACAAAAGTAGCATTTTTTTAAAATTTGCTCCACACTTTAGGACTTTCAAAATTATAAAAGAAATTATCTGTATGTTGCTAAGGAAAAAATATTATATGAATTTCTAAAATGAAATAAACCTCAGTTTTTAAATAATTCATATACAAATTATATTCACCGATATTTGAGAAGAAACAAAAGTTATATCTGCATTAAATGAACATTAATTTTACATTTATTCCAATATTTAAGAAAATCTACTAAATCCACGAAATTTTTACTTATATTTTTTTTGCAATGGTTTCGAAAGATTTATTTTAATGTTATGCATTTAATATCATCATGGGTATTCTGAAAAAAAGTCTATAGTTAAAATTCCTCTATTCAGACTTATTTACAGCAATAACCATGGATGATAAAATTGCGAAAATTTATGAAAAACGAAATAAAGTTATGGGAAAATGATTCATTGAGCAAATGGAAAATTATTTGGTTACTAATATGACTACTAGATGGCGTATTAACATAACCATTTCTTTATCTAATTACACTTTATCTAATTATACACTCATTTTTCGACGTACATAGGTTATAGTATAACAAAAGATTTTTTAACTCGAAATAGATACATACATAGAATTAAAAAACAAATCTTGTTTTTGATATTCTACCCGTACTTAATATCACATTGAGCTCAAAGTATCGTTCTTAATTATTTATTTCAAAACTACAATACTGCACCATTTTCTTCAAGACTTTCAGAGATTGAAAAAAATTCCGTTTAGGCCTGATTATTGGGTTTGAATTCTGATAATTGATGATAAAAAAGGGTTCGATATCCTATTAATAGAAGAGAAAGAAAAGCCTTTCTTCTAGAGATAATAGAGAAGATTACTGTTCAATTTGGAAAATAAAAGAAAGTTCACTATGAATATTTTAGAGAATAACAACTGTTCATCTCCTCGGAAAAAATTTGTTCCCGTACGAATAATAGATTTTTAATTTACCATTAGGGGAATTTTTTCTTCGTTGAATATTTTTTTTCTTTTTCTTTAATAATTCATGTAAATTTCACACATTCTTAATGACTGGTTATTCATGTATAAATCTCCAAATAAATAAAGTTTGAACATGGGCAAATTGTATTATGGATGTTTTTTTTAATTACACTTTTAAAATGAAATAAAAGAAAATTATGAAAGTTTTTTTTTTACCATGTAGCATAACAAACACGCCAAATCAAGTTACCAGCATAAGTAATTTATAAATTTAATTATTACTATGTTTCTTGTTCGAGCTTAAATCCCACATGCAATTATGAAAGTAATTCAAGCATTCAGAATTTTATGGATGTTTTGATTTAAGGGAGTATTCTAATTTTCGGGATTGAAACAAACGAAGAAAGAAACAGATTTTCAAATATAAAAAGCAATATTTTTTCTTTTAGTCACTTAGAAAGCAACTGAATTAAAATTGTATTTTATCAGATTTCATTTTTTTTTTTTTTTGTAAATACGCATTTAATTTGAAGCTGTTGTTTGTTTAAGAGCAAAAATAATATTTAAATGAAAAAATACAGTAATCAAAACATGATTGTATCTTTTATGCTGGTATTGTTTCTTGTACTCATTTCAAGCAGTGTTTTGTGATATTTGAAAGGGATATATAGTCATATCTTTGTTTATTACCTGTTTTATTAGTGAGCTATAGGTTAAAATTTAGATTGAGTAGATGTTTAGCTTTTCTATGTTAAAGATGTATAACTAATTACTTAATAATCATTGCTACTTCAGGATTAATAAACATTTTAATAATAATCATTTTCAGTAATAATCATTTTACTTTAGGTATTACTCAGACGCATATTTGTTTATGTTTATACTAAATTTTTATAAGTTTCAAGAACTTATAAAATAAATTGTTTGAAAGTAACTTTTTTTAATATATTTCAGCCCAACAAATTAATTTCAAAAAAATTACATTTATGTATTTCCTTCCAGACGAAAGTTCAGTTTCGATGATTATAAGTCCTATCAATTTTTACTTTCTTGAGAAGGAATTATATAAAGAGTATTCCTTATAATCACTCAAAAATTCTATTTTCCAATTTCTGTTGATATTACTAAATTCAACAGGAAATAATGGTGGTTGAATGATAATACTTTTAATGATGTTGCTTCTGAATGTTGATTAAGTGATGCTGTTAATAAAGCTAAAGAATTTTATTACTAAAGCAATTTTATTCTCTGAATTTCATGAACATTTTACATATTTAATCTTCGTCTTACTTTTTTTATTACTGTAATTTTGTTATTGTACATTACTGTAAAGGATACACCATTATTAAATAAAGTCTATATATTTTAAGAAGATGAATAAAGTCTAAGATGATTAGCTATAATTTTAATTTTAAGATTTCGTAATGGAAATTCCTATCTACGCCGAGAAACTCTGAGAAGCACATCTATTTGCGGAATTCAGGCGCTGAATATTATTATTCCAATCATAAATAAAATAATTAAAATATATTTATTTCATCATTTTGTGTCAAATTTTACATTTAAATTAACCAAAAGTATACCTACGCAACATATATTTCGAAGAAAAGTCTACTGTCTGATATTAAATTAAGAAAATGGCAAAAATTTTCTCACATATAAATGAGAAACAACGATAAGCGAAAGTTTAAATTAACTAAATGTTTTATCATTTCCACACAAAATTATTATGTTTTAATGTTTAGAAGATGTGGAAAGGGCATGAATAGTGTTATATAAAAAAAGAAAGTAATAGTTGGTATTTTGAAAAGGTATTTTAAGTAAAATAATACAACACAACGATATGATTAAAATAAGAAAGAAAATCATTTTGATTAAATTTTTTTAAAAGCAAGGATAATAAAATGTGATACAAATAAACCATAATATATTTATGGAATTATACTTGGAATATAGGGAATGTTGTAATCTCATGTTGATTGAATTGTCAGTTGATCAGTATATAGTTTTAATTTTTTTTTTTAAATATATGAAATTAGGTTGTGAAACGGGTTGTTATTGTGTTGTTATTAGATTACCTGGAGTATATAGAATACATAATTAAGTTATATTTATTCTATCTCAAATTTTATATTCTTCCGATTTCTTCGTAAATTATCCTGTACAGCAATTTTAGAATTGAATTAATTTTTAACATCCACTGTGATAGTACTAGTCTAGACATGTTTGCTAAGTTGATCATAATGAAAATGATTACTTGATGATTCTTTCTTCTTATTTATTTTTCTTTTCCTATTTATTTAAATCAGTTTAAGAAAATTTTAGCCAGTCTTTAACCACATCTTAGCCTTTTACCAGTATTGCATTAGTATTATGTATGCTTTTTTGAAAGCAGATGCCTTTTTAAAAAGTTGACCTGCTTTTACCATTATTGCTTTATTATTACGTATGATTCTTTCACAGCAGATGCGTTTGTGAAAGGTTGACGTAGAACTATGACATCATAGCTGTTATTTTCATGGAATGTAAATTTTTTTCAGGAGGAAATTAAATAATTTAATTTTTATAATATGTTAAAAAACTTCACTTTCTTTTAATAACAGTTTTGATAAAAGTATTTTATCTTTCCTCCAATGGGGAAATATCACTTCATTCATTTTTAAGTGCGAAACATTGAAGGATTTGACTCCTGTTCTAAGATTATCCATTATGAAATTGTTTTATGATCTCAGAAATTAGAAAATAGCAGTTTGTGTTTACAAAAATATTACTTTCATAAAAATTCTATATAAATTAATATGTTCAAAAATTTATTGGTAAATAGCTTATCATTTGTAAATCGCATTACGACGGAAACGCTCGTTATTCAACTTCCAAACGTGGCATTCCTTTTTGTGAGAACATGATGTTGTTTTGGTTAGGGGGTTTGAAGCTCGAAATCGCGTAGGCAATGAATAAAGAATAAATGGCAATTTCCAGTTTCAATTTCTTCTTGACTGGCAAAAAAGTTTTGGAGCTCTCGCAAACCGGTTTAAACTGGTTAATGACTTAAATTAATTAAGACAAATAATGACTTAAAAATAATGATGTTATCATATGATAACTTGAAATTTGCCATCGCGGATTTCATTTTTTCTTTATTTTTCTAGTTTTAATTAATCTTTAAAAGTATAATTAAATTTTAATTCGATACTTTTCATTATTATAACAGCATTTGAAATGTTTAGGTTTTTGCTTCAATTCTTTCATCTTGGAGTTTTCTAACATTCTTGATGTTCAAGTGTACAATGTCAATCAAGTCTTCAATCAATCAAGTATGATCAAAAACTACCATGTTGAGTATAACTTCTCAACATGGTCTATTTTTCTATGTTAAGTAGTTTCTGTTCAAAGCATGAATTAAATTTTTTAAAATTGTTTTATTTATTTCACAATGAAAAATTTTTATTCAAAACTTTTGTTCCATTTATTTAATTTTTGCCATTTTATTATCAGTACAATTACATAACAGCTGCCACGATGATATTCCATAGATTCCTGAATAGAAAATTCGACTGATTTAATATCAGCCATGTGCAAGTAAACAGTGTTTTCATTTGAGAAACATCCCTATGCTTTCAAAAAATTCACACTGAATTGGGCAATGATATTTTATACCTTCTGACTTTAGCTACGGTTAAATTTTCTGGAAAAATTTAGTATTAGCAACCTAAGATATCACTTCTCTTGATACGTTATACTGATGGCGCATTATTTTTACAGAGGACTTTATTAAACCGAAAGTGGTATTGGATCACAAAATAAGAGAATATTTTAGAATGAAGTTACGATGGACTAAATTAAGATAAAATCTTGGAAATTAATTTGGATTAAATTAAGAGTTTAAAATATCATTATATATATATATATATATATATATAATTTAATGTCCAAGATTACTTTAGATTATATTTAATTGTGATATTGTGAAAAATTATTAAAGATATGTTATTTTAAAAGCATACAACTGCTCTATTGATTGTGTAAATGAACCTGCATAAGCAGTACCATGATATTTTAATACTATTAAAAGTGTGACTGGTGACTTTTACTTTATCTGGTGACTGGTACTTTATCTATGACTGGTACTTTATCTTTCAATTGCTTGTTTTCTTTTGGGTCACCGCGGTCTGGTGGTAAGGTTCAGCTTGGGGTTTCAGGTTCGAAACCCGATTCCACACGAAGAGCCGTCGTTTGAGCGTATCTGGTGCTCATTAAATCCATAGAGGCCACCTGCTGGTGTGGTGTGAAAGTTTGGGAGAGTGTAGCAGCTCAAGTATCGTCCTCGTCATCTGGCCCTGGTTTAAATTTACAAAGTCCGTCATAAAATAGCCCTAATGT
The DNA here is from genome assembly GCF_947563725.1 of Argiope bruennichi. Lineage (NCBI taxonomy): Eukaryota > Metazoa > Arthropoda > Arachnida > Araneae > Araneidae > Argiope > Argiope bruennichi. The sequence goes on along the minus strand of NC_079153.1, from coordinate 82,965,903 downwards.
TGCTTAAAAATTGGTCGCTAAAATAACTGAACTGAACTGAACTCATTGTTTCTTTCATGCTTCTGTAACGTAACTTATTCTTCTACCCGAAAACCACTCAATTGTTAAAAAAGTTAACAATTTTTCTTAAACTTGAACAACAGAAAATCTACTAGCATGATATATCTCTGGTAAAATCTGGTTTTGAATCTGGAACCCTCTGTAACTGGCGCCTTGTTACCATATCACAACACTGCACCTTTTCGGCTGGATAAGGGGAATAAACTAATATCGTTAAAATATAGCAAGAATTTTACTAAATTCAATTCAAAATTGCCATCCATAAGAAAATATAATGAAAAAGTTTTGACTTAACTCATTTTGAAATCCTTCATAAAAATGAATAAATTATACTTAAGAGGAATTACAACTAGCGCAGATACATATGATATTCCATTTACTACTAGGCCATCAGTTTGCATCACTGGTTTCGAAAAGGAAATCGGTGGACAAGGATCATTGCTCTTTTAAATGAGTTAAAATTTTATGGTCTCTGATTTTGAAGAAGACTTCATGTATGATCACTGGGCTTCCTAGATATCACGCTGTTCTATAACTGCATAAAACTTCCTTTCAATTTACTGCAGAGATCATCTTTAGAAGATCTTTCCAAAGATTTATTTCCAACCATTTCATTTTTATGGTTTATGGTGCAATTATTTGCGGCAAAGAGTTTATTACTTTCAAAGTAAAATAATAATTTTGATTGATTTGATGTCATATTATTTTTGCTTATTAAAACATTGAAATACAGAATACAATTTCAATCCATTGTGTGCATTTCAAATATAAATATTAATTCTGAGTTTTTAGAATTAATTGATAATTATAGGCAACATAGAATTATTTTCTCCATTTAGAGGCATCTGCAGTTAAAAGTGATTAATGGAATAGAAGAAAATTTTACAGGATTTCACTCCGATTACCGATTTTAATTATAGATGTATAGCTTCAGAAGATTAATTCCGAAAAAGGAAAAATAACTGCATTGCTGGTAGAATATCTTATATACAAAGTTAAGAAGTTATTGAAAATATAACTGTTTATTTTGATTATTAAAAGAATATTTCGACGAGATTCTTAACGCATGCCATTCATTTCTGTAGTTTCATTCTGTTCATTCATTCTGTTCGTTTTATCATTCCAAAATTAATAAAAATTTGAAATATCACTTTTTTTCTATAATTAATTGATTTCAGTGTTTTTTTCAATGTTTAATTTCTTCTACAAGAGAGTTTCATAATTATTTTTAGTTATATTTCCTTTTTTACAGAATGTATATTTTTTTTATCTATAAATGTTTCTTTTTTTTCGCAATTTAATTCTCATGTCTCTTCTCTTCAACTGCTGCGCTGCATTACATATGAGGCATCAATTAAAAAAAATGTCAGTATTTTAATCAATTCCTAATTAATATTTGTTATTATTCGTCGTTGTTATTTTTCGTTGGATGAAGTAAATAAAAAAAATTATCTCTTACAAACAAATGCAAAAGTTAATGGAATATTCTTCATTTTTAATGTTTATAGTTTTTTTTTAAGTATTTTCCAATCAAAGTGATATTTTAAAAAGATTCATACATTTTTTTCCCTATTTATTGAAAAAAAACTTCTATATTATAAGAAATGTACACAATAAATGTTATGAAACCCTATACTCTATTTTACAGTCCATTGCTTGCTCATTTTTATCTTATTATATATATCAAATGGCTTTAACAAATAAATCTGCTCAAAGAATTTCTGTAAATTGCTCTATTTATTCTTTCTGAATTTTTTTTCGGGAAGTTTACATCTCAGTAAAAAGACCACAAATCTGTTACGAGCAATAGAAAAAAGACGGTCGAAGTCTACATAGGAAATAAAATAGGCATTGGGAATAGACTTCGAGAGCTTTTAGAATAGACACAAAAGCAACAACAAAGTGATATTGCGTCGAAACTTTCCAGCACATTTCTTGTTGGCTATTTTCTTTTAAGTCCCTGTGTTATCAAGTTTTCAAAGGTTTGGAAAGAGTGTATAGTGTTATTGGAAAATTGTAAGGAGAATCGATTTTAAATCCTTCAAACTAGACACTCTAATGTTACATGAATTTAACAAGACGCGATTTATGTTAAATTTTTTATATTGTTTTCTTAATCTGAGTGTTAAGGAAATGTATTCTAATTGCGTATTTAGGAAATAAAAACTTTTATTTTTATTTTTGCTATTTCCAATAAAAATTATATGAAGAGTAAAAGTATTTATATTGTATAAAAAGGCCTTTTTGAACTCTTAAGAAATATAATCTTACAAAATTCAATAATAGTAACTTAATCAAAAGTTAATACAGGTTTTTTATGTAAGTATATTTGCTTCACATTTTTTTCTAAAACTCTAGGCCAATTTCACCTAAACTTGGGATATTTAATTTTTAAAACAACATAAAGAATGCTATTAATATTTTTCAAAATATCAGAATTAAATAAATACGTAGTTAATTGGAAACTAACCCAAAAAGGAATTGAATGATTTTCAAGTTTGTAGTACTTTTAAAAGAATTAATAGCCGAAATGAATGTGCATTTTACATTACTCTGTTTCAACAACTAAGGTATAACTTACAAAAATTCGAATTTATTTTCACTAATTTTTTAAAATTAATTCTTAAACGTAATTTGCGACAATGTGATTTAATTTATTGCTGCAATGAAATTCAAGCAAATTTTATTGGTTTCATTTCTCAATACATTCAGTAGACATAACATATTTCTGTAAATACATGATCGTTAAGTTGCGAGGATTTTATTATATCTCATTGTTTATTGCAAATATTTTTCCACTTTCAAAATTTACAGTGAAAAAAGAAGAAATGGTAATTTGTAAAAGCAATTGCTTAGCCCAAATATGCAATTATTTGTAAAAACTTGTAATATAGAATTCATTAGATGCTGAGTGAATCCAGATAGTAGGCAACTACAAAACAATTTATTCTGCAAGTAAAGATTTTAATAGTTAAATATATTTTAAATGAAATAAAAATTTTAAAAATTTTGTAGTAAATTGGCTTTGTTAGCCTTTAGTGCTTCAATTACAAAATAAAAGCGCATAAGCAAAGTTTACAAACTCCCAAATTCCATGTACTTGTTCAGATCTTGCTGTTAATGAAAATGAAATTGTTACCAGTTATCATAATATTTTAGTTAAGTATTATAATCGAGACAAATATAAATTTTTGAATGGCTTGGACTTTAGAGTAACTATTTTCACGATATGTAAAAGAAACTTAAGACCGTCAGCTAAATAAAATGCTTGATTGACGATAACATTCATTTCCGATTTTGTAGTAAAGTCCTGTAATGACATTGCGGATGTATCTGAGAACCAACGGGAATACCATCTTCAACAAGTACGAACACATGTTACCTCATTAAGAGCCAATTTAAAAAAGGCATGTGTGTATATCTTGTGACAAATCAGGCGAAACAAAATTCGCTTATGAAGAAATTAAGATCTAGAGATATTAATATACTTATCAAAATATTACAGAGACAAATTGCAAATGAGAATAATGAAATACGTTTGTTTAATTAAACAGCAAACGATGAACAAAAGTATAATTCATTTACCAGTTAATAATTATTAAGGATTTTAATCACAGAAATTTATTCTTACAGTCAATTTGAGACTTTTAGATCATTTATCGAACTAAAGGATACAAAAATAAAGTGAATGATAATATTAGTTCATTGTTAACTGATAGGTGTAATTTTTCGCAAATTTCATTACTGATGCCAAATTTTAAATTTCAAACATTAATTTTTCTTCCAAAAAAACAAAACATAAATCAAGAATTAATACAATAAAATACAAGAATTCAGAGCAATTTAGTCAAATTAACAGTTTTTTTTTATTACAAATTCAAGTTATTATAGATATTTATTGTGTAAATCAGTTAATTTTTTTTCTAAATTTAATGATAGTTTGATCAACTAATATCCGTTAGTAAAATTTCAAACAGAGTTAATTTTTTACCGGTTTGAAGTTTTATTTGTTTCTTTGATGTTTTTAATAATTATTGTAATTTCAATAAAATAGAGATTGATACATTAAATTAATTTTTGTTCCAACTTAGCAAATATATGATAATAAAAGACGTGAAAACTTATATTTTATAAGAATAACATATTTATTTGCCAATTTATAATTAATTTAAACTATTATAATTAATTTAAACTATAAATAAAACATTAACTATTAATTTATTTATAAAATGTGATAATACTATTTTCCTTTTGGAAACAGTGCATAGAAACTTAACATTGTCATGGCTTATCATGCTACAAACTGACTTTTTAGACATAAAATACAAGTCAACAAAATTATATTTATGAAATGTCAGCCATAGAAAAGGCTTCATATCAGAAAATGGAGGAAATGCAGCCAGGGAACACTTTCATTTCATTTACTGTTAACCAATTCTGGTGGCCAGCTGGTTCGCCGAGATTACTTTTTGAGAAAAATTCTATTACATCTTTCATGCTTGGATTAATTATATAGATTTCTCTGAAAAATATTTTACCCAATTCAGAAAATGTGAAATTCGTACTATTTTTCTTCGATCCTATTCATTGTTGTACATTGGATGAAGGATCTGTCTAATTTACTATCATTTTACATAAAAATTTGAAATTTAATTCTTAGACAGAAATGGGTAAACGCTAACTTTTCTAATAATGCACTTACTGTATCAAAGATTATATATATGAGCTTAGCCATATGTGGTTTTTAGTGTGAAGCATATTATGATAGAATGTCCAAATTTTAATTATCAAAATATTCGTTTTTTTTAAGTCTTCATCCTTAACTATGTTGGTCTTAGTAGGGTATTATCCCCATAAAAATATGAGAGAGTAAGAGATAAGATAAGATAAGAGATAAAATATAATGAGAGAGTGAAAGATAAGATAAGATGAGAGATAAAATATAATGAGAGAGTGAGAGATAAGATAAGATGAGAGATAAAATATAATGAGAGAGTGAGTGATAAGATAAGATAAGAGATAAAATATAACGAGAGAGAGATATTAAGAGAAAATATTCGAATCAAATAAATATGGGATAAATTGAGATAAAAATTAAGAAATTAATTAAAATAAGATATAATTTTTAGATCATTTATATTCATAGCGGTTTTGGAGCTTATGTGGAAAGGATCCAAAACTAAGCTGAGTTTATAAATTAAAAACGAAATAATATTTCAAAAATTACTCTCTCACGATTAATCCCACTTTCCAAATAATCTATGTATCCAATCTGTTTTCTCAAAGTAATGATTTGTCCTATAGCCCACCAACGTGTACTTTTACACACATCCTCTTCTATTATTAGTAGAGATGGCTCGGAGCTTGTAACTTTAAAGCAGGAAGACGAATAAATATGCGCTTCTAGAAGGCTAAATGAATGATTGCGCTTCAGAGTTCTTTCCTTTTTACTTTTGTTGAAGTTACATTTCGCAGTGTCGGTGCAAACATCCTTCTATTTTTCAGGAAGTTGAAAAGTTCTTTAACCCTTAGGGTAAATCAACGGTGACTTCGGATCTTGAAAGTAAAATAAATAAAAATTCATTTTATCTGATGATTAAGTATTTACTTAATTTTAAGATAGGCATTAAAATACTTCAAATATCCCAACTGTTCATATATATTTTTTTTGTAAAATTCGTGAAATAAATGTAGGAAAGGGAAAAGTGTGAAAAATTATGGTTGTAGGAATGAAAAAAGCATGATTAAACAATTTTTTTTTGTCTTCAAAATTTTGTTTAAAACATAATTTCCTATTTTATTTTTTCAGTTATTTTTCTTCGGGTTATGATATATGCTGTAACTGATTTTAAACTAAACTAAATTTAAAATGATAAATAATTTTTTATTATATGTTTTCTCTGTATATATTAATTAAAATTAAAATAATTAAGTATTTACTTAATTTTTAGATAGGCATTATAATACTTCAAATATTCCAATTGTTATACTATGCATTTTTTATTTTTTATTTTTTTATTTTTTTTTTTGCTGTTAAAGCAGTAGATTAAATGTAGGGAAAAAAAAGTCTGGAAAATCGGAGTTTTCGGCATAAAAAGACTCCTAATTATATTAATTAATTTTTTTCAATATTTTGTTTAACATATAATTTTCCATTTTTATATTTTTTAGTTATTTTTCTTCAAGTTACTTCATATGTTATAACTGATTTTGAACTAAATTTAATTGAAAATTTTAAGTAATTTTTATGTTATATGGTCTTTTCATATATATATTAATTAAATTATAATGTATAATGTAAATACATAACATAATTTCATCAATAATATCTTTTATTTTTACGTCATTACGGCAGTAGAATATTCTGTATCGGGATATTGTCAATGGTAAGAAAAAAATCCTTCTTATTTAGTTGCTTATTCAATTGTTAAGTTATTAATTCAATGGTGTCTAGAATTTTCAAAGATATGTCCATCAACTGATACATATATATAGAATTTTTGAGACCATATTAGTCAAATTGTGTTTTTGCAATATCAAAGCACAATGTGGTACTCGCTTGAATACCACATAGGTATCCATATTGAATATTTTCAAGATTAATTAGCAAAATAAGGAATTAGCACTACCTGCTTTCTTTTTTCTTCTCAAAGAATAAATAATCTTTCTTCATTTTTCTTTAGAACATATATGAATATTCGAATACAGAGAACGTGCCGCCTTTCCATTCTTGCAAAATAGATTCTGAAATTTATTTAAGAGCTTGCGGATCTGTTGCTCGAAAAAAATATGTTATTCCTGTTTTGATAATGTCTATTATATTTAAAACCTAATGTTAACTAACATTGTGTAACACTTATTCATCAGATTTCACTCTAAGAATAAAGAATTCCCGATGGAAAATAAGATTTTTTATTGATCCAGCCAATCTCCGATGCCTTTAAAGAAAGTCAAATGTGCCAATAAATTTCAGTGCCTAGCTTATTGATGAATGAATAACTACTCGCTAAAGATATAAATTCATTTTAAAATTATTGAATTGAAGATTATTGCGTCAGTAATTTAAATTAAAAAACATATTACACAGTTAATGATACTTATTAGTAAGTTAAAGAAGCTATTATGAAGTTAAAACTCTTAAATTCTCTCAATAATTTGTTTGATTGCATTCACATATTTCTAATTTTAAATAAATTGGTTATCTTTGATTCAATATGAGTTTTCCAATACAGTATTTGATATTGATGGAGAACGCAGGTATAATTTGCAATTTCCTCTAATTAATCATCGAGTTTAGAAACTTATTTCGATTAATTGTTTATTTTTAACTTGAGTGTTTTAAGGTAGAAAAGTTAGTAGTGCGAAAAAATATATAAATTTCCATAAATCGAAGTTTACATTTATATTAATTACTTTATATGCTTCTTTGAGTCGCACTTACACTTTACCTAAAACTTAACTTCGTTCATTTTTTCAACCTTTTTCTTAAGTTTTTCTCTGACTTGCAGAACTTTTGAAAATGGGGGAAAGTTATAAAAGTTAGAATGCTTAGAAATTTTCTCAAACATGTATATTTGAATATATGGATTTCTAAGCTCCATGCACATCAATGAATTTCAATAAAATCTCTGAATAAGCTCCATAATGCTTGGAAACATAAACCTTATCAGAAAAAAGAATCGATTCACCATACAAAAAAGCCGGAAAGGGGTGAAAACTTGGAAGATCTTTAAGTTAGAATTCTGATATTTAACATGAAAAATTTTCGTTTCAATATATTAGCATCTTTCTATTCGATACTCCGTAAGCCTATATTAGCTGTCATTACACATAAAGCAAAAAATTCGCCTAACTTCACCAACCTACAGAATGGCTAGTTGTTGAATATATAGATTAAAATAATTCTAGAAAAATTTAGTATCCACTGATTCTATAATCCTTTCGTTTCGAATGTCTTTTCAGAATAAATTTTCAACACAATAACATATCATGTTCATCTCATCTCTGTTTAATATTTATAGAGCTTTAGGATCATGGATGCACCTTTTTTTGAAACTCAAAGGAATGTGGGAAAGAATGCATTTCGCCTTATTTCTATACAACTGTTTTGGACAACGTAGAATGATCTATACGTGTGGTGAATGAAGTTGTAACTATTTCATCCCTTACTATTAGTTCCTATTTTTAAACTTACTGACTTAGTGAATGTTTTGACTGACTTATATTATTCTATTATGTGTTGAGGCAATTTTCCACATATTGGATTTCAATGAAAAAATGTAATGTAAAATTCAATGTAGAATTATTTATTTCATTATAAAGAATTTGAATTACAAAATTAACTAAATATATCAATAATTTAACAGTACTTAAAAATTATGATTATGACAAAAATATGGAAATTTCAATTCTGAGGAGTCATACCAATCCATGATAAACAGAATTATAATTCTTTAACATGTGATCCTGTCTTGGTGATTATGTCTTGTGCATCCATTGTTTATTCTTTTATATGCTCTTTTCCTTTGTGTCTTTTTAAAATTTGTAGTCTTGTTCTTGTTTCTTTCAAATATTTTTTCTTTCTTGATTAATTACCATTAACTTAATAACCATCACTTTACGCAAACATCATTAAATTGTTTTAACAAGTAATTTTATTTTTCATCCAAATATTATTCTTATATTTTTATGCAAATATTGCTTTCTGTTTTCCTTATCTCAGCTGTAGGATTCGTTTCAGATTCTTAACTTCTCATAGCATTCCTCAAGTTTCAACTTTATCACGTAGTGCTTTTTAAATGTATTCATTTCAAACTTCCTGCCTTCGGAGTCAGAACAGAGTTAGTGATTATGAAGTTGTCATCATCAAATGACTACAGAAGAAAAATACCAAATCCATGTCAAAAAATATTTTGTACAGTTTATAAGGAAATATTGCTGTAACTAAACAAAGTTAGATTTGGTTTTCATACCATTTAGAAAAATAGCTCGAAATTAGTATTACATATAAATAAACACACCCATATATATAGTAGCAATTCAAAATAAAACAAAAATTTTCATATTATTGATATTAATTCTATTTTAAGATATATTTATTTGATGTTAGTATTGATTATAAATTGTATTTTGTGCAAATTATTTAAATTTTATGCTTGAAAAGTCAAAAATTCAAATTTTGGAGTTCTCAATTTTGCTAAGTAAAATAATGTTGGTATATTTTATTGAATATATTAATAAGTATTTATGTTTTTAAGAAATATTTTTGTTTAATCAAAAGTATTTTATCAAAAGAATGTTTTTAAGAAATATTTTTGTTTAATCAAAAGTTTTGAAACATAATATTATATTTATAACATCTTTTATTGACTAGCCGAGGAGAATCTTGCAGAAAGAATTAACAGCAATGAATTACATTTGATATTAAAACAACAATAAATATTTTTAATAAATTAATCAAAAAATTAATTAATTTCTAGTGTCATCATTTCTGAAAAAGAAAAGGATTCCCAAATTAAACTCTGTATTTATATATGATATTTTAAATTGTTTTATAAATATTTTCAGTCGAAAATTATTTTAATTTCCTTTGAAGAGGCTCTTATAATTTCCTTGAATTTGTGAAGAAATATATAGAAAAAAAAAAGATTTATTCTGAAGAATACAAATTGTTTCTCACGTGGAAGTCACGTGTTGGAAACGAAACTTTCTTCAAGCCCTTGATTTATCCATACTGGTACATTCTGCGCCCTGCAGTAACTGAATTTATTGTTTCTTTCATTCCTTTTCAGAGCTGACACAAAAAGTTCAAACTCCACTTTCGGCAGAATCTTTTTTCTTCTATGATCCAACTATCCTTACTATTTATAAAATTTGCAAAGAGACAGAAAACCCAAAAAGCTCTAAAGAAATCTCCAGTTCAATTTCTTATACTGAAAGGAAATAAATGTAATTTTATCTATACAAACTTTATCCATTTGACTCAGTAGAAGAAATATTGGCACTAAACCTACCAAAAATAGCCAACGAAAATGGAAAGACGAGCACAAATTAGATGGTTAATTAAAATTTAATAATTTAATTGCTTCAAAATGAAAATAAATTTTCCATTGCTTTTGAAATTTGAAAATTTTTAATTTCAATGGCTCAGCAGTTGTTAATTTACAAAAAATAATTTTAAAATGCTTTGTTGCACGTTTCGTTACAGCATTGTTAAAGTAACATAATAGTTATATTAATTTTGATAATGGTAACACTTATTCATATATACATACATATATTCAAGTGTAAATCTGTATGTGGGAATGATGTAGTATATTCAATTTATATAAATTCTTATTTTTTTTATCATTTGACTGTCACTTTCACTTCCGAGTTGCATGGGGTGTGCTTTCGTTCTTTCTCAGGTTCAAATTTCTGTACCTTTATATATTCAAAATAGAACTTCTGTTTCTCAAACAATTCACGTCTATTATATACACTTGTTCAGTCATATATTGTTAAAATCTCCTTTCGAAAGTATAGAAGCTCTAAAAGCTTTCACAAAGCTTTTTTTTTTCTTTTTTCTGTCTCGTTATAGTGAGTGCGTTGCTTTAGAACTTACATGATTTTGCATATAGCTTTTAAAGCATGCTATAATGAGAACATTTTGACCTAATAGTGAAGAAGAAGAATGCCATGATTAACGAGAGTATCTATCTTGCTTATTTAGCAAATGTTTATGACACACTTGAAAAAGTACACACGCATGCACACACTTCAAAGAAGTTATTTTTAAATATTAAAGATATCTCGAATGGCTGTTGTTATTAATAATAAATAAAGTCTAATCAGTCTTAAAGCATATTTTCCAAGCGATGGGAAATGAATCTAAACTTTCTGTTGAGAAAGTGGATCCAAGAAATGAAAATTTTAAGGAAAATGCAAGGATGATTTCGAATTCAAACAGAAAAGGAATGAATGGAAACTCGTCCTAAAATTTTATCATTCGGTGCAAGAACTTCTAGGAAGAAAGTAGAGACTTGAGAAGAAAGAGAGCCGCCTATACGGTTTGTAATTTTGTAATATAGATAAAGCTGCAGTAATTGGACCATGAGAACATCCTAGAAACGCGATTCAGAAATTTAAGTTATAATTTAGTTTAACGCGCTCACACACACACACACACACACACACACACATATATATATATATATATATATATTAATTTTCATTTCATTTATCAACATCTTTTATATATTTAAAACTTTTTTTTTTTACGAACGTAAGTGATTATAGGCAAAATTTCTTTATTTCTGATTTTAAAATAGGAATTTTAATAATAGAGTATATTTTAAAAATTATTTTGCGGAAATTGTATAAAATAGCCATTGAAATTTCTTATTTTCAAATCTGAAAAAAAAATCGCTAATATGTTTAAAAAATTATAATTTTAATAACAGGGATAATTAGTGCAGTAATTCTCTTTGTGTTTCTGTACTTAACATTTATTGTGAATCAATCCTCTGTCTTAAAATTGTGGGTTTCTATCAAACTCTAATCCATTAGATTAAAGAATGTCTATTATTTGTGGTAATAAAATCGATAAAATAAACTTTCAGATTTAATGCTGTTGAACCATATTGATTTTAAAAATTAATCCAGAAAATTTTTGAAAGAATGATTAACTGACTTTTGTGATCATTCTCTCTAGGATTATTAGTTATCTTTAAAATCAGTTAATTTCTTTTTTTACTGTTCGGGTACTTTAAGTGAATATTATTGAGATACCATGTTGATTGAAACATATGCAAACTATTGTTTAATATTGTAAAGCAAAAGATAGTTTATTATTGTCATAGTTATATTCGCCATTAATGTAATGTATTTAAATTCTATCTGTCTATGATATTTTGGTTTCAAATAATTCTATAATTAAAAAATAATTATACTTTATTTGCTGCAATTTAAATACATTTTATTCTTGGGAACAAAAATATCTCTTTTTATTTAATCAAGGGTAAATTTTGAGATTTTTATACTTTGAATATGATATCAATCTCGAATGTCAAAAAGAAAATGGAAGCTTTCATAATGATTTAAAAATAATCAATATACTTTTTATGCCCATAAAGTACATAAATTATAAATATAGTTAATTTTTTTAGTAATTCAGATATAAATTTTTTTCTTGCATCTAAATGGTATCAACTAATCAAGATACAAGATTTTTTATGATAAAATGTGCTTTCATAATTAAATAATAATTTTATTTATATTTTGTTCTCACATATAATAACTAGAAGGTTCATATATTGAATAACTCAAATGTTAGTGAAATAAATATTAGATAAAAGTAATCATTACATATATGAGAATTGCAGCAAGCTCTAGGGAAAAGAATAAAAAAAAACAGCATTACACTCTTTCGTTCAAATAAGAATACGAAAACTACAGGAATGAAAATGTCTCGCTTCTATCCTGAAATTCTTTAAGAGGGAATAGAATCCCTGTCACATATGTCTTCTGTATAATAGAGCTCGACAGAGCATCTATTTCAGTAAAAGAATAAGTATGTAGGCGGACACTTTCTCCATGTTATATTGACTCGAAATAAAATTAAAGAAGTCTCAGGTAGTGGTTAAAATCCAATAATGGAAGTCGTTCAATGTACTGAAAGGTTTTCATTGTGAAATAATTATCCAGCTTATGTCAGTTAAATTAATGAGTCCTTTGAGGGAGGCTATGATGTTGATTATTATTTCCAAAAGAAGACAAGTATACTTTTCTTTTCTTGTTGATATCTACATGATAACATGCAATTGATAATAAGTAAATTCACTTAGAAAAAAATGTTGGGATATATGCAGCATATTAACTGATAATGTATCAGTGACTGATGATAAAATTTGAAAGTTTATAAATATTTTTTGAAAACATTATCTTAGATAGCTAAAAGAAATTTCGAAAGGTTTTAAAGAAAAAAATTATAAAATATTTATGATTTCAGCTTTACAATAATATGAATGTGTAATATTGTTATCAGTAATAAGGCAACAGAAATAATACAAAAGTGTCTGAATTACAATGGAATTGCTAATTAGTTTTATTATGAATGAATTTCTATTGTTTAAACTAAATAATGCTCTAAGTCTTACATTACATTATTTGAATCTTCATCTCTATTAGTAATAACAATATCGATTTCAACCCACATTTTCATCGTCCACCATGCCTTTGTGGTTCTCCCTCGACAGCTTGAAAAAACAAATTATTCTGCTCTTAACTATTAGGACTTAACTGTGACTTAAAACTTTGTATGCTGACATCATTAATTTTTGTTTTTATGATAGTGTATCTGTGAAGTACCTGTGTTAGAATGCTTTTGTCGGTAAATATGTTGTATTATTTGGACTTTTAGATAATGCCATTTCTATCGTATAGAAGTTGTTTATAATAAAGGGTTCGATATATGCATTTATATCTGAACTTAGTTTATGGCATATATTTTTAGCTTCCGAGACTTAGGAAAAATGGCTGTCTGAAGGTAAATTGAAAGTTGTTGCGAACAAGTTTCACCATGTCTTGGATTGTAACAGAAAAAAACGTCAACGGATGAAAGCAATTCCTTAAATGATTTATATTCGTTCCCAAAAACATTTGATGAATAAATTCATAAAAATGGATACCAACTAGGGCAGTATTTCAGTATCGCTTCTCGACGATGAGACACCATGTAAAGAACACAATGATGACTTTATAGAGCAGAAGAGTATAGAGATAAAATGAACAAATCTACGACTGAACTGGATTATTTTGTCAAATAATAAAGAAAATTCTGCCGAGTAAAATTGTGATTGCGGAAAATACGATGTGGAAGTTTAAACCGACAAAATTTACTAGTGGTACGAAAGGTTTTCTTAGTTACAATTCGAAAATTTCATGGCGATTTTGACAGTTTCGACGACAATAAATTGCATTATTTAATTGAAATTTGTTTCTGGATCAAAGACAGTTGAATTAATAGATATTTTTCAACGGATAAAGGGGATCTATGCTAAAGCTAAGTTAAGGCTATGCTAAGCTATAAGTTAAGGAATGATCCTCTTCCAAAGTTATATCAGAGATAACTTTGATACTGAAAACTAAAGCGTTTGGTCGTGCAAAAATAGTAAAGCAAGGTTAAATTTTATTTGGATGAACTCTATGATATATTGAAGAGCAAAATGCTGGCTATTGAATTCCTGGGCAGAACAGAGGCAAAATTCGTCGATTTTCTCAAACCCAAGTCAAATCTTGCCTTTTAGAACCGATCCTAAGCGTTTGGGAGAGATTCTGAGGCATTTCACCTTTATCGGCAGATGGAGATAATATCTGCTCTCTTGACAAACTGATGACATTCCTCGAGAAGGAGTTCAAGGCAGAGGAAATACTACTACTAACCCGCGTTGAATTAGGTGGCCCATAGCGTCAAAAAAAAGTCAAAAATCATGAAAGAAAAGCTATCTTTGACTGCATGTGCTGCTTTCATCAATACAAAAGAAGAGGGATCAGGTAAGTAGAAAATGTGTTTTTTTTCTAAGTCAAATCCTTGGATTTCTGATTCTCATTGTTAAAAGAACGTCATTAAATGGTAAAAAGAACTTCTTAAATTGATATCTAATGCTTCAAATGTTTAAATAGAAATCATGATGCTCAACTGTTGTAGATTAAAAATGTTAAAATACATGAACTTTAATGAAAAAATTTCATAATTTATTATGTGATAGAGATGAAGTATTTAAATTCTTTATAATGTGATAGAGGTGAAGTATTTGAAATATAGCATTATTAGTACCCTTGATGATTTATCTCTAATGTATATTTCGAAGCAATCACTTTAAAATTGTGTGATAAATGATACAGAAGTAGATTTGCTCTGTTTGCTAATGGTTCTAAATCTTATCTAGCTCAAGGGTAATTGCCAATTTGTAATTAAAGCCAATATTAAAAAAACAAACAGTATCCATAGTTTGTTTTATCAGAGGAAGATTGGTCGAAGAAAGCATTTCCTATACAATGTTATGATTAAAAATATAGATGATAGTTTTCTTGTAATGTTAAAGATCTATCTGAAAATAAAATATATGGATTTTGACAGGAGTTAAGGATTTTGCAGATTTTTTATTAGAAATAAAAGAAAAGGGCATGATAGTACCAGATTTGTTTGATCCTGTAAAGGAAGTGCATTTGCTTTTCGATGCTTGCTTAATTAACATAATTTCATCGGATAATATAAAATTAAGGACGCAATTAATCGCCATTGAAACATTTAGATTTCCTTTTAAAGGGAAGAACTAATTAATAAAACATGGGATAGTACTGAGGTTGCCACACCTGCATCTCAGGAAAAGCAAACATGTTTTTTAATGAGCCAATTGTGAAAGAACTCTAGAATATTGGAACAATAAGAATCAGAAACCCATTAGAAAATGCAAGTTGAAACTTTCATATATGATAACTTTCCAGAAAGGTTCGGAACTATTTCCTGTTGGCAGATATAAAATATCGTCACTTTTCAAAATTGAAGGTCAATTTATAAATAATAAAAACTTAACCATGGAAAGACCTAAGAAAAATGTGTAAAAAATGTAAAGGAAAAATAGTGTTTAAAACAATATTCGGTGGTTTTCAATGAATAGAAGAATTAAAAATGTGAAAAGTGCCCGAAAACGAAATAAAAAATGATACTGATTATCACTCATATAAATTTATGTTTAACGCTTTGACAGTAACAAAAGTAAGACTTCTTTTTTATGTTAGAGAACAATAGCGAACTCCATAATGATTGTCTACCTAAAAGATCCTAATCGAGTTAATCTCTGATATTTTAGATAGATTTTGGATGCATCCAAAATCTATCTAATTTGATAATGACTTGTCAGCTGATATAGAAAAGGTATTTTTAAAATAAGTGTCGTTCCTGATGATAGGCCTTTTAAGAATTTTCCATCCATGTGGAAATGACGGAGCAGTGTATCGGCATTGCCGCTTAGCATTTCTAGCATGTTCTAGCCCTTTTTTTTTAGCTGTTTCTATCAACCTTTTGCTTTATATCATTTCTATTGAATATGCAGATTGTGTTTTGTCGTTTTGCTATGTAATTAACTGCGTAACTAAGATTTTGGATACACAATATTTAAATTTCGTGATTATTTTGGATATTGCATGCCTCAAGAAATTTTGAACAAATGAGCTTCAGTGTAAGGTGATGGGAAATCAATGTCAAAAATGAAGCTACTTTTGAATACGAGAGTGATACTAATATGTTATATCTAGTATGGAATTTACATAGGGATACTCTGAGATGTACTATTAATAGGTAAATTTTAGAAAAATTAATGAAAATGAATAAAACATAAATTTTGTCCGAAATTTAGGGGATATTTGATCCTTTGGGGATTTCAACAGCTCTTACCTTGTTATAAAAATTGTATTTACAAAAAACCTGGATGATGAAATTATCCTGGGACGATTTCCTTCCGATTGAGTAATATAATAAATCGGATAAGTTTTCTGAAAATTTTGTTACTGGGCAATTTGAAAACTCCTAGGTAATGTGTAAACAATTCGGAATTATAATTTCACATTTTTGTAGATGCATCTTAAATATGTCTGTTGCTTGCGTTTTTGTTAATGTCAAATCGGCATCTTTAAAATTGTATTTGCTTGGAGCAAAAATTAGAGTTGGACCATCAATTTTTATATCTCTGCTAGAACTTGCTGAGGCGGGCTCCAGGTTAGCAAATTCAATTAAAAATTCCATAGATATACCTGATTTAAGTACCTATTTAACATCTTGAATGACCTTTTATTGGATCAACGGCCATGAGGAATGGTCAGTTTTTGTTTCCAATAGGGCTGAGGAAAGAGAATCAATGGCTCCTCTGGAAAACTGGAGACATGTTCCAACACGGATGAATTCCGCAGATTTTTATTCTTGTGGCCTCTCTTCAAGACATCTTTTCAATTGCAAATAGTTTGACGGATCGAAATGGCTTCTTAATAATTTCAAAACACGATCTGTTACTGAGCATTGTAACGTTTTAAAATCTCGAGGAATTTTCGTAGTATTAGTGTTACAAATAATGAGATAGTTTGGTATTCAAACAATTCCTTCGATTACCACTCTATTATCCGAGTGTTGACTTGGGTTTTGAAATTCATTCTCTAAAAATTATCAATAAATAAATATTGTCTAATTTCAAGTATATAATTTTCCGATTAACTCCGAGATTTTAAATTTGTTCAATGACAGAATTCTATAAGTTATTCTAGTTATTTTCGTAAATAATTTATTTTGTAAAAATGTATTTAAACATGTTAGTTTAAAAAATGTATTTACGTGCGCATTGTATTCTGTTTTCATAATATATCTTAAATTCATTATTATCTTCATCATATATTATAAATATATCTTTACTGTCTCTCATATGATATATTTGCAATGCAACAGTCTACAGCTGTCTGGTGTAGAGTAAAATTGTTATATTAAAATTTTTACTGAGAAATAGTAAAGCATAAAGAAGATTTTAGTGAAGGTTAACTAAATAATTGTTTTTTAAATTACAAAATTGTTGACACTAGTTATAGATTAACCTAAATTTTACTTTTCAAGCCATTACAATTAGATAAATTCGTATTAAAGCAAACTTCTGGTAATGATAGGCATAAATATTTTTGACCTGAACAATATTTGGTATATCCCTAGTTTTCACTGAAAACAAATTCTTATTTCAACATCCTATTATTAAGACCATTGTAATTTTAGGTACCTCAGAGTACTGGAAGTACTTTTCCATTATACTGGCGCAAATCTTGCAAAGCAATGTTTTTGGCGACAGCACACAGTCGCCGGAACAAATCACACCAATATATTCACACCATTATATTCCATTTGGCGTTGGTTGCATCATTATTGGCGACTTTATTGCCTGCGCCGGTATAATGGAAAAGTACAGTACTGAAACATCCGAACATTTCTTTTAAAGATAAGAAAAATTCCCTACTCCCTTCAAAAACTGCAATGACAATCCATGTTCTTTAGGGGTTTGATATACAAAAGGTATCCCCACTTATCTGATATTTACTAAACCAATTTCTGTTAAGGCGTCCTTTAAGTATGTTCCCTTCCTCAAAACCCGCATGGGTTTCTCACGAACAAAGTACGCGCCTCAGGCGCACTTCATTTTGAAGTGACACCCAGACGCCAAGAATACTTTCATCGAATCGGTGTTTGGGTTTTTCATTATTGACAGTATGATGATATATTCTGGATTAAATATGATATTCTGGATAAAGAATTAAATAAAAAAAAATTTAAAATAGCAAATAATATCTTATTCGTTCCACACTTCCCAACATCCTGAGTTGTAATATATTTATCGATAATAGGAGAGATGAAATAATTCAGATATTTATGCAATCCATACATTCCACTCTTTTTAGCGTATTTTTAGCATTATGAAATATATTAAACAGTTTTATAATTCTGATTTCTGGCTTTTATAAGATTTGTTCAATTATGTCCATGTTTAAATTCTGATTGCTGTTTATTTTTATTACTTAATCAGTAATTTTTATTTATTACTTCCTTTCTTCATCCTCTTACTTTTTATAACCATTATTAAATTCCTTTCCTACTCATAAACTGGTTGCAAACGAATGAATTGATTCCAAGATTTCTATATATAACGTCCACTATTTCTGATGTAATGTCCTCTCAAGATAAAATCAATAAGAAATGCTCAACTGAATCATCTAAAACAGAAAAAAAAATTTCTAATAATTCCATTAACTACCAGCATACTAAAAGAAGAATCAATTTGATCGGTATGAATCTGAAGCGAATTATTTTTCACGTTCTAATTACTTCCGATTCTTACGCCAAAAGAACACAACAAAATAGTTCCAGAAATATAAGATGTAGACTTTCCAAACTATGTTACATCATACCATAAAATATATTGCTGCCATTAGTAAGCTTCCAAAACAATTAATGTAGATCAGAGCATTGTAAAGCGTTCGATATAAAATGACTTAGTAAAATAATACGAGTATATGGTTAACAAACATTTATCGCTTGTAGTATTATTTACTACACTTATTCTAAGCGAATGTATTGAATTTGGGTCATGTATTTGGTTGATTTATATTTATCAATTACTTTATCTACATCAATTGCATTTGAACTCTATTATGACATCACAAACCAATTCAAAAAAGATTTTTGATAAATTATTCTTCTAAAATCAATAAACTACTTTTTAATATGAAGGATATTTTTTAATTCTGCATTCGGAATTTTTATGTTTGTATGGAATTTGTGAAAGGAACCACGGAATACACAAATTCCATTAGGATAAGTGTTTATTTTATTCATTTAATAAAATGTATTCTTGTTGTCTTGGTCTGTCTCATCATATTCAAAAATTACTTGATAGTCTTGACAATCAAATTACAATGATCAGGAAATAGCACGTATATTTTCTTTAGCAATTATGACATTTTTTTTTCCTTGATTTAGATCACAAAATCATTAATATCGCTTTTCGGCTAGGCTGCGTCCCAAAATTACCCGATTTAAAATTATTTAATTTCAAAATTGCCAACAATCTGAAGTCAATTTCGAATGAGTGGATTTAACGGAATTATCTTTTCCTTTATCTTCCACAGTAATGAAAATTTAATACGAGAAGAAATTTCAGCATTTCATGACGAAGTTTTGATATATTGTATGCTATTAGTGGTCTTGCAATGGCAATACTAAGGAAAATTATTAAACATTTAATTAGCACCTTATTTTGCAATATCAACATGATATCTCTATTACAAAAGGAATAGAATTTATAGATATTTTTGAATATCTGTTTTTGCGTATTACGAGGCAGAGATATTATGCTGATAATATATGATGCAGTGATATTATGCTGATAATATGTGATGCAGAGATCTTATGCTGATAATATGTGATGCAGAGATCTTATGCTGATATGTGATGCAGAGATCTTATGCTGATATGTGATGCAGAGATCTTATGCTGTTAATATGTGATGCAGAGATCTTATGCTGTTAATATGTGATGCAGAGATATTATGCTGATAATATGTGATGCAGAGATCTTATGCTGTTAATATGTGATGCAGAGATATTATGCTGATAATATGTGATGCAGAGATATTATGCTGATAATATGTGATGCAGAGATATTATACTGATAATATGTGATGCAGAGATATTATGCTGATAATATGTGATGCAGAGATATGGTGATATTATCTGATTAGAAGACATTATAATGGCTTATATCCATAATATGAAAACAAGCCATTACAATATATCATACTGAGTTGGGTAGATAATATATTTTGTCACTTCTTAGTGATTTGAAATTGATACACTTGAAATGTTTGCCTGCCATTGACGTCTGTGCTAAATATGATAGACATCATTTCTGTGTCGCCTATTGACGATGCTTAACATGACACATCATAACGGAAACAAGAACGTTCAAAGGTGCAAAAGAATGTAAATAATTAAAATATCATCTACAAATCCCAAAAATCATTTTATGCCCGTTAAACATATAAATAAACATCAGCTTTTCAAATTTAATGATAGAATGATAAAAATTGCGAAAAATCTGTTTTAAAGTTATTTGTCCAATTAATATGTATCCAATAAATAAATGACATTAAAATTTCTTGAAAAACTTTTAATGCATGTATGGGTAGCTACTGGTATAAAAGTACCAAGATGATGATAGAGCAAGAAGAAGGAATATTGTGGATATATTAAATTTCAACAGTATAAGAATTTGATAGCTCATTTTGATCAGCTCATCTTTCTAAATTCTCGAATCTGATATTACAGATTCCCGAAGGTAAAAAAATGCGTGATTTAATTAAATATTTAAGACTTTTCTTTATCTAATCTCGTATTGACTTTCAACCGTGTAAATGTCATACTTGTTACTAAATTTTGATAAAAATCAAGGTTAAGATGTGCTCAATCCTATGTCATATATCATTGTATGGATTGTCAGCATTTGCTGATAAATCCACTATAATGTATAAGAAGATTAATTAAAAGCCTTTAGATCAAATTTAAAAGTCACAATTGCTTTAGTTGCAATCAAAAACATTTTTTTTAATAACCTTGCATTTTATCATGGAATCAATCATAGAAAATGTTTATTTCTCAATTCTATCTTTGAACTTTTTAACCAAATAGTATACCAGGCATAATGAAGCCTTTACTAAATTATTACAAGATTTAATCGAAAATGGTTTTATTGAAAGGGAAACTACAAATTTGCAGTTTATAGAATAAGATCGTAACTAAAAGCGAGTTGTTTAATATATGAATGAAGCATCTGCAATCAAGATAGCAGTAAATTATTTTGAAAAAATACTTAATTTTTGAGAAATGTCATTTTGAATTTTTCTATAATGTCTTCAAAACAATTGTATTACATTTTTTTATAGATTGCACTTCATCGGATAGAATTAATGTGCAAAGAATTAGATAAATGAGTAGTATTTCAGAATTTTTTTGGAAAGAATAGAATGTATCACAAAATGTAGAGTGTTCTTGATTTAAATTTCATTTTGAATTGTGTTTCCTTCCAAAAAGTAAATAATAAAATCTTAGATTAGAAAAAAAAAGAAACGGACAGGTAAAAGGTTTGTTTTTATAGAAAGTAGAAAGAGTAATATTTCCCTATTTCTAATGTAGCATAGATTGTAACAATTCAGCCCCCATCAGTGTTTGCTTTCATAACAATAGTCATTTAACATACATTTATATAAATTACCTCTGGTAATAATTCATTTTATTGATTGAAAAAAATTATAAAATAACATAATTTCTTGTTTTAGCTAGAAGTAAATAGTTGTATCAAGTAACATAATTTTATATTCTGAATCTAATACTGTAGGTTTTTAGTCTCAAAGAAAAAAAAAAGATGTACAAATGTTCTAAATAGAGGTTGAGAGGACGTCAGTTCAATGAATTTCAGTTTTGAATCTAATATTTTGTGATCATTAAGCTAGTTAAACGACAAACATAAATATTTTGGAAAACGAAAAAGTTTTAGTTATATCTCTATTAAAAATGGGAATCATTCTGCTAGAAAATTTGTTAACCTATCCTAAAAGCTATATAAGCGAAGGTACAAGAGCAGGAATTCTCTTTGGAGCATAATATAAACTTTCCAATTGTTTTACGCTGAACGCTTTTGTGCTGCGCAGCTATTTAATAAATTATTTGCTGTCTGCTAGTATGTGTTTAATTTCTGCAAGCACTGTCTTTGTTACCAATGTTCGAGTATTCTCATGGAATAAAGCGTCTTTATTCATTATCAAGCTTGTTGGTTTTATTTCAACGTACACTTAGCAGACAATTGTCCGCAACAGTGTCTGATTTTCATTTTGTAATGACATATAAATTTAAAATTATTATATAAATACTGCAATCATATACTGCATGTTAACAACATGTCTAGATGATTTCTTTTCTCATAAATAAAATCAATAGATAATTATCAGTGCTTTCATGTAATCATGCATGGAAGTCATCTTATTCTCTACCCCTAGGTTCACTATAAACAAATTATCCATATTACTTAATTTGGTTATCAATCAGATGGAAATGTTAAGCTATATAGTATGTTGGATTTGTAGAATAATTACAACCATTAAATGACAGGCTACGGTTTCCAGACGAACAAATTACCAATTAGTAAACTATTACAAGACACTTTCATATGCTGCATGCCATTGTTCAGTCACGTGGTGAAATGTAACTGAGAGTAATCAAATGCACAACTTTGAGAGTGAGATAATTGGATATATTGGATTGGATTGGCGGCACTATTATATATATATATATATATAATATAGTGCTAAAATGGATCATTTAATGGATATGGAATTAATAATATTATAATCTATCATATAAATGTCATAGATTTTGCTTTATAAAGTCATCAAAACAGTAAAATTGCAACCACTCTCCTAGACTCGTGAAGAAATCCTATTTGCAACAGGACATAATCCATTCCTCTCTTTTCTTCACCGTTTCCATTTATCAGATGACTATTGCTCTTGTGGAGAAGTCGGTGATCCCATCCACTTTGCGACATCTTACCCGTTTATTCTTTCATGGCATCCCCGAAAACCCTTATCCTCGCTAGAATCTCTCTGGTGTAAAAGAGTCCTTAATAATTCATCTTCCGAAAAAATCGTAAACATGATTAGTTCCTAATTGATCAAGGAGAACTGCTTCAGTTAGATTAATCCTATTCATTTCTTAGGACACAATTTAATTCACCTCTCATTTTATTCATAATTTATTCTTTAACCTTCCACAAGTTACTTATATTTATAATTCCTTTATATTTTCACTCATACTATACATTATAATGCTCAGCCATCCAGTTTTTTGTACTCATACTCTAGTTTTTATAATTTCTTGTTATGCTGTTTGTATATGTTTCTTGTCATTTGTTTATTTCTTTCCTTTTAATTGTTGTGTAATTTTTTAATAAAGTCCACCTGCATCTATACCAAACCGGAAAGGGGCCACATGAACTCTAGAAACGGAAGTGTGGTGTTAAGTGTTAAGGTGCTGGATTAATACAATAATTTCAAGACATTTTTTCCTCATTAAATCATTAATTTTTTCGATATTAAAAAAGAAACTATGTTTTATACACCATTATGCCAACTTGAAGAACCCTGGTATTTTTTTCCTTATTTGATATTCTCAGCAAAACAGAAATGGTGCAGCAGGTTCAGAATTATGAAAACCCTGCTGCTCCATTCTCGATGGCAAACCATGTCTGAAAATTATTAAAACATAGATCAAGTATCTGAATGATTTTGAATAAATGCTTACAAGTCCAATGAAAGTTTGGCGTTACGTTGATGTCCAAATGTTAATAAGAAAATCTCGATAAAAAAATCTAGCTGTTGATTGAAGTTATCATGCATTTTTTGCCATAGATCTATGAGATAAAATATTCTTTGAACTGTCTATCCCTATAATAAATGATTTTTGAAATAATTGAAATATGCATGGTTGTTAGAACAAATTTTTAATCATTAAAAGCAATTATCAATTCTTATTACAGAAATATTAGCTAATATTAATAAATAGTCTGAAAAAATCATTATAGAAACTAAGTAGGTATTCATTAATACTTTAAAGTGATTCCCGATTTCATATTATAAATTTTATTTAAAACCTATGAATAATCTAAAGTCAGGATTATAATTTAGCTATACAATTTTCTTATACAGATAGTAAAACATAAAATATTTTGCGAAATATTTTGGTTGAAAAAGAATTTGTTCTAAAATAATTTTATTCTATCTTTCTTCCAAAGGAAATAAATGTCCTTTATTTCAATAAAAATTATTTGAATACATTACGTAAGGGCATGTGCAATTTATTTTCCTGTAAGGCTCAACCAAGGAACTATGTATTAATGACTCACTAGAGAATTTATAGCTCCTTTTATTGAAGCATTGTATTTCTAAAGAAACTTAAAATCAATTTAAATTCTTTTCAAACAACGAATATTATTTGCTTTCCAAATGGATTTCGATGGAAGAATACCATTATTTTATTTTTGAAAAAATTCTATAAATGTTTCAGACGGAAACAAATATATTATTTAAATACAGGACTGTATTTTATAAATTCAAGATAATATGAAAGGAAATTATTGGTTAACTATAGTTCTTTGAGATATTTAAATTACCTATTTAAAAATAAACGTTTTCGTTCGTTTTTAAATTCTAACATGAGCAAATCAGAACTCATTTCAAATTGAAATATTCATACGTATATATAATTTCGCGACTACGCAATTTTAATATTTTATGAAATAACTTTTCATATTTCCGTTCACTATATGAATTATGTTCCGATCCAAATTCAAACTAGTAATTAAAAATCTTATGATAGATTCAGTTATGTTATCGTGTTATATACTTTTAAATTTTCACTATTTGAATTATGCAGGATAAAATAATATGGAAAATTTTTTATGGGGAAAAATCAGAAAAGAAAGATTTTTCCATCAAAATTATATGATTTTATTTCAAGACTTCAATAAAGGTTTGTATAAATTTTTCATGTATAACTATGATAATCTCAAAAACAATAGGATGAAATATTTTCATTTCCAAATATTTTCCATTGATATTCGAATGTAAAAATAATATTAACAAAAGAATAATTGGCAAGAATTGGTTTCTTTATTTCTCATAGACCAATGTAATTAAAATATATTTTTACAATACTTTTCGCAGATATAAACATTAAGAAATTGCAATTTGTGAGAAAAAGAAGTTCTAATTTTGAAACAAATAGAAATAAACTTCATTAATATCAAACAAACACCTGATAAGTGAATTCTAAAGATACTGAAATATTGCATTGTTATCAGGATGACACATGTGTAAGAAATTTCATAATTCCAGTCGATCAGAAACTGAAAGAAAAATTGGTTGCAAAATTCCATATTTACAAATAAGAAAATGAATGCTTGCGACTAGAGCTAATTAACAACAAGAACTGATTACAGGATTCAATTTTTCTCTCATATTCTTTTTGGGAAGAATTTTCAACTAATAATTATTGAAAGCAGGATATTCAAAATAACGCTAGAAATTAAATTGCTTGCATTGCTTTCGAGAGCAAGTTAATTTTAATGGCTTTTGCAATAAACAAATTGCACTATATAAAGCAAAAAAAAAAGCATGAAATTTACGATAGCGGATTTTGTTATCAAGTGAGGACAATATTATCTTTTTTAATCATTGTTTGTCTTAATTAAGTCTTAAGCGATTAACCAGTTTAAACTGGTTTGAACCAATCACATGACTATCAGATTACGATACATCTATGTTTAGAAAACGAAGATTTTTCTCATCTCAAAATCGTTCGATCTCCAAAAGGTTATCTCGAGACCAGAAATGCTTTTTTTATTATTTATTATATTTTATTTATTTATTTATTGCAAAAATTCGGTTTAAACTAATTTGAAGTGATCACATGACTACTGTATTGAGCTATCGTCAATTTTTATAAAAATGATTTTTTTTCAATCTCAATCATTCGAGCTACAAAACATTTTTTTTTTTGTCAGCTGGAATTGGAAATTTAAAAAAAAATTATAAAATATATTCCTATTTTCTCCTCTGGGCTTCTTCTGGCGATAACTTCTTATGACCCTGATCTTTATTGGACAGACGGGGGAATCGGGACATGGTGAACATTCGCACTCAGTTGTAATTTTTTGCTGGTGGAAAGTCGCCAAATGTGACAATCTTTATAATTTTCTGATAACCCTAAAAGCGGAAAATTGTTGCCTCAAAAGTGATAAATTGCCAGTTTTCTTCCCGTACATTTTGTGGCTTCAAAAATCTCAAATGAAAACATCATGCTCTCACATGATTAAATGTTTATACATTAAGCAGTCGAAAATTATATCCATCTTAAATTTTGCCAGTAATAATTTTGCTTAATTATTCATTTATGTCTTCATTTATCCTGCTCATTTACTTGAACAATCTGATACAAGGGATATTTACCACCCATTTCGTGAAGATTATCTGTGTCTAATCCTTGCAATGGCCAGGGTTACAAGATATGAAAGGAGCCTTAAAGTCTGGTGCTGTAATCCATTACTTAGATTAATGAATCATTGGTTGCATAATGGATGAGGAAAGTATTCAATGAATTAGACTATTACCGGTCTTGTCTCACTTTCCTAAGCTCTTCTGCATCCACGCCCTAAATATCAGCATCCGAAATGCTCATTGCCCTAATTGTGTCTGCCATATATCAGGAAGTATTAGATACACATGTTTTGGTGATAGAAGACATAATACCCTTCAATGGTATTAGAGGTTTCGCTAACTTGAATGTTCGAAGTAACGACGATAATACAATTGCACATCTGCAAGTAAGAACTTTGTACTGTTTGATCCATTATAACAGTAGATTATTTGTTCTATGAAATAGAGATCATACTGATTTTTTAAATTATTAGATCGAAATTATGCTTCAATTAAAAAATAAGAAATCCTTACAAATAAAAAAATTAACAATTTAAAAATAAGTAATTCTTATAAATTTTAATATGAAATGCTTTCGCATGGTGCTTAGATGACTTTAATCAGTGCATAGTATATACATATGATACTAAAAACATTACTTAAATAGTCTAGCAGGACATGACAGATTTAATGGTAATTTAGTAAAATATATTTATATTATTAATTTACATGGTAATTATAAATATATATCATATAGTTATAAATTGCTACATATACTACACAATATTTAACGTAAAATATGCTTTATATATGGGAAAAAGTGTTAAACTTGCTGAAGATACAACGGAATATTGATAATAACAAATTAGAGATATCTATTGAATTTTAAGTATTTAAAGTATTATTTTTGCATTGATAACAGTATTGAAAAATTATTGCAATGCTTCGATATGGCGCTTTTATTAATGATGAAAAAAAGATTGGATGAATTTGGAACAATGAAAAATACTGATTTCGCAATATGTTGTAGATAGATGATCACTGGGGGGCACTTCAGATATGAAAACAAGAAACTTCTGATATGGTAATTGGTTCTCGTCACTTTAGTGGGTGCAGAAATGGTGTGTGTTGGTGATCGATCATCAACTACCGATGACGAGATGTGCTTCCCAAGGCTCTGATGCAACGCGCCTGTGATGACCCTTAGGTCTCCACCTTAGTTCGAAACCAATGCTTCTGCGTCGTCCGGTCATTCAAATTTAATCCGAATGACTTTACTTAGGGGAAATGGAATAGCCATTGTGGTCAAAATACGCTGTAGTATTTCGAAATACTTGCCGAGATGTAGATTACTTTTATTAATAATGATTTAACTTTAATCTGTTGACAAAATGTGAAACTTAACAATACTAATGAAAAATCATATATAGTTGGATTTAAACTGTGGAAAAGTTCAAAAGTGAAATAATTTTTTAACAGAATTCTTGGTTTATTATTTGGGATTTACAGCTATTTGATATATCCTTAATAATGGTAGGGTGCTGATACATCCGCCTAATGGTAGGGCACTGGATTCGCGTCCCTTGGGTTGCGAGTTCGAACCCCGCCGGCCGAAAATTCCCCGGCGTGTGCGGTGGCTGACGCGCATTAAATCTGTCGTGGTCACAAAGTCCTCCATGTCGAGAGTAATTCCACTGTGGGAACTGGATCAAGGGTGATCGTTCTCTGACTCAGGTCTAAATTACGATCTGTGGATGAGTAAATGAAATCCGCCCCGTAAAAAGGGTTGTGACGTGTGTGTAGCTAAGTCGTTCTCATGGCCCTAGATGGTGCTACTGTAAAAACAAGAGACGTACCCTTGGCTTAAACCACAATTGACTTGTCTAGAAAAGAGCCAATGGAAACAACAACAACACTTTGTTTTCAAAGACCTAAAGTAAACAATTCTTGCCTGGAAGATATATTTTAACTAATCTTTAAAGTAAAATATCACATCCGATTAAGTGAAATGGGGAAAAAAAAAGTTGAGCAGAAACCCTCCTTCTGAAGCTTTAATTTTACAGGTGTTTCAAAAATAATGAACCCATAGAAAATCTTAATTTTTAATGAAATGCAGGGTAATAATGAAACAAAATCTGCATCATAGAATAAATATTGTAGAAAAATGGATTATCGAATGTTGAATACGGAATAATTGGATATGCTGTAAATGGAGATAAGAAAACATCCTGCGGCAAACATAGGGTAGGTAATTGTTTCTGTATTCAGGCTGCTGCGAAATGCCCTTTATTCTACTCTTATTGCCAAATGATAAGCAGTTAGAGGTTTTAATGTCTTTTTTGCTTATGCCTCGACGAGTGATATGAGTCCATAAATTTATCAATAAGAAATGTTTATTCGAGTATGCCGTATCGCCAATTAAAGTTTTTATCATAAATTTAGATTACGTTAGTATTTAATTAAAAATAAAAGCAGTATTCATATAGTTATTTTTTATAATAAAGGAAAACAGTAAATACTATTTCAGAACAATGAACAACGAAACCAGAAAAGAAATTTCACGGATTTCGATAGAAATTTATCTTAAGACTGTTGCAAGATGCATGGATAATATTTATTCATTTAAATTGATACGGGTATGTTAGTTAGTTATATTAACGTCCCGTTTTAAGCAACACTAGGGCTATCTTGGGACGGACCTTGTAATTTTGAACCGCGGTCAAATGACGAGGGCGACACCTGAGCGGGCTCCCCCCTCTCCACACCAGCGAGAGGACATTTGGCCTTGACGGATTTAACGTGCAACAGACCCCCTTACATGACGGTTCTTCGGTGGAATCGGGCCTCGAACCTGAAACCCTACGGCTCAAGAGCTGACCTTACCACCAGGCCACCGCAGCAATGATATGGGTATGAGTAGGTTGAAATATATAAAGATAGTCAACATTTTTATAAAATTAA